>NW_028277169.1:34569500-34913000 GCF_051122295.1 Plectrocnemia conspersa | reverse complement strand
TTCAGAATAACCTAGCTAAATAATCTGAGCAATCAAGGTCCGATATTTTATTAAATTGTAATCGACGACAAGCCTTGTTGAAGTCTACTTAAATTACCGCATCGAGAGATTTTGTCAGCGCAGTTAATCCAGCAAAACTTGCTAAAAATGATTAAAAATCAGGCGCGTACGGTGAGAAACATTCCATTTCACTTGATCGTGTGTTAAATGACGAGAGCGAGCGAGAGATAAGGGCCGTGCGTTACATGCATTCCGCACGCTCTTATCTCTCACTCACTTGCATCACTTAACACGCGAGCGAGCGAAAAGGAATGTATATCATTGTACGCAAATTTTATATAAAACCATAAAAATTATTGCCCTAATATTTGTTTAAAGGATTTAATAGTGTTGGGGTTGAATAATATTTTTATCGTATTTCGGTTTCTTCAAAACATTTTTTATTAGTCAAAATTAATATATTTAAAAAAAGCTGGATGAGCACGTGTTATCTAATTAGTGCTTCAATTTTATTTGTAGTCTAGTTCACTGGCTTTATAAATAAATTAATTAAAATTCTCGCTGTAAAATGCCAAAAGAGCGGTGTCGTGTTATGAAGAAAAGACACGCATGTCGGTGATTGTCGGAACACGTGAAGTACAACAAAAACGGTCGGCGTTTTTGCAATCGGTCTCGAGCAATGCCACTCATTGTGACATCAATATTTGAGGATAATAACAAAAATATTTGTACACACGCACAAGATCCTTAAGCCTCCTCCGACCACAATGGGTGACATTTTCCAAATGCCATACGCACACCGACATACAATATTTGCGGCGACCGTAATTGCCAACTGCCACTGATTCCAACCCTCATATATTAAGATGTGATTCCTCTAGATTTATCCATAATCCTCCCATACGCAATAATCTTATCTGCTTTATTGCCTGCGCGTCCCTCTTGCGTGCCATTAAATAATTATAACGCGCAACTCGAGATTATTTCATTTTATGCCGAACGGGGTTAACTAAGGCTGTCTTAGGGAGAGGTATTAATAAAGTGGCGCTTCTATTTCAATTTAACCGACCGAATCGACTATTGTGTTATCTAAGCTGAGATACAATATTTAAAATAGAGGTATTTTTAATACAATTTAATTCATATTAAGATTTAAATAAATATTGAAGCTTACTAAACTAAACTTGAAAGACTCTTGAAATATTCAATCAAATATAAATTTGTATACTGAAATCGTTATGGTTTAATTGTTATTATACTATTGCACATTCGACTAAGAGATTAATTGCTTTTGAGCTTTAGTTAATTTTATATGATTTTTATCGGCGCCAGTTATTATCGCTGTAGTATATCAAACGCGATTTTGTATCGCCAACGGCGAGGAGGATAAATTACAATTTAATTAATGCGAGACGCATGAATAAGTGTTATAAAACGTTTTACGCTCACGCCTATAAAATATTATCGGAGCATAAATTTATAACTCGGTCTCAAATAAAAAGCTCAAAAAACACATCGTCGAGCTTATCGCGAAAAGTTTACAAAGCAGATATTATATAAATGTTTAATATTTATATATTTCAATAATGAGCCAAAAGTAGAAAGAATATATAGTGCATTACATTAACAACTATTTACAAATGAAACTAAATATGTGAGTTACTTCTAATCAATATCTGTGATGAAGCTAATAATCTAGATAAAAAAGTATAATCTTTAGAATCAAATGACATTGATATTGTATATTTTCAGTATGAACCAGTATTTGAATATTGAAAATATAGCTTATAGTAGCAATAATACATATGCTAGCACATTACGGTCCGTTCACGCGTTTATGCGTGATAGCGAATCTTCGCGGTTAGTCATTTCACGCACTTTCGAGGGTCATAAATATTTTTATATTCATAGTATGAATGAAAAAAATCGTGTAAATGTAATAAATATTAAAATTAAAAATATAGATTTTTAATTGTTGCTGTAGTCAAAAAAATAAATATTTATATATAAAATTCCGCGAAAATAGCGAACCGCATTATGTTAAAAACGCCAAATATTTATCTAGCGAAAATATTTTAATTCAGAAATGGAGGTTATGTAATTAAGTATAATATTATTTTTTAGCACACCTAAAATTAAAAGGATTATTGATCCTCATCTGCATCCTACTTACTAATCATTGCAAAAAATGTTTTATACATATGTCGAAAGAAACATAAAAGTTAATGTATTATATTAAAATATAAACGTCAATTTGTATTTGAAAAAAAAACTAGACTTTCTGATCTTCAGTCTAACAACTAGATACTCAAATGGGAGTTATTAAAACATTATAAATATTTTCCAAAGTCCGTTATCCTTGATGGCCGCTCATAACAAGCATATACTAATATATATAAAAAAAAAGTAAAAACCCACCTCAAATAATAAATCTGAACTAAACTACAGTTGTTTGAGATGTATGTACTAAAGTATTTCATGTATAAGTTCCTTTACCCTTTTTTATACATACAAGAAATAAAAGAAGCGGAACATTGCCTTCAAAAGCACCGACTTTCTAGGTAATACTTTCACAATAAACATTATTGTTCAAAGAAACAGATAGTAGTTTTTTGACGCAACTCCGTTTGTTAGCAAATTATTGTTGATTTTATTGCTTTTTGAACGTTTAAAATATATTAAACCTGAGAGGAAATTATTACCAGTAAATTGAGGTATTTGATCTAAACGTTTAGATCGAATTCCATATGCCTTATAACATCTTAATCTCAATCATTGAATAAGCACTATTCCTCATTGATCAATATATTATTATAAAATGAATAAAACAGTAAGAATGTGGGTAAAATCTATAATAAATTTAATGGATAAAGATACATAAATAAAACAATAAAAATTTATAAGGCAAAGGCCGCAAAATTTCTGTAGAATTTTGTATACACGATAAAAATGTGTAAAAAATGTAATTTTTTAATTTTAATATTATTTCTAAACCACATATAATTTTTTTAATCATTATTTTTTTTCAATGCTATTTTTTAACAATATTTTTTATGTAGAATTTAATACATATTTTTATTTTTAAAATTTACGAACAAACTTAGTCAATATATTTACAAAATCATTTTTAGAAAACGTTTTATGTTGATATTGATGTCCGCAAATTTTATTAAATTCCACATAAAAGACGAAAAATTGTTTTTAACTTATTTTCTATTATATTTTTTATTAACTACCGAAAATACATAAGCATGCAAATAAAAACTGCTGAATATATTTTGGTGAAAAATTATGAATTAATTTATTTATCAGAAACATATATTGTAAAAAAATAGAAAAATAATAATGGTAATATTTCAATATTTACTTTATTTTTGATAAATAATGCTTTTCATATTTAAGTTGTAGAATGCATCCATTTTTGTCTAACTACCTACGTTTTAGAGATGTAGCGTTAAAGGAGAATGCTTTGAATACTTTGGGTAGCTAAGAGAAGCAATCTGTCGATCATTAAAGAGCTCTAAATAGAAAATATGCCGAAAGAGGATATTCTGTTTTTATGTGTCGAGTTCAAGAAACGCAAAATTTAGATAAAATAATATATGTTCATTAAATTATATTCCATAAATTAAATTATCACCAAAAGTTTATTATATTCCGATTTAGTACCATATGAACATAATCGCGTTAGAGCAACCATATTAATTATGAATAACCAGTCCCCTCGTTCCGTTTTTTTGAGCTCTATTGTCGATGAGATTGATCACAATCGCGAGGGGTGTGTCCAAAGATCTGAATACCCACCACGGTATAGTATAATTGCAATTGCCCCCTCGAAGTGGCAGCAGCGGTGTCTCGACGCAAAGTCTCCGTTGTTTACCAAACATTAAGCAGATAACAGTCTTACCTAGCGAAGGATAATATGTCGGTTTTGGCGGGGATTAGGCCGACCCTAAAACAAGAGTCGGTCCTTGGGAAGCGGCGGCTAATCCCCGGGACCGTCTTCCCTCCAGCCACATACAGATGTTTGCACTTTCAACTTGCGCGCCCATCAAATCTTCGGGATTTGAATGCGGACTCGACGGACCGCCGCAAACTCTCTCAAATCTTACGATCCGAAACTACGACGATAAACCCCTCCCTGTTGTTGTTTTCTAAGCTTTTTATGCTAGTCCGAGCTGTGCGCCTAATTATCGTCTATCCCTTTTCAACTACGACAAAACCGTATATATGAACGTATATACATAGAAAATGAATTTATTATATTATTAAATAATTTAATAATATTATATAGTTTACTGAAAAAAATATAGAAATTCTATGAAAAAGATAATATAAAGACTATGCTTTGTTAGATATTTGGCATGACTATTTACTTAATACCATATCAAAATATAACGATCGGGACCGACTGCTTAAAAGTCACCAAACGTTAGATTTTGCTGCCTCTACGCCACACAGTAAAGCGGTGTTTGCGAACACACAAGGCATGCAAATCTGGCTTTCACAATCAATTTAGTATCATAGATTATATTTATTTATTTATTTATATAATATATACATAAATAAATAAAATCTAGAAGCTAGATAGTTCTAAGAACTGCTAGATTCTAGCACATAAAAAAGAGGAATTTAGGTGTTTTGTTGAATATATTTTAGAATCATAATCAATATTTGAATCTCCTCTGCACCGTTATGTTTTCAAGTATTCCTCATCTTAATATTTATTGTATTATTTATCTTAACATTTCGATGAATAAATGTCAATGTAAGAAAAGGTTTTATCAGATCAATAGAAACAAATTCCCGTGACATTTTTTAATGTCATAAGGACCGAGAGTTCCAGACACCCCATCATGGCATGTTAAGTACTCTTTTGAGTATTGGGAATCATAAGCAAGAAATTGTATGATTAGATATATTGTATGTCCTTAAAATGGAAATTGAACGTCCCCCGAGAGTACAATAATAGATTTTACATTAATTTCGGTACGTTTGACGAACATAGATAAATATAAAAGAGAGCTGTGTGTTTGTGACAAAAGTGCAGCATAAAAAAGGCTTCCGTGCGAGCGGACGAGTAAACACGGCCGCTTTTGTCACCGTCGAATGTTCCAAATGAAAATATAATTGGATCAGAGAGCGGCCCGGCAGCGAATTTTAATCCACCAGGTGCCGCAAAACTTTATGACGGGAGGCGCTCCCACCCCGAATATACCCACCTATGTGACAGGGCCGTAGCGAGAGAGCTCTAGATCAAAAAATATTTTTGTATCTACTGAAACTATCGACAGTCAAGCTATTCTTGAGGAGTTTTAGAACGTCCTTATGAGGCACAAACGCATCGTCTTCTGATGCTCATTAGAGCTAAGACTCGCCGATGGCTGTCACCATCCGGCTCCTTAATACGCTGACATTGTTTATTGATCCATTTAAAGGCGCTGATCAGATTTTTATTTTATAATTTCCTTTTTTTATATGTGTTTTTTTGTGTATTATAATAATTCAATATATTATTTTATTTTTTGACTATAAAAACACTACGGTTTATTAAAAAATACTTTCATATTAGAAGTCTGTAGTAATATCGGTAAGAATGACTATCATATTATTAAAACAGTGTAATATCGAAGTGCAGACTAACTATGAAGCAATATATGAAATGCAACGCCTGTCTGTATTTCTTTTTCCTCCTGAAAGATGATTTTCTTTAGTTTGTATTTTGGACTTGAGCTTATGAAAGCAAATGGACATTTTGCAACTTTCTACTGGTAATAATATATATTTACTGGTCGTAATGTATTTTTACTTCACTATTGAAAAGAAAACTTAACTAAAAAACACACATTCACAGTAACATTCATACAAGTCATGAAAATAAATAATGATTATTACTACATATGGAAAAGTTTAAATCATACAATTTTACTAACACCTGCCAGATAAATGATATTTTCACTAGTAAACATATATATCTACTGGTGAAAATGTATTCCGATATAATTTCATTTTAAATAATGTGATTAAAAAAATGTATAACACACTTATAAACTAATTTAAAAAAGTTTTATAGTAAAATTCTAGTAGCAACAATTAAATTAAATTGCTATAAATATACCGGAAAAAAACTAAAAAATATTACGTGATCCCATATTAACCCACTTATCTCCAGAATCGGTGACTACGGTAATACCAAACTTAAATTTAAATATTAAAATGAAATGCGCAAATACATATGCATTTAGCTCCAGTAAAATAAATTATTATTAATCTCAAGCTTAATAATAATTTTGTTTTTTTTTATTTAATTTATTTTATATTTTAATTAATGTCAGATTTATTGCATATATTTGTAAAGGATATTATTCTTTAAACTCGCGGTAAAGACTGTGACAAAAAAATTTAAGTAATCAATAAACTAGACAATAGTGTAATGGATGCGATCACACAAAAGCCCTCGTTACGACTAGAAAATAGGGGTTTTACATAACATGTAAACATACATGATTCTCAGGTGCATTGGCAGAATATATATTTGTTGCGAAACGGTCACGGGCAACAATATATCACCGAAAGACAAAAATCACCGTAATGCAACAATATTCCCGTTACACAATTCATCCTCAAAGATGTCCAACAAGCAAATCTTAATTTCTAGAGGCGTATACATATGTTGTTGTTTTAAGAAGCAAGTACAATTACAAGTTGGTTAGATGATTGCAGCATGATTCGTAAGCTTTGCAGCCCTGATAATTTATGGCTGGTCTCTAATGAGACACTAGAGACACTAACTAACAGACACTGGCATATTCGCCCCGCTGGCAGATGCGGCTCCGCCCACGGACAACATACGGTCATGGACGTTCACATACTGAGAGGGACTCCACCATGTGAGCACCACAGCGGAGAGAAATCAACCTCCACTATACTGTCGCTGTCTTCCACTGACATCCCTCCGCCAGTTTCCCCACCAGCGCTCAGAAAAAACGATACTATTCCATCATAGTTTGTCGCAATATGTAATATAAACTAAATACAATTCTTACTAGTTTTCACCTGCGTCTTACTGGCTGCGAAATCACTTCTCTTAGGGTTAAACCTTAAATTTTTAATTTATTTTTGTGAACTAAAAAATGAATATAAATCACTAATTTGTAATTAACGTTTATACGTAAAAGAAGCATAGCTTAACGCACCGTAATCCTCAGCAAACGTTTTCCATTATGATATCAAGTTTTTTTTTTCAATAATATGAAAATATCAAAAACATCGATTCAGATTGCTTTCAATATTGATTATGCCGTACATTTGGTCAAATTTTGACGGAGGTATCTTAAAGAACAATACTATTTGAATTGTATCGTTATTTAATAGAAACATATCAAACTTTCCTATTGTAGAAATTAATAATGTATGAAGTGTTAATTTATAATCTTACCATGTATTTTTTTAAGAATATAAGTTAAACATAAAATGCTGATTGGTTAAAGCGATAAAATCATTCATCAGCTTCCACTAATTATGCTCCACAACAACATGAAAACAATCAAATAGCTAAACCTCATTTGCGCCACTGCGAATGTGTTTAAATGAAATTGCGCCCCCGGTTATGAAAACGGCCCTGGCCGCACTACACGTGTACGCGGGCTTTTATCTTCGGGCTGAAAATGGAATTGGCACGTGGGGCGGGATAATTTCAGCCGGCAATCACTTTTATATACGCCAGAGACGGATGCAATTTTTATGCGAGCACAATCGAATCGAGCGCTTATACGCGAGCCCCAAAACAATTGCCAATGTCAAACCAATTTTACGCTTTATATATTTTACATTCATACGTATCGGTACATGCGCATCTATTTATGAGGAATGCTTTATCTATCGCTCGACGATGCAAAAATAAATGCATTGGAGTGACAAAAAATAAATAAATCTAATCATATTATTAATATTATGGCTGATATTAGATTGACCACAACGGGAGTACGACGACCGGCGGTGCCTCGTCCGCCAGCCTTATATCAATCGATTTAATAACCACGGTAACTATTACATTACACAGCAACTGCAATTTTAAATTCTCGAGCCCCGAAACTTAAATTACTTTCATTTATTTTTAAATAAAAAATAATCAAATTTGAGTCATTGAAATTTTTGCTATTTTGAAAAGGTGTGTCTCTGTTCCTGAGAATGGGAAAAACTTGAGATTTCAGCATCTCTAATCGAGATCATTTACTTCGAATTTGCTGGTTTTTTTTCTAATTTTGTGACGAAAATTTTGATATATGTATGTCATCTATGCTGATATAGAAAAAGCTTATGATAATAAATCATAGAAAAAAAAAGATTTATTATCATAAGTATTTTTTTAGGCATTTATCAAATTATGTCCGTAAATAAAATTATGCTAATAATAAAATAAAATTAAATCTTTATGTCATTTTTTTATAAAGAATAAACCCAATAAAATCATGGATGTAAAATGATGAAATCAACCATAACAAAATTAAATTTATACTAACTACACATAAGTATAATAGCTTTTATGTAAAATAGATTTTAAGTTTATGAATAAGTATAATCTAAAAATGTAAATTAATAATTAAAAAAATGTGTTTAAAACAACCAAAAAAAATCTTTAATTAAAACAAGATTTTAATGAGAAACACTAATTTAGTGTATGTATGTGAATATATTTTTAACTGTTTTAGTGTTAAAACAAGAAACGATTCGGCTTTTAACAGTAGCGGTACAATTCACCCATGCGAAAAATAATTATGAAGGTGTCCATGAGTTTTTTTTGTCATGTATGCGAGTATTTCATTTTAAATAATATTTCCAAAATTGACACCCGCATAACAAAAACGTGCGGCACTTTGACACCGACAAACCCTTTTTGTCGCCATGGATTAGGACCAATCGAGCCATCTTGGAAAGAGTAGTCGCTAATCGCCCCCTCATATCGGTTATGAAGCCGACCCATTGTCGTTTGATTTCTTATTTGACAATAATAACATATTTTTTGTCGGCCATGTTTTGGTACAATGGGGATTTGTGTGCGACATCAATGCCGAAGCGAGTGTTTATACTTTGGGTTTTTGCCCAAAAAAATATGTCGTTCAATTTTTTCGCATTGTGATGCATAAGCACACATCCTATTTTTTATATTGTTGTACAATAAGGATAGATCGAAAGCATATTTATGCTTCTTTTGTCATTTTTAATAATAGGCAGTTACGTAACTGCATATACAATATTTTTATTTTTTCAATAAAAAATCGGCTTAGTCATTGAACCAGTAATTTTGTCGTCATTGGTATTCGTTTTTAAACGGTTTTGACTTATTTGGTGATACATATGTACATATTCAGTATATAGTACATTAAAACAATGCTTAGCAAATATATCACACAATAAAAAAAATAATTCATAATTACACTAAATCAAAAGAAACCTTAACATTTCAATATTGACTGCAAAATCTAATTTATATTTTTCACTACAACTTAACACAACTATACTAACATTATCTACTAAGCTCCTAAAGCATATTAAACAGCCTTATTACTAAAAATAAAAATAAATAATTTTATAATATTAGGTTTAATATATAATAAAATAAATTCCTTATTTTTACTAATCATAATTTATTTGCGTTTTAACTGTTGTGTTATCGTGCGATATGATAACAGTTAAAACCTTTTAATTATTATTTTACATCCATGTCTCAGTCAATAAAAACTATAGTTAAAACTACCCGAAACTTTTTTGAACCTCAATTATATCGTTCCAGCCATATTAATTCGCACTTTTTCGCACCTAAAACAGAACATATCTCTCTGTTAGTTTATTGCCAGACCATTTCTTTTGATTGATTACTAATCTGTAAATGTGCATTTACAACTTGGTTCTATCCTTTAAGGTAATCTGCTTTTTAATGACCGTAGATTCACCGTGAATTCCACAAGAAGTGCTGCATATATTAAATAACTCAATATGCTTTTGTGGTGGTATTTATAATATAGCATAATAGCATATATTAAATGACGGGTGACGGCACACACTATGTCGCAATTGTCTTTGGATGGTAATTGCAAGCGTTAAATTGTCGTCTTAAGGTTCTAATATTTTTTTGCTTACATTACGTTTTTACTTAATTAAATGATTTTCGAAAATCTATGCATTATTTAAATATACTTTTATAGAAATATAATCACTTCACATTTGGTAAACAATTAGTGATGTAATTTTTTTAACTACTTTAATATCAGCGAATCATTTATTGACTTTTTTTACAAATTATTTTTTTAAAACAAGTTAACGAATTATTTATAATAATTTTCATACATGATAATTGTACTAGTTTCATTTATCAGTAAACCAAGTATTTTTAGAAAGAGATATTGAGCCGTGAAGAGAAATAACAGGTGATTCACAAAAAAGCTGATGGCGTTTAAAGGGTTCAAGCAGATCTTGAACTTTGCACAATAAGCGTTATGCTAATATATTTTTACGGGGCGTTTTTCAGTACCTGATTTGGTTCACAATTTAATTCAGTCTCGCTGCTTCTCATTAATGTTTTTTTTGATCTGACTCTCAAGACGTCATCATTTCCTTATCTTAAAAAATGCACAAAAGTCACCTCTATTCATAAAAAGAGTAACAAATTGTTCTTCAAGAATTATATAGCGTTGTCAGCTCTTGATAAATTATTCAAAATAATTATCCATAAACAAATTTTCAATCAATTTTGTTGGATTAACTGCACTGAGAAAATCTTTCGATGCGAGAATTGAAGTAGACTTTGAGTAGGCCTTGGACAAAGTTTGTCATCAATTACGATTTGAAAAAATATCAGACCTTGATTGCTCAGATTATTTAATTAGATTATCATGAAGTTATTTAAGCAATAGACAGTTTCTATGACAGTCGAAAATATATTTCAATAATATTATCTTGAAAGTAAGGCTTATACAAAAACCGAAATTTCGACTAAAAAATAATTGAGTCTATAGAAAAAATATCAATTATTTTTTTAAATAAAACAAAAAAATATTTAATGGTGGTTCAAGAGCCGCAATGGCAGCAAGCCCTATAGAACAAAATTTCAAAATATGTTTATAAAAATTTAGGCTTGGAGTCCAGATGTAAACTCATGTATTTAATACTTGTTTTCCATTTTACGTTACTGTCCTGTTCATTTTAGAGAGGTGGTGGCAGAATTTCTCTACGTTTTGTGAAAATAATTGCGTCTGTTTTTATTCGGCTGATTTTAATTTTCCACCTCAATTTAAATAAATATTTTTTTGTATATGAATTGCATTATCATTTAGAAGCTATATGCATTTATCTGCAATTTCTTTCGGTTCAACTGCCTAATTGCATCTATCTAGATAATTCATTTTTAGCCTCGCATTGAATGATATTTAGACCTTAATCAAAATCTGCTGGATGTGCTATTAAAATACCTGTTTGATGTATTTAAAATCCCTATTATATTTGCAGTTTCTTTTAGTTTGTTCAAAAATATAAACTATGTAAGAAAGTATTCTTAACCCATCCCGTACGGAAGGTAGAAAAATCGCGAGCGTTCCGAACCGGGGGCCTTTTTGTCCCCCAGACTATTCTCGAAATTATGATACTTTTTTAACAGAAAATTGTATACCTAATCATCTAACACGTGTTTCTATGCATATTTACTTTCATAAAACGAATAAAATATCTTTTTATTAACATTTTTTGCAAATTACAGTCATATTTTTCGGCGACATTTCTGGCCAAAGAACGATCGGCGATTGAGGGGCGTCTACAGCGTTTACTTGTCGATGCATGTTGCAGCGTTTCGCAAACACTGACTAATAAAATTATTATTATTTAATTATTTTTAAATCTATTAAATTTTTAACAAATTAAATCAATTAAAAAATTAGTAAAACATTATATTATTTATATATAACTTATTATTGTTAAAAATAATAATTGCACAAGAAATAAAAATAATTCACATTTTTTTTAAATAATGTATTTATAATATAAAATACAAAATAACAAAAATAATATATTTATATTTAGGATAATAATATAAATATTTCATTTATTCTACGCTTGAATCTTGTAAACAATTTGGACATGACAATATTTTCAACTGGTGTTTGTGAACTGTACATATCGCTTTTTTTTGCAGGTGGTGCAAAAAATCGAGTCTTTTTGTCCTTATTTCTAGGGCAAAAGCTGCACCTATTTCTCCTAACCTGTTCAACGCGATTTTCGGGGAGTATTGTCAGTGGAGTAACAGTTTCAACGTTAGTTGCTTGATCATAAAGTGTGAAACCATATTGAATATGTTTATGAAACGATATCCCACTATTTTTTGAAAATTTATGTTCTCCTTGGCAAGTTCCATGGCTAACTCTGTTGACAACAGTGTGACCAATTGTTTTTTTTTTCGGAACATATGAAACCAATGTGATGTCATCGGTAAAGTCAAAACGACTAAATAATTCCTCTCGCTAGCGTGAACGCAAAAATTCTTGCGGTATTTCACGCTTATTTTTTCTAATTGTTCCTGTTAATGTTGTCTTCCAAAAGTCTTTGAGCAAGGGGCACTGACGAAAATAAGTTGTCAGTAATGACACCACGTCCAGTTCCAATAGAAGGAATAATTAGATCAGTCACTACCCTTTCACCTTGGTTTCTCTCTCGTACTTGCTGCTTTCCCATGTATGGTTGTATATTTAAAATATACGACGACTCTACATCAGCAGCAACCCATATTTTTATTCCATATCTGCCGGGCTTACTTTTGATAAAAGCACGAAATTTATCTTGCGATTGTTGAAATCGTAATTGTCTGGTGTTTCTGTCATCAAAGCGAATTTTACTGTATAAATATACGAATGTGTCCCTTGAAATGATCGTAGAAAAAAAGAATTACTTAAAAAGCTGGTTAGATGTCCATATTTCCTTTAGTGGTAGTCTACGGCCATTGCATCTTCTAGAAACTATCAATACGCTGATGAATGCTTCTATTTCCGGTTGGTTGGTGTGGTCTTGATTGTCATTTCTAGAGACCCGATTAGTCTCCACTACTACTTATTTCTTGAATCATCGCTGCAGTCACGAAGAGAGCAAAGGTTTCCTTTATTGTAGTCACATTGCTAGCCTCTGTTCCAAGTCCTGAAGAAGATGTTACGATATTCTGGATTCGCGTTCTGGAATTGTATCGTGGAGTTGAATGCCATTCTAGACCTGATCTTGATATGAACGTGGTGTCTTCTGGTGTAAATTCATCATCTTCGGTTTCTTCATCTTTTGATGAAGAATCGTCAGCTTCGTTATTGATTACATCATTTACGTCGGTGGCATCTGAATCCAACTCTTCAAAGTCGATATCACAGTCAAAAGATTCATCGACATTGACATCATCTTCACATTCGTCTAAAAGTCTTTCTGTATCTTGTCTGGACGACATATCCCAGTATTTTATCACAATTTATACCGCAAAAAAATCACCAAATACGTACATTACAATATACAGAAAATAACAAAGTGTATAATAAATAATACTTCCTACATGAAATAAAAGGTATAGGATGATGGAATTACAAAAATAAAAATAATAAATCAGCTTTGCAAACAACGAAACACGGCAAAAGATAGGGAAACACTGATTTGCCAGCACGTGGCTTTCTCCAGACAATGATTCTTCTGAGAAGGTGATGGTATACCAACAGCATATAGCTTTCTCGTTCTAACTCATTATGGAAACCGACCGTCGACACATTCATAACTTTCGAGTGCGAATGAGCTCAAATGTTATCCTCTATACCTGCCCTTCTTGGAATTGCAAAACTGACGGTCACTCACAAATAATAGATATTTTACCGCAAATTTATATTTTAAACCGTTATACGATTTCGAAATTGACTCGAAACAAATTTTACCTATGTATAATCCTTAATTACAGGATTACATAAAATGTGGGTCTATTAAAGGTAGTAATTAAAAAGTTACAGTGAAAAACAAATTCTTGGGGTACTTTTTGGCCCCCTTTTCGCCCAGGAAGGGTTAAGAATCGAATACTTTGAAATCGTTCGTTTCGCATGTTACAATAAATTCGGAGTAGGTCCGTAAAGTTTGGCGTACGAGCATACCGGTTTGTTTCGCCTCTCTTCTCTCATTTGAATACACACGGTGCGAGTTTTTATTGGACGACAGACCTATGTAAAAAATTATATATTTCCATTGTGCAAACGAGACGGGAACGAAAGGGTCGCAAAAAATATGCTTTTTTTATGTGTTCGATTTTACGATTGGCCGATTGTGTTACATCCGAGTGCAGGTGAGGACCCCGGGGTGGGGCCGCCCCTTTAATTGACGAATAATCCCCACACATTGAGGGGGGCGAACACCATATTTTTATACCGATACAATTGTACACGTATGAAAATAATAATAAAGATGTCCGTTATTAGGATGGAGGGTAATGGGATGTGAAAATAAACATGGGAATGTTTTATTTAATACTACCCGTTTTTAGTCTAGGGATAAAAATATCATTCATCAAAGATCATTTCAAAAATGTAACTGTTATTTGACGGGCGTAAAACGTGTTAAAAGCGACGCAAATGGTTGTATTTGTTTTAAAAAATAGTTCTATAATGATAGATCATTTAATAAATGTTCCGAACGTATGCGTAACAGTCGCAAATAAATACAGTTTCATTTAATTTGTATGTTTAAATAAAAAAATAATTGTTTGATACATTTAACCTGACCTTGATAGGCAAATTATATTTAATTTAATAAAAATATAATTTGCAATTATTTGCTATTTAAATCCAAACCTAATCATAAATAATTAATCGAACCCAAATTGATCTAATAAAATTTATAAAATTAACAATACAACAGTGAACGCCACAATTTACACTTTTTATCTGAAACGCACTCTGAACTAACACAATTATACTGTAGGAGTTGAAAACCAGTTACTGTAATATTATTTATTATTTTTTTTATTATTTTGTGCGAAACGGGCCGAAATATTTATTTTTATAGAATAAAAGTTATGTTTGGATCTAATCATTTCACTGGTCAATATATGTTAAACTGTATTTATTTACTGTTTCACTTATGTTGTAATAGTTTTATAATTTTAATTAAAATAATTCGTTTAGGTTAGTTTGGGCCTTATTTTAAAATGCAACTGTTACAGTGAATGTGTATTTTTACTGTAGTTATATTTTTACTAGTATATCAAACAATTGATTTTTAATTTCACATGTCAAAATGTGTTAATCTGTATTTATGTATTTACTGTTAATTTTTGTTGTAAAAGTTCTAGAACGAATTATAGTTTTAATGCAAATGAACGTAATGCAACTGTCAAATTAAGTCTTAAAGACATTTTAGAGCAGTATTTAATTTTACTAGAGCCTATCAGTTAAATCATATTTTTACTAGCAGATATATTGTAAATAGATATATATCAATAAGTTTGTTTACAATCTTACAGATTTTTCTTTGTGGTGTTATTGTAAAGTTATATTGAAATTTTTCATTATTCAAACTTTCTAATCTAATGTTAAAATCAATCACTAAAAATAGACGTGGTTAGAAATTAATAGAAACAATTATTATATTTGTTACAGTGAATGTGTATTTTTTTGTGAAGTTATATTTTTACTAGAATATCAAATTACTGTTTCACTTATGTTGTAATAGTTTTAAAATAAAATTTTACAACATAAGTTATATTTTTATTAAAATATCAAGCAATTGCTTTATAGTTTCACATGTCAAAATGAGTAAATCTGTATATTTGTATTTATTGTAATTTTTGTTGTAAAAGTTATTAAACGAACTATAGTTTCAATGCAAATAAACGTAATGCAACTGTCAAATTGAGTTTTAAAGACATTTTAGAGCAGCATTTCATTTTACTAGCCCCTATAAGTTAAATTATATTTTTACTAGTAGAAATATGTGTTTATATATGTTGGTTAAAAATAAATATATAATTAATTATCTAAGCCGTATTTTAAAGCATTAAAATCTACCAGTAAAAATATATGTATATATCTACTGGTTAAACATAGTTATATAATTTATTTTCTAAGCATTATTTTGAAGCATATTTTTTTATAAAAAAATAAATATAAGAATAAAAATATCTTTGTGGTATTATTATAAATATTTATTATACTTTTTAAATATTTAAACCTTCTAATCTAATGTTAAAACCAACCACTAAAAATAGATGCTAGTAAGAAAGTAGTAGAAACGGTGATTATATATGTTACAGTGAATGTGTATTACCAGTTATATTTTTACTGATGTTTCAGTAAAATCATATATTGTAACATTTTAAGGGTTAATACATATTTATGTAAGTGATAATATAATTTAATTATATGCTGATCAAAAATATCTATATACTTTATTTCACAGTTGCAAAACACATTTTCTAGCTCTATTTTAATTATTTATCATGACACACATTCGTAGGAATATTAAAATTTAGGTTAACCTAAATAAAAATATGCTCTATATCTCTAAGAAACTATGGTCAATGTATATGAGATTAAAATCCATGTATTTCAGGTTAATAATCACTTGTCTATCGTGCTGGTAAAAATATAAAAAAATCTGTTCAAACCCAAACCTAACCTAAACCCGACTTGACACAAAAAAGTTCCAAAATTATCTGTATTTTTTTTAAATGTTGTAGTATTTCGTCTAACGATTTAACGTAATTTTTATATGAATATATCAATATTAAGTAATACACGTACTGTAACATCCGTTTGTAAATAAATATAGTTTTACTTATACTGAACAATAAAATTATAAATAAATTAACTCTCTGAGCTAGCTAATTTATATGTATACTAGTGAAAATATAACTTTACTGCTAATATAAATATTCTGTAGCATATACATCACTATAATAACAATAAGGATAAATAAATAAAATAATAAACATGTTGTGTAACATTTTTAAGTATAATTCCCATTTATAAAAAATATTTTTATAAATGGGAATTTTACCCTGTGGTAAAAATGTGTTTAAAAAAACGATTAATTTTACTAGAACTGTTAACAAAATATAGTTAATTTCAAGGCAACTATATTTTTAATATAATTTCTAAATAATAAAAATGCATTAAAAAATCAGTATTTTTTTAAGAGCAGTAAGTAATTAAATTAACTACTAGTTTATGTAGTTCAAATACAAATCATTTTAAATTTGATACATATAAATCTCGTTTTTTATTTTTGTAAAAAAAGTACCAAATTTCATGCTTAATAGTGTGTAATATATAATTAAAAATAACTTAATGTTCCAATATTCAGGTATTAAATTATATTTTAAAATGATTTTTTCGACCATTCATAGCGACACAATTGAATCGCGCATTGAAATAATCTTGTCCGTTATTCGGGGCACATCTGCAACAGCACACAAAAAACACACACAGACTGACAACAGGGGAATATTTTATCGAATATGTTGCATTATTTATTTGTGCGGACTGTGGAAAATTAATCCGGCGATTAGGAGAATACGGCATTGAAACGACACGGAATTATAACCGTCGAGGTGGCAATTACCAAGTGGCGCGGACACGACAAATCCCCAAATACACAAAGCTCTATCGTTTTTCTGTTTATTTTCCTACCAGATAATTTTGGGTTCAATAATAGCTATTGTAATGCCTTTAAAACGCATTTTCAATGACGACTTTAATTGTATCGTTCGTACAAATTGTACTGTTTCAAATCAATAAATTATTCTCACATAAATTATTTTATGATTAGTGATTAAATAAAGATAAACTCTTATTAAAATAAAGATGAGCTATAATTTGATTTAATTAAAATTACAATATGCAGAAAAAAATAAATATTATAAATCGCTACTTTATTTATATTTAAATTATTATTACCAAATAAACAAATAGATATAATAAATAAAAGATAAGACAAAGGTCGTATCATTAACTAACTTATTAATTTAAAAAAATTGTCAATAATTTTATTTATTATTCTACAAACGTTATTTTTTTAAGTTTATGTAACATATGCGCTTTTAAAATATTTAAGTGTGAGAAATTCTGTATGCTGTGTATATATTTCAATAATTTAATCTAAAATTCTAAGCTTTGCGGTAAAATATTGGTAAAATGAAAGGAAAATACATAATGTGTTTTAAATATGTAGTTTTTTTTATGAAAAGTTAAAATATATTTAAACATATAATACACATTATAAATTATACTAAGATTAACATATATCTATTAGTATCATAATCAATTTATTAGGATGCGATAAAACGTATTTAACCGTTATGTACATTTAATAAACCTAATAAAATTCAATATTTTATTATTATATATAATAATTAATAGCTATTAAAGACTATTTGTAATTAATAATATTTGTTTTATTACTATTATATAAATTTAATGAGTAATTAAATTTTATCCATAAAAATATAAATAAATTATTGATTAAATACAATAAAATTGATTTACTCAATATTTGTTTTAAATTGTTTTTATAGACTATTATTATGCAATTAATAATTTTACTATGCAATTAAGGACTATAAAAAAATTATAATGATTACATAAATTATCTTAAAAAATAAAAATAAATAAAAAGCTAAAAAATATAATAGATAGTAAACTATTATAGTTCAAAATTAAAATAAAAATCTTAAGTGAAAAATGCAAAGAAAATAATTAGTTTTGATTATATTAGCTAAAAAATATCTCATGTGAAAAATAAATAGAATGAAGTTGAAATTAAACCAAATTAAAATAATGAGAAAGCAATATAAAAATAAATAAAATAATTCAGTCTGTCAAAGCCGCAAGAATTATGTACATTTCTGTACATTTTGTTCAATGCAATTCAATTGCCGTTCTAGAAATTTCGAGCAAAAGTTGTTAAAATGCATGTGTTGCATTGGTATTAAGCAACCTGTAAAAATAAGAAGACCTAGTAGTAATGAGCAGGGTCTAGAAAATAAAAGCCACAAAAACTTAGCCATTGGGCTTTATAAGAAAAATCATGACAAATGTATAAATTACCTATACGTAAAGAGTTTTCATATTTTATATATAGTACATGTAAAATTTGCCATTGCATAACTAAAGATAAAAACATATTTTTTTAATTATTATAAATAAATACGTATGTAATGTTTATTTACATATTATTATTTTCTTTAAAAAAAATATGAAATATATATTTTTTTTTAATTATATAAGCATTGCATAATGTTGCAAATTTGCTACATATCTATTTTTTCAGTTATGTATTATATAAGGATATAGATTTTACTTAGAGAAAATTGTACGAATGTGGCATTTATATAAATATTCTTAATAAGTTTTTTTTTTTGATAATTTTTAAGTAGAATAAATAATAACTATTTATTTAGTTGAAGCACTAATTCAGAACATGACTTTAAAAATTGAATAAAAAATACTTTTATTAGCATAAGCGGTATTTGTATATTTTTTTATCATTTTGATATAAAAAAGTTTGAAATCTGACGCATCAAATAAAATATCCGATATATTCAATATATTTTCCTTCTTATTTGTTTACCATCCTCTCCACTTTGACACATGACCCGAAACCCCGGTTCGCCGCATTCGATATGTTTATTTATGAGCCATATTTCTCTCATAACAGCCACCCAGATCTTTTGATCAAATATGAAAGCCAAACACCACAGTCAAAGGAACGACCCCACCGAATCGAGGGTCAGCCAAATTGCTACCCAAAAAACCTCTAATGCACAAACGTCTTGGGTATTTTTTTCAATATATACATCCCCTAGGCGGCGGTGTCGAGGGGGCGAAATAGGTATCAAAAGCAAAGATAAATATTTGAAACAATACGCATTTTTATTTGACAAGCCACCCCCCGTCGCAACACTGCGAAAACAACGAAATAAACGGGGGTGGGATCCGGAAGCGACAGATGCCGACCAAACGACCATTCCGAATTATATTATTTATATGATATCTGTTGACAAATTATTCTCTGCGATGCAATCGTACACCGCTCAAAGTATCCGGTTACCGGTTTTGAGAGGCCGAAATGAAAATAATATCGATAACGCGACATTTTAACCGCACATAATTGCGCACGACAAAAAGGGCAGCTTTGTGCGGTGACAAAAGCGCGACGAAAAAAATGTCCCAAATATGTCCTCGCTTTGAAATTTCATATGTACACGACATGTATAATAAATATAATACGCGACGAATAACCGTGAGCATTTTAGGCATTCTTATCTGACGTACGAATGTTGTATATGTTTTAACTTCACGTCAGGGGCAGAGTGTTCCAAGTTCAAAATTTATTTTTTGTTTAATTTAATTTGATTTTGAGAAGACTTAAAATTTGTATGCAGTCATAGGGCTTTACATAATTTTTGCAATAAATTTAGTCGGAAATTAATTATTCAATTTTATTAACTTTAAAAAATATTCTTCTCAACTTTACAAGCATTAAATTTTAATGATTTATTCATACTTTTTAAAGTTTTAATTTGTAAATAATTAAATATCTATCCCCTAATAATTAAATTAAATAAATTGTACAAGAAATTAAAAATAAAAATTAAATAGACTAGCTTTTTAGATATTTAATAAATATGTATATGATGTATAATAATTTTTTTTACCATTTTGTGCTACGGTGTTTTTAAAAAAAAATTTTGGCATATGTGTCAGATCTTTCTATACATTATTATAAGAAAATTTATTCAAAAACTGTTTCATGCTATTGTCATACTGATGTTATAACAAGTTCACTAATCAATTTACTTTTTTGAGCATCATGACGTTAACAGCGATTTTTGCTAGCACTTACATTATTAAAAATAATATGCAATTACATTATTGATTCCAACAATTTATTTAAGGTGACTTTAATAAGATTTATATTTATGTCTAAAAGTTTCATTATATTGCCATTTACATGATTTATTGATTGTGTCAAAAAATTTCATTAGTTAATTTAAAATATGTAATTAAATATATTGCATACATATTTACTGTTTCTGTTTATCATTTTTTATAAATTAAAAGCTTGTTTAGTATATCTGACTTTGTGTTCGGATGTTATAATATCTATAACAACCCATAACAAAATTAATAAAACCTGTTCTTTCCGAAAGCAAATTATATATGTACACAAACGAGTATTTTATCTCAGTATTTATAATTATTATCCAGTGACTTATAGCGTCCGTCGTATTTTTTTATCATTCTTAAAGTAACTCATAAATATTATACACAGTAACGCCATCTATCAACGGTTGACTGAAACTAAAATATGCAATAAACAATTAATTATTCGCTTATCTATATCATTGAATATTTTATGAAATATCCGCGTATAATTTATTATGTTAATAATGTAAAAGTATGCGATTAGTATTATAATGAAGTCGGCGTATTATTAATAAAATATTTTTTGATTGCGATCAATTTTTTTATACTACTTTGTGTTATATTCTGCGAAAACCTTGAATAAATAAATCGCAAACCGTTCATTTTATTGCATAAAATATTAAATTTATACCTCGTCATCTTTTAAAAGCCGCTTAATATTTTATGATTTTATATATATTTTTTTGAATGAAACGAGCGTGGACATGTCATAAATTAATGCACGATTAAGATAAGTTCACTCAATATATTTATTGTTTGATTGAGGGTTTGCGTGGTCGGTTAAACTGGCGTATATCAACATTTTTACAACATATTCAACCATTAAAAACATGATTTTACAATCGAAATGTATTGATAAAAAAAATCACCAGGATGCCCAATTTGTTATTCTCACCAGAGCTACTTTATTTCTTTGAACAACAAATATTTATTTGTTATGTGATAGAATAGAATCGTAAGATCAATATATAAGATCTCTAAATCAGTGTTTCTCAGCCGTTTTAAGCCAATGAAATATAATAAGCATTATGCGGACCACTAAAAATACACAAACATTACTGAGTGTATTTTAAAAAAAGTGCTAAGCAACTATGTTCAAAATTAATGTCCTGTTTTGTTAGAAAATGATACAATTTTTGAGCGGCTTGAGAACCAAACACTTTCAGAGCGACATCTAAGATGCAATGCTTTATTTTATTGATACAGTTGTTGGAAATGTGGTGTATTTCAGGTATAAGTTCCTTCAGCCCTGTTTATACATATAATAAATAAAAGGAGCGGAACATTGCCTTTAAAAGCACAATAAACAATATTATTCAAAAGGGACGAATTGTATTTTTTTGACACGGCTCTGTTTTTGTTAAAATTTGTTTGCAAATTATTGTTATTGCTTTTTGAACGTTTAAAAAATAATATAAAAACGATTCTTGATTCAAATGAATTTTATTTTTAGAGTAAAGATAACTTCAGAATTTCATTTGTGAAACAAAAAGCAAAAATTCAATTAAAAGATATAAATAAGAAGAGGGGGATGTGTCCCTAAACTTGAACCATCAACATCAATTAGTACTTCAAAATAAATTACAACGGCAGCTAAAAATATTGTTTGTTACAGAACTATTACGGTTGATAAATTAATCAGTTGTAAAATATTCGTAGAATAACGGATAAAGAATGTGTCTAAGAAAGAATCAAATTTATTTATAATATATACATTTTAAGGTCCACAGTCAATATAAAATTTTGTTATGAAACCAATGTAAGATATAAAAAATGGCAAAGAAGTATTTCAGAATCACTC
This sequence comes from Plectrocnemia conspersa, assembly GCF_051122295.1. Lineage (NCBI taxonomy): Eukaryota > Metazoa > Arthropoda > Insecta > Trichoptera > Polycentropodidae > Plectrocnemia > Plectrocnemia conspersa. The sequence continues at coordinate 34,890,218 of NW_028277169.1, read as the reverse complement.
TTGATTCGCCTGAGATAATTTTAATATATGAATTTGTTTATCATAAAAACACGCGAAACGGCTCACCCGTCCCAATATATTATTGACAGCAAAAACGTGTTTCTAATATGAGTTAAAGAATAAACAAAAACTTAATGAGGTGGCGAACATTGACAACTCTTGCGAATCATAAACTCGGAAGCATCATATAATTTTAAATTAAAAATTTGTAAAATTCTATTTATGAATCATTTAATTGTACATGCAGAATTTTGACTTTGCATATTTGTAAAAGTGAAGAATATTTTTTTTTGCTACTTCTAAATCGATTAAAAATAATTTATTCTGTATATTTGGTATCAAAATTGCATTGGATATTTAAAAATCCGATTTGTTTACATCTGTTGCTAGAGAGTTAACCATTAAGCGATGGATATTGAGTGATTTTAAATCACTGACGGTAAATAATAACAATATACTGTTTTTTTGTGTACAACCGTCCTCCGAGTATGCTGCGTGTATTTTTTGCAAATACTGACATTTTATTTTTTTGTTTAGCGGCACATGTTTGAGGATGGCGAAACAAAATGTGGTATAAAAATTGCAAATTAAAAATTGTGTTTTAAAACGAACATGGTTTTGCAAAATAGAAGAATAGCCGGAGAATTATGCAACTTTAAAATTGTATGAAATATATATATTTCATATGGAAAAATTAAATAATATATTATAATTAAGATTTGACCGATAAATATACCAAGGTACTCGGTTATTTTTAAAACTTTCATCATCGCACATTGACATATTTAATGTCAGTTACGAGAAGCTGGTCCAATTCATATATTTTTATTTTTTTTTAAAAATGTAATATATTATTTTTTGTGTGTTTTAATAATATTTTTTAGACCATTATTTTTCTTAATAAATAATATATTTGAAAGGTTTAAGAAAAGTTATATTAATATAGAACAATTTCTTTGAATCGAGTTAAATGAGCTACAATTAATTTAAAATTCAAATTTAATCAGCTTCAGCTATCGTTGATAACTCAACGGATATGAACGTGTCTGCGGTCGCAAAACAGCGCACGCCCACGTTATTAGAAATGCAAGCGACATAGAGGCAAAAGTTATCCGAATTGTTTAGGACGGAAAATTGTGCGGATGAAATTGGATGTGTCTGCGGCAGATGTTATCGCGTACATACACTACACATACTTTAATCAAATTTGTCCCGAGGATGTTTGTCCAGAGCGGATAGAGAAGGAATACATTAAGGCCAGGTCAGAGATCGGGGGTGTTCAATCAACTATCCCCGGCCAAACAGCATATGAATATCTAATGGCGATTTCAAATTCTGTAAGTGTGGCGGCAGTGTTTGCTCGCCATCAGTGGCCGCACACAAACAGAGAGCACTTCGCCCAGGATATCTATAGCTAAATCTAATCATACGCGACCTATTCGGGACGTGTAGGAAATAGTGGATGCTGCATGGCACGCGCTCCACATTTGGCTACAGATCTACCTATGTTTATATATAAATATCTCTTCCGTCGAAGTAGTCTGATTATTATATAAGAATGGCTCTAAATTTGAAATATTTTTAAGCATTTTTTTATTAAGGACATTTAGATATGAAGTATATTAAATAGATCAGAGAAATTATAGTTAAAGTGGTAAGCGATTTGGGTATCCTACTTTAAGAGAACTGCAGATTTCATCAGCGTATAGAAAACATACGCAATAAAGCCTCGAAGATTGCAATACACGCATCAGGGAAAGAGCTGGAGTGCACTGTGTCTTGAATAATCATGTTTCTCTTGCCAAATAATGCAACCGACTCACATTTGATAGAAAAGGTCCAAAAAAATGATTCTCAGATACTTGCATCTTATTTTTATTTCCCGAAAGATATGCTAGGTTATGATTCCCTTGAGTGGCACTTCGCTGAATTCACAGCTGCATTCAGAGCAGGTAGTACGAGAAGTGACAGAGATTTTCGATTAACGCCTCTGAAACATTGCTTGATAATTAAAGTTGTATGACCGACTCTAGGAATTTCGCCTAATAAATATTATGTTTTGAACAATTTCCAATAAAAAATTAATGACTTAATAATGATTATATTTTTGACAAGGTTTGTCAGCTTAATAAACCAATAGCTAATGTTTTTATGTAAATGCTACATGAATCATTTTTTTTTGCATAATACGAGGGAAAATTTGACACTAAACACTAAATATTTTAGTCAGATTTTTGATAATATTTCATATAAAAATTACAAATATTTTTTTACTATAACAATAATTATTTATCTGTGTTTTATGATTCTTATCGTTCGTTTATTTTAATTATTGACTATAATATTATTTACATGCATTTATATTGGCTTAAATTGTTATAAATTAAATTAATAATATATACTGTAATTTGTGTATATTACTTTATATGTCCGTTGAGAAATAAGAAACAATAATTGCAAAAAAAATGGTTCGTAAATGGTTTAATCGCATTAAATATGTTCTACGTCCAGATTTTTTATGAATTTTAACGAGAAAAATTAAAGCTCTTACAATAATATAACAATGAAACGATACAGAAATTGTCAATCATCCACGATTTTATATTTCAACTGATATTGGGGAAAAATAGTACACATATGTTACAAAAAAATTGAAAAGTTAATCCGTGCACAAAAAATATTTTTATTCTGGATTTACATTGCTGCTTTTGATCTAATATGGAAATAATAATATATTATGAATTGTATCAATAGAATTGTACACTAACAGCTAAAGTGTATAGTCAATAATAATTTCACAAGAGCTAGGTTTGAGATAATGATAATGAAGTCTTTGCTTTTTAGTAGTCTCAGAAAACGAGAAAAGAAACGAGTACTGATAATTGTCAGGAATAAAATCATAGAGAAATATTTCTTTATACATAGTTATTATGTGTGTAAAAAAGTATACACACTTGTTTTAATAATATTATTTATAACAACCACAAAAAATCAAAACAGGCATTGTAAAATTATATTATAAACGAAGAAATATTAATTCATTTTGTTGACTACATTTATTATTATTTACCATAGAAATATTTTGCTGGTTTATTGTTATGTTAGATTTTTCATAGATTTTCAATGACATTAAAATGAAATTGCTATTAGTATTCTCTTGAATAATTATTTCAGTGTCTGATTCTATTTTAATCATAAAAAAATCGTTCTAATGGATCATCTCCATTATTTAAATATATATATTTGGGAGCAACTTTGTAAATAGTTTACATTTACAATAGTCTGGCTTAATAATAACTATTACATTTTAAGGTGCTCTAAAGAGTCGCGATTGCGTCCCTTCATTGCAGCCAGGATGTCAGCGCTCAAAAACGCTTATTTTACACAAGCCATTCTGCTTCTCAAGAAGCTTGCCAATCACTAACATGTTTTTAGCGAAAAAAATGTTTTTTTTTATTTTTTATTATTAAAACTGTATCTTTACAAAAAATTCTAGTATTAAAATTGTGATTAAATTTAATATATTTTTTTAATATAAAATCTCTGCTTCGGGTTAATTCTTTTGCTAATCCCAATACGCAAAAACCAGGAATTTCTGGATTTTTCCGACATATATTTAAACATATTACTTAGCTGAATTTTAATATTTTTTGCTTAGTTATAGAGTAAAAGTTTTATCGCTGAGAAATAAAAAAAGTATTGAAACTCTGACAGATTTTTTTTTAAAATATTGGCTTATAATTGAAACATTAATACAATTATAAAATTAAAAAATCTACAGGAATAAATTAAACAACCTAATCATATATGTATGTTTATACATGATAAGTTATTGGCAAACTTTTAGGCTTAGATTAAAACATGACCTCAACTTTAAACATACTTTATTTATTTAGAAAGTTTTTATTAAACATCTTGAAATGGATAATTAGATGAATATCTATCTTCAATAATTTTTAAACTCTATATTTTTCACAAGATATGTTCTGAATTTTAATATTTTAAGTGAGATCTTTTAAAAAAAATATATTTATTATATGTATATTATCAGGGCATCAAAAATTTGTTGGGAATTTCGTGATATATATACTCATCAATTTATATACATAAACATATAAATAGTAATATTATACTGAAAATCAATTATAACAATAAGAACTACGACTCGATTTTAAGACTATAGAGATCACAGATAAGCGGATGCCAAAAACAATTAAAGAAGCAATTACAGGTTGGAAGATTACCAAATTATATTAAGATATGATTATAACTGACAAGATAAGATACAAATTACTACTACTATTTTTAAGAATAAAATATAATGATTGAGTTAAGAAGATTTAATATTTTCTTGTTAATGAAATTTTTTTAATATTAATAGTAAAATTTCTTCGTTACTTTAAAAATAAAATTACTTTAATTGTATTTAAGGTCGTATATGAAAAATATAAAAATTTATACAAAATAATGAAAAATGTATTTTTTTATATTTATTTAAATTAGGAACATAATACGGCACGATGGTCAAAATCAATGACAAAGATGGTGCTTAAAAAAAATATAATTGCTCTAAAATAAAGTGGTTCAAACAATTTTACAATCTATTGATAGTGATGTACTATATTTAAAGCATTCAATAAATTTTCAACACCATAAAGTAAGTTTGTCTACGATAACCCTTTCAACGCGAAACCTATCATATGATTCTTTTTTTTCTACAGTTTTTTTTGAGCTACGATTTTTGTAAACAAGATAGAGAATCAGAGTAGATGGCAAACTTAGCCAAGATTTATATGTCTTTTAATTTGAAAAAACTGATTTTCAGTAAAACTACGGCAGTTTAAAGATAAAAAGGAAAAGTTGGTTTGTAATTTATTTCGGTTATGTATTCGGCTTTTATACAGTGAAGTTGTATAATTTAACTAACGATCAGTTATACATATTAAGCTGTAAATATAGAGAGAATATTCTGTTAGTCGCAAAAGACGGATATAAAATGCCTATTTTATTCCGATGAAAAATATATACAGCTTGCTCAGAGATGTCTCATTTGCGTCAACGATCATTATGTACATATATAAATTAAACGTGTCATGATATACACTACATACGTGGTCACTCTTATGTGTGAAATATTTAATCGCATAGTCTCGTAGATGTATGTTAGTGTCCAAAGCCGATGGGTCAAAGTGAAGCACATTAGAGCTGAAAGTATCCAGCAGCATTTAGGGTCGTCACTCTGATTCGTCTTATGTCCACAACGAAAACGTAACTACGTTAACGTGGAAACAATCGAACGACCCGAAAGTAAATTATGCACTAAGCGCGAAGGAATTTAAAGGAATTCAGCTGCATCTCCCTCGGCTCGTAAACATATTGATACATAAAATATGCACGAGAGAATGCTTCTGGCCCCTTTGTTTTTTTGAAACGGAGAAAAACGCCAATAAAAGGGGAAGTGCGAAATGGCCGCTCGTAAAATAATATATGCAACAAATTTCCAATGCGAAAGCGGGTGTATATGTGTATGGAAAAATAAATAAAATCCCTGGGTGGCGGTGCGAAAGCCTGGGGTGAAAAAGTGGGCAAATAAAAATGAACGCCCGTCTGTCTGAATGCGGAGGAGTTATTGCGATATGGTGTGTGGGTTGTCATTTCAATGTATAGACAAAAATTTGAATTAAATATTAAAAATAAAATATCAGTCTATTTTGTATCGTAATGATTTTCATCCGGATACTCACAGTTGATGAATGCGGTGTAATCCAACCAACCAATTATTTGTACTATTGTAATTATTGGCTTAATAAAATAGAACCGTTCCCATACTCAGTATTCTACAGACAGAATGTTTACTATTTTTGTCAGCATTACACACTATCAGGATATCGTCAGTTCAAACAATGACAAATTGATGTATTGTATTAACCCTTCAATGTAAAGCTATACTAATAGTCTCCCTAAAACTAAGTGATCACACGTGGCATCAAGTATTCGACTATATATAATAAAAAATATTACATATATTTATAAAGTACACATTACCATAAAATACATTGCAAGTATAAAGTAAATGTATAAATTCAGGGTTTGATCGTTCGTTAACCTCAGATAAATCGTCGCCTTGTTTATTTAGTGTATATTTATCGAAAATGTTCAACTTATGCTAATCCACTGCAAAGCACCCCGTACACGTCTGGAAGTTTCTTTGGATAGTATTTCATTACACCGCATTTGTGATACACAAACACTGCAGGGAAATTCGAATAAATTTCAAATGTGTTTGCGATAAGTTTATAATATAAATAATGAACCAGCTTCCTCAAAATGTCGGGAATATATATTATTTAATGTAATAATAACATTATTAACCTGACTTATTGATAATATTTTAAATTAATTTAGAAATACTGTTTTACATTTTTAATGTCTCAGACTGATAACCCAAATGCCGCAGGTTCAAACCACAGCAGCAAACTTTTTATTTATACATAATCTATTTAATATAAATTATTGAAATTAGTGGGTTTGAGTGGTCTCGCGAGATTTTTTTATAGTATTTTTCGGTTTGATAATAACAGTATTCTTTAATGGTAGGAATTAAATGTTTGGTGTGGAGTTTTTTAAGGTTAGTATAAAACCGTGTATTATAAATTATTTTTATGGCTTTATTTTAGATTACTTAAAGCTTATTAAAATTACTATTACTCGCGTTACTCCACACTGAACAAGCGTAAGTTAAAACAGGTCTGATTAATTGTCTATAGACTAGAATTTTATTTTTTATTGTAAGCGCACTTTTTCTATTAAATATTGATTTTAGAGCCGCAATGGCGCCGATTTATTAGGCAATAAAAATATTTTTATTGAGCAATAAAAATAAATAAAATAATCTACTCATAAAATTTATTTAATATTAAATCGTGTTTCCTTTGGTGCTCAGTGTTGCCATATAGTGAATTCCTAGTTCAGGTCAAATGCAATAAAATCGTGCCGTTGCAGTGAAAACGCTCAAATATCAAGCGTTTATATTAAGACTTTTCATAACAATATTACAAGTAAGAATCAAATATAGCACATCTAAACCAAATTTTGCCCAATAGGAGAGCGCAAAAAACAATTATCCCTTCTCAGAAGTCAAAAATCCACGTCAAAAGCAATAAATCGTGCCGTTGCCGTCGCAGTGGGAACGCTCGTTACCGAGCGTTCCCACTGCGACGGCGCCGACGCGATTTTATTGCTTTTGACGTGAATTTTTGCCTTCTGAGAAGTGATAATTGTTTTTGCGCTCTCCTATTGACCAAAATACGGTTTGAATATACTTTGATCACCCCTAATATATTAGAAATTTATAGTAATATCTGTAAGGGTAGATATGATATTTTTAAAACATAGTGTAATATTGAAATGCAGACAAACTATAGAGCAATATGTGAGATCCTATATCTATGTGTACTTATTCTTCCGAATATTTTCCCTTGAGATATGAGTTGATTTAGTTTGTATTTTGGACTTGACTTAATAAAAGTTCTAAAATTATAATTAGTTTTACAGTTTTCATTAGGTTAGGTTTGGGTTTAAACAGCAAATGAACGTTTCGCATGTTTCAAATTTTTGCTAGTATAAATATATTTACTGGTGAAAATATATTTGGACTTCACAAGTGAAAGTATAACTTTCAAATAAAAAAATAAAAAATAAAACAATGACAATCAAACACGCCACTGATTACGGAGCATATTATTTTGGGGCGCAGTCAGGAAGACAAGGTGTTGCATAATTTTAGATTACCTTCTAAGGATGCATGCTGTCTCAGACGACTATGATGACGTTCTTTATACGAAGAATGCCTGATAGGACGGCAGGTCAAAGACAAAACTTAAAAGACTTACTGAGCTGGTACAGATTTTCCCGTTGTAAGAAAGATAAAAAACTTTTGATATTCCCAGCAGCAAACTTAGGGAGGAAGTTTTTCGAAAGTTACTCAGAAACGTGTGACTAATCTAAATTTATTTAGATAAGACAATGCTTTCTATTATATAAATTATTTTTATTGAAATGGTTTCGAAAAATGTTTGAAAGCAGTTTATAATTTACTTCTTAGAATTTACGGTTAAAAATCAGTACAATTTTTATCATATATTGTATATGTAACAGTGAATGTCAATTTTTCAGTTATGTTATATTTTTACTGTTTTTATAGTAAGCATATTATAAATATATATATATATTTTTTCAATAAGAAAAAAATAATCATGCATATAAAAAATACTCACTGCACGGTCTGAATAATGTCATGCAATAAATCAATGTATCTCAAACGGTGGATTATCTGTAACTTCTTTAAGCACTCAACCACCGGATGTGTGAATAGTACGCGTTTAGGGGTGTGTATTAGTTGGGCGTATGAATAAGGGTGGATGCCGTGATTTGAGCGCGTTCATGTCGCGCTCCAAGGGCGAAACTATGCGAATTATTCAAAACACCCCGACACGAACGTCGCGGCAAAAACTGAAAGCTCTAACTGATTTGCATAAATTTTGCACTTCCGATTCAGAACCACCGACCGCCGAGACGAAGATCAAAAACGGCTATTTACTCTACAACTCTAGAAGCAGCAGACATTGCTGAAAATTTAATTTTAGACTTTTAGATTCGTGTAAGTCTGCCTGCAAGTGCACAATATCAAAACGGGTCTTAATTGGGAAAAGTTTCGCGTCTGCCAACTTCTGTCCGCTCGTTATGCCTCTGGGGTAAAGGGAGGCGAAGAAAAGGATGACTGGCATATTTTATGCATTTCCATTAAGGAAAATATTTAATCCTCCATTATCGGAGGGAGGTTTGGGGAAAAATGAGCTCGAGCCGCCCAAAAGTCAACCCCTTCGCGCTTTTTGCGCAATTACGTAATAAGCCGTGACTAAACGTTTCCTTGGAACCCTCTTCTTCTTCTTTGAGCTAACTTTTTCCGAGCAATTATATAGAGATATTTTCATTGCGGATATTAAGTCCGAGGGAGAGATATTCATTAATTTTAGACTTCATTTTGTGAAAGAAACCCATAAATAAACATTCTTGGTATCCTTATTATTTAAAATATATTATAATATGCAAAGAGTAAACTTTTTAAATAATGCTTCTAAAGATATTTTTATTTTACCCTTGAAACAATAGACTGGATATTCATAAAAAAAACAATTTTATTACAATTTATGTTATTGTTAATGACGAGTGAAAATAATATTGTTGTATAGTATACAATTAAACAAAATGTTTCTTTATATAATGTACGATACTAATTAGTTTATGCTAAGTTAATTAGATCAGTAGTATGTGTTTATGTTACATAGATTCAATAATATTCCATTAAATAGATTAGGTTAGGCTAAGTTGTATTAATTTAAAATATGTTTGATAAATGAGAATTTAAGTTGAATTTTCAAATAAATTGCATTGAAACATATTACACGGGTTAATTATTTGTGTTAGTCTAATTAAAAAAAATAAAATAAATGTTATAATTAATGTTTATTAAATAAATCAAGCGTTTTATATTTATCATGCTTTTTAAATCTATTGATTAAAAATCTTATTTGTTAAATGAATTTCAAAAATCAGTATTGCTAATATTTTTCGATAACACCTGTTTAATAATCATAATAAATTTAAAATATTAAAAAAATATTTTTTATTTATTTTTTCACGACTTTTATACGTTTTTAAAATTATTTATTGCAATATTTTAATTTTTAAATTAATAAAAAAATAATAAAGAAATAATAAAAAATATTTTGAACCATAACTTTCGTTTAAATTCTCAGCGTTTCATATAATATATTATTAATCAAATCCTGTTTTATTATTAAATAAATTTAAATTAAATTTAGGGGTAATTTTTGTTAAAATAAATAATCTTGAACACATGTATATGTTGAAATAATCGTCTTTTTAGAGTTTGAGCTCAATTAAATAAAAAAAAATACTTTAATATGGGTTTAAATAAGTTATAATAACCAGTTTACTATTTTAGATAAAGAAAACTTTTTTACTATATTTTTAAATAAAATTTAGCCTTAAACAATATTTGTTTATATTATATGTTACAGTGAATATTTATTGCTAGTGAAGCTATATTTTCACTAACTTTTTAGTGAAATCATATTCGAATACATTTTCAATAGTGAAAATATATTTTTCCTAGCGAAAAATTAAGACTCATCTGGTTCAAAATAGTTTTATTTAAAAATATTAAAAAAAATATTTTTAATTAATTTTTGCTAAGGTAAAAATTAAAAAAACGTAAGCTACATACATATATTTATGCACAACAAAAACAATTCCAAAGATTTTTTCTTAATATTTATTCTACGTAAATTTATAAGCAGTGTCATAATTTTTCCGTTAATCAACTTCATTAAAACCTACATGTTACTAATATTTTAACATTCACGAATAAGTTAGTAGAATCTCTCAAAACTTTTGTATACATATGTTACATACATACATAAATTAAAAACAGTCAATATCAATCCACATATTTTTAGTGAAAAAAACTGCTTGAAGAAATATGCACATATCCTTATGATAAGCAAGACTTTAAAAAGTATATAACGTAATAGAAATACATTAAAAAAAATCTTGGTCTCGTTGTTAACTCTTTGAGCGGTATCGCCGTACATGTACGGCGGTCGATATTTCACTGTGTTGAGGTACCCAAGATAGTTATATATTTACTTATGTAACTGAAGAAATAATAAATAAAAAACATTATACATATATAATATTTTTTTATTATAATTTATTAAAAAATATTAAGTATCTCTGAATTAACATAAAAAAATTCCAGAAAATTATTTTTAATTTTTAATATTGTATATTTTTATTTTTTCTTTCTGTTATGTATTTTTTATATATTTTTTATATATGTTTACTAAATTTGTTAGATGTAAAGATTAGCTATTAAGCTAAATAAATTAATAAAATAAAATAAATAAATAAATAAAAGCCAAATAACATTTAAAATTAATTAATAAAGTTAAATATTAGAAAAATGTTAATAAAATAAATTATTAAGCCACACTAATACAAACAAATAGTAAAACCAATCAAAGCAATTAAACTTTGATAAACACTGTTTTTTTTCTTTAATTTAGTATAAATGAATAAATAATAAGAAAATTATACCAACAAAAATAATTATAGAAAAATACGTAAAATTTACTTACTACTCAAAGGGTTAAATCTGTTTATATAATAAATAGTATGAACATGTAATTTTTGTCTTGACTTGACTTTTTATTTTATAATGACGATTAAAAAAAACTGCAAATCTATTAAAGTGATACTGATTCCTTATCTCAACAATATTCTAGCAATTCTAGAGGGGAGTTTTATTTTAGGGAATTGTTTCCTTTAAAGCATTAATGATTTTTCATCATTCATGAATTTTAATTTTAATTGCCACTCTGGTCCTTATCATATGAAAGTATAGATTAATAATATTATATTTCATTATTATAAAGTATTTTTAACTATCATAATATATACAAAAAAAATGTATTTAAAGGTATATTTATATTTTCGTTATAAATATACGACTAAATAATTTATTTTACTACTCATTTTGTTGTTTTATTTTAATAACATGGTAAAAAAATCGCACAAAAAAATTTCACTTCAAATAATAAGCAGCGAAATTTCTACAAATAAAAAATTATTTATTGCATAAAAAAACAGCTATGAAATAGTATGAATTTATAAGTAAATAATCTTAAAAAATATTATGAAAGAATAAATATAGTTAGTTATATAAAATGACAATTTAATATAAATTATTTTAAATTCAATAAGCTAATGAAAATGCATATTGCACATTATATAAAAATGTAATTGTTTTAGCTATTTATTATATTAAATAAAAATCTTAATAAATTACTTAAAAAAATATTCGTATTGATTCTAAATATATGTAAAAAATAAATCTAGCCATTGAGAAAGTCCACAAATATTTTTAAAATATTGATAATAATATAAATAAATCGTATGGTACAATCTTTTAATCCCATATGTTTTATCCTAAATCGCTTTTCCCAAAATCTGTCCGCAAAATAAAATACAGCGCCACATTGTATCCAAACAAGTCGACAGTTTATTATTCAACCGTAGTCCCGATACAAAAACGGTGTGAATGAAAAAAGGATGAATTGCATTAACGCATTTCATTTAGCTAAAACATGTCAACATTTTGACAGGATGACGCACTCAGGTCACTTTGTGCGTATCTATCGAAGCGCGCTCCGTACGGGGCGCAAATATTCCGTGGGGCGAAGGGGCGAAATCTCACCCCACGCGTAGGATATCGCCGAGGCAATTAAACCGACCCTGATTTGACCTTCTGTCGTGATTTGTCTCACAATTTGGCATGTGTGTCGCGACACGCACGCGAGGGATACCTACCCCCGACAAATTGACAAACTATAGTACACACAGAGCGCATAAAACTGTAAGGAGTCCGGGTAAATATAATATACGGCACAGTGATGCGGAGATCCATTAGCCCATTAGGCAGTGGACGTGAAATATTAGGGTTATGCTTTATGTGCGGAGAGTTACAATCTCGTTTGTGTAAAAGGATCTCCCTGGATTTTTCCCGTTATTATATTTTAGGTATAGATCAAAATCTGTACTTATTTTATAAGCATGTTATACTTTAATGCATATTTGCTATTAATAGGTTTGAAATAGCAGAGATATTTTTTTAGTGTGGCAGAGCCATTTATAGCATCGTTACATAGTGAGGTATGAGTCTATAATATTTTTTTTAATTTTATATAATTTAATTAGTAAATGGTCTCTATATTAAATAAGTAACACAAGTTGCTCGTCATTGGTTTATAGATACATGCGCAGTCATCATTTTCTTTAGCCATAGTGGAACTAATAAAATTTGCATACTTTTAATCAACGGCCGTGTCACGGAAACTTTGCCAATAACGTGCCAAGCTCGGAACAATAACGTCGTAAGCGACCAACCCCTGTTTTTCGCAGGGGCTGCGCTTTAACTTATTTATTTATAAACAACATTATTAATATTCAATTAATTCGTGTCTTTGTTCATCTTTTATAAAAACTTACTGATTCAAAAGCAAATTTAATCAATATTAAATATTAATAAAACATAATTGAACTATCTATCTAACAATTGTTGAATTTTATAATGATACAAAAAAATGTTTAAAAAGATCGGTTACTTAGAATTATATTAATTAAGAAATAATATATTTAGTTACAGCAAAATCATTGAAGTATTTTTGATAAATTTAAATAAGCTTATATTACTTTATGCTAATTACTAAGCTAACCGGATTAAGGAACTTGGGTAAAAAAAAATAGTACAACTCTTATCTATAGATATTATTTTTGTAACATTATTTTTTATTTATTTTCTCTTCTCCCTCCATTTTTAAAATTTTAGTTGTTAAAATATAGTGAAGTGCAATAATTGTAAAAAAATATTTAGGAAAACAACTCAAATGAATAGTAAAAATGTTACATAAGAAAGTGCGTTTCAAAGTCTCACAAATTTTTAAATATAACTTATAGCTAATCTACATTTTAAGATACTTAAAAAAACATTGTTTAAAAAATTGAAAAATAATTAATAATGTAGTTTTTAACGACTCAGATTAGTAAATTTTTAAGTTACAGGTTCGAGCTCCGACTATGGCACTCTTATATTTATATATAAAATTGCTTAATTTTAAAAACCAGCCCCAGCTACAGTGAACCTAATAAATTCTAATTAATAATATAGATATAACCAATTTTATGTGGTTATTTTTTACTTGCAGATATTAATTATGTCTGATTGACTTATCCAGTTGCTACATATTTACCCCGTTGTAACGCATTGGGCTTACGCCTGTTAGGTTACATCAGAAGACTTTAAAAAGAGGTAAGATAAATTATATATTATTTCAACTTAGTTTAGATATGTCTAATTTATTTTTTAACTCTTTTACTATGACAAAATAATATACTTTAAGAAATAATTCTAATAATATGTTCACTATAAATTTATTTCGATTCTGTAGTATTGTAATAAAGGTGCACTGTTTTATATGAGTTAACAAAAAGTTATTAAACATTATTATTATTATTAAAATTTTAGTATTTATTGAATAATAAAATTATAGATTCCAAAAAAAAGATTAAAGAAATACAGCACTAAGATGAGAGCAATAATAGTATATCTAATTATAAATAATTACAAATAAAAATATTATACAAAATTTTTAATTGTTAATAATCATGGACCTTGAAATACTCATAATTAAATAAATTATATTAAATAAAAATATGTGTAACTCTTATTTTTTTATATAAAAAAATATTTTTGCAATAACTTAAAACACGCTTAAAACACAATGTATTAAAATATGTTATAGTATTATAACATACTTTAATATAATATTATAATTAGTAGTGACCCATACAATTTGTACGACTTACTGTGTAAACATGCACCTAACATAACATAAGTTTAATGATCTGCATCTAGGCTATTACTGCCGTGACACCTACAAATCCTTGTTACAATCCACTTAAAAAACGTTTAAATCCACGACTCAGCAGTCGTATTCAAAAACTTTTTTACAGTCGAGCACAACAAAATTTCAAAGTCAATAATTAGTTACGGGCTCTTTATATGTCAATAAAAAATTAAATATATAATAATAAATGTATAAAAATAGAGTAATAGTAAATAACACGTCTTCTGTCTTATTATTAACTTTCATTAAAATTAAAAGTTGAACTGAAAAGCAACGTTTATGCACTACTGCAATACGTAACAATTAAACCGTTGATTTAAATGAGCAAGTACTTTATACTTAGTATAATAATAAAAAAGGCTTCACTTTCGTGTATGAATTGTGGTACTCACTACAGATTAATGCTCTTTATAAATATAAATCAAAAAATATAAATCACAAAATCTTTGTCCATCCTTGTCCTTGTTCGGGTGATATTAGCATGAAAATGAGTAAGGGTGGGGTTGAGGCCTTAGCCGGGCGGCTTACGTAACGAGCCGGAGATGATATACGCGTCATCCGGGGACCGCCGCATAAATTATCTGTCCTTCCGAGATTAATAATCGGACCTCTCTTGTGCGATTCCAGTGACAGATAGGCGAACTTGGCGTTGCATCTGTCAGATTGACAGGCGCGAACCTAGGACGGTCCTTTCGTTTATTTTCCATGTGTCCAGTGGCACCAGATTGGATTCCAATCAATCCGATACGCCAATATAAAAACGGGGGCGGCACAATTGAACCCGTCGGCCAATTCGAATATGCACATTTCATATGTTGCAATGGGGTTAGTATGTTTTAAGTGCAAAAAATGGGATATTTTCATTCTTAGGCAACTAAGGAAGACAGAAAAGCAAAAACCCAAAATATATTTTTCTTCCTATTAAGTTGCTTTTTAGATTTAGTAAACTTTTTAAATTTAAATGTTTACAATCGCTAGAAAGTGTCTTTCTTGTCAGTCTTTGAAATTGCTTGAATAATTATTTTTGTGCAAAGCTAAATATTTTACAAAAAAATAAAAGTAGAAAAAGTATTTATAAATAAGACACAGAGATATGTACAAATATTAAAATAAATTTTAATAATGATATAAATTTGACTCTAGGGGGTTGGAAAATTTGAACGTAAATGGTCATAATTCAAGAAGATTTATTGTATGCAGTTTTGAAAATAACCAAGATATAATCTTATCTCTACAATAAATATTTAATGTAGTGGGAATTGCTTATTTATTATAATATTTACAATATAGAGAACTAAAAATATTGTAGTACAATAAACATTTATTTAATAAGAGCGACAGATTTCAGAGTCATCATGTCAATATGCTAAAAGAGTAAATCTCTAGAATTTTTTCAATGCTGCAGTTTGCCTCTCTATATATAAAATAATGTATGTTAATGTCGTAACAATTAGTTGCAATTGTGTAGCAACAATTATTTTTTAGCATAAAATATATATTTAAAATGCAACACAATAGCAAAAAAAATATATCAGTCCCAATCAAATCGCACCTCATGGCTCCCGCATTCATATAAGGTCAGTCAGGCGCGAACGGACAAATCGAAAATGAATAAAATAAAAAATAGGCGCCCGAACGAGATGTGAGGGTGGTTGTCGGGTGGTCGTGGTGGGTTGCGACGCTTTCCAGCCCCCGTTTGATTGCACTGCGAATTTCCGACGCCGATATCCGCTAACTAAACACAATTAATACCTTCCGAATTCCGACGAGCAGCCCCGACTCAGAAAAAATCTCCATTTTCCAACCCCCGAATCCGCCTGCCTGTGTACTACCCCGAAGCTCGACGTCCGGGGGGTGAGAAGAATCATATAAGAAGAGCGTTGCATAGATTATATCGGACGTTTTGTCGTTTTATATTAGATGTCGGCTAATTTATTGCAAACTGAGTTTCGTGAGTGAAATTCTGAACGGAGCGATACTCGCACCAGCGATTCGCAATCGTTGGTGCGCGTAGTTCTTCCGCTTTTATCAAAAGTAAATAGATCAAAACCGATGGCCATGTTCGGACCTTCGTGACTGGGTTGTTTATTGCTAATTTTGTGCAACAATTTAAATCGCGTATAGTTGCGTTCGTGTTCTCAACTGGAACAGAAGATGCGAAGAGAGAAGCGGCGACTACTGTGACCTTTGATGCTCTGAAGTCAAATCGGTCTTCTCTTGGTCAAAGTTCATAGAAATATATTTAGTCTAATTAAGAGATTTGCTAAAGAAAGTATTTGAGGAAGGGTCCGAGAAAGTGAGAGTTCGTTGCATGCGTTTCTGAATTTACCATCATTATTCCACTATATAAGATTTTATTTTTTTCCCTTTGAATCTAATGACTTATTTGAAAAAAGTAGCCATAGGGTAGTTTATTTAAAAAAAATTACTGCTGTCTGCTAAAATGGAATATAAACGACCGTTTAGATGGCACTTCTGAAGGCATATGCTATCTGCTCTCAATAAATTTGCAAATAATTTATTAATTTGCTCTGATTCTTGGCGAGTACTTCAACTTTATCTGCCTAAAGGTTTTATCACGGTGGTGTCCCATTTAACAAAAGAGATTATTTTTGTCCTAATTGTTTGAAATCTGTTTTTGCGTTTCACATGCCGCATTTTGCTTAAAGCTGTTTGATTTTTTTAGATCTGGCAATTTAATTTAATTTATATTAGCGAAAATATAATTTAACTGATATGCTGCGCTAAAATGTCTATGAAACTCTATTTGACAGTAGCTAAGCGTCCATTTTCTGTTCAAACCCAAACCTAACCTAATGAAAGTTCTAAGACTAATTATAGTTTTAGAACATTCATTAGATCAAGTCCAAAATACAAACTTAGCCAACTCATATCTCAGAGGAAAATAAGCGGAAGTATAAGTACAGACAGACATCGCATCTCACATACTGCTCCATAGTTTGTCTACATTTTGATATTACACTATGTTTTAAAAATTGAATAGCTATCCTTACCGATATTACTATGCGCTTCTAATATAAAAAAGCAGATCAAAGAATATTCAAACCGAATTTTGATCAATAGGAGAGCGCAAAAACAATTATCACTTCTCAGAAGGCAAAAATTCACGTCAAAAGCAATAAAATCGTGTCGGCGCCGTCGCAGTGGGAACGCTCGGTAACGAGCGTTCCCACTGCGACGGCGACGGCACGATTTTATTGCTTTTGACGTGGATTTTTTACTTCTGAGAAGGGATAATTGTTTTTTGCGCTCTCCTAGTGGTCAAAATTCAGTTTACGGTATGGTTTTATTGCTTTTGGCGTGGATTTTTGCCTTCTGAAAAGTGATAATTGTTTTTTGCGCTCTTCTATTTCGAGCGCTAACGTCTCGTCCGCAATGACAGGAATAAGGGACACAATCGCGCATCTTTAGTCTCATGTGTTGCCATAATTTATTTCAAGTTACAACTATTAAGAGTAAATAAATTATTTCATTATAAATAAATCCAGAACAATTCAAACACAAAATGAATACAGAAGCATTGTATCTCTGCAATTATTCAGAAACCTTTGATTTTTCACATGGTCCCGTGTTCCGAATCGGGAAAAAAGTATCATCCGCACAATATACGAAGCGGGCGTCGAAAATGAATAAAAAAAGAAATCCCCAATAAAAATGTTTGAAAAGCAACAACCCCCCCGGCCCACAGTTGGGCGTGCGGCAATCGGCGTAAAAATTGTATCTGGCAACTTTTTTTTTCATGCTCTCGCGTTGGGGGGGCGGCGCTGTTTTACGCCGGATATTTGAATAAATTGTTGCCCTTCCCGATTCGATTGCGCCCCCGTTCAAATGTCGAATTTATCGACTGATTAATAACGAAAGCCCGGAGCGCCGCTGACGTGATCGAAATTTTCGAACAGACCTCTTTATGACCTTAGACGGGGGGCGGACCGCCTTTGCTTTACGCTTTTGGGCCTTTACGGCCGTTCGATTAGGACCAATTTCGCGCGCGGATTTATTTGAATTTGTATTATTCGACGGGCTTCTCGAGTTCCTTTAAACTTATTTGAGAGAGAGAGCACAGAGATGAGAGCAGAGCGTAACTATGTGATACACCTTTCATTAATTAGACAAACTCATTTTTTTAAACATCATTTCCTATGATATGCTATCTTAATACTAACATTATCTAGAGATAAAATAAGATTTAACGTTATCTGTACTATAAAACAGAAAATATATTTATCCGTCTATCTGTCTCAAGCACTACTACCAAACAGTAAATATTCTAGCTGCCATTTCTAGGTCCAAAAGTAAGTTAAAATTTTAGCTAAACAGCAACGTGTTGCCGATTGATTACGTGTTACTGCAATACTTTAAGACAAGAAACTTAAAATATTGTATGTACCTAAATATTGACATAAAATTGTAAAAACATCAGGAATAAAATCAGGCGGTAGCGTTATGTTCTAGCGTTGTATGGCAGCAGCAGGGGTAGGAAACCTGTACACTTGCAAGAGTAGTATGAATAGTGACATTTATATTTCAATATTCAAATCCACTTTAACGGACTCCTACTGTAAAATATTTCCAAGCACAGACCATCATTTAACTCCAGAAAGAAAACGCTCTATGCCATATTTAGTTTGCGTCAAAGGGTTTGGCGCTTTTTAGGATGGCCTACATAGTCACCACACCTAAATTCTACAGAGCATTTATGGGCAAAATTAAAAGAAAAGGTTGCCCAATACAATTGCAAATCCAAAATTAAGCTGCGAGAAAGATTGCAGATGGAATTGCAATGCCAAAAAAGGTTGAAGCTGTAATTATAATTAAGAGTGGGCCTACTAAATAATACAAATAAACTTTAAAACACTTTAAACAACCTTTGTCGGTTTTTTATTTATATTTTCACGATTTTTTGGGGTGCCACGTTATTATGGCCAAGCCTGTAGATAAGTATATCTTTCCCTCCATTATTTTTAAAACCATTATAATTACAAAAAAGTATTAAAACATTAATTTTTAGTATGTAAATTAGTTATTCTATTCTATTTTAATAAATCCTGAAATCAATATTAGTCACTGTACACCATCTAACTTGATTGTTTCTTTAATTAATAACCCATAATATTAGTGAAATTAAGATTTTTTAGATCAAAACTTTGATCTATTCAAAAATAAAATTACAGAATAAGAATCGTCCGAAACAATAGATTTAACCCTTAATTTCCTGATTTTTTTTATCGTAAAAATAAATATTTAAGTAAAAAATATTAAAAATAAATATTTATAAATTCGTGATGTTGCAAATATGCAACATCACAAATTTAAAGAATTTATGTAGAATTTAAATTATAGTTTGAGTTTGTTGCAAATTTGTAACAACGTGAAACGAAGAGTTTAAAAACATGATCGCATAAAAGAATAGTCAATACTAGGTTTTTCATGTATTAATAAATAACTTACATTACTGAAAATTAATATTTTTCATATGTACCTTAAATAATATTTTCGACGATAAAAAATATCATGAAATGAAGGGTTAAATCCATAGTTTCAAAAGATCAAAGTTAGTTGTGGTTCTGTTATTGAATTATTTTTGATTAAACAAAGTTTTGATAATAAAAATAGCTTTTACTAGATTTTCCTAATCTTATGTATGAATAATTAAACAAAAATCAAGCTAGGTTATGTATAGTGACTAATATTTATTTTAGGATTGAATAATAGCTTAGCACAGGGTCAGAAACCTGCGGCTCGCGAGCCGCATGCGGCTCTTTCGACGTCAAGATGCGGCTCTCCAGTTCCATTTGAAAATATTAATAATTATTTTATTTTCAAAACTCAAAAAAACTTTAAACAGGATAAAAACACTCAACAGAGAACAGTGAGAATAAGTGGAGTAGAGAGTATACGGACAGCTGACATTTTTGAAATGTGGCAACACTGTTCTGTTTGTTTAGTTATTGGTGCATATGAATAGTATTATATGAATAAATATTATTTCATATTTAAAGCTATTATTTTAAAGAAAAATCAAATTTATATACCTAATCCTAATCAAATTCCATAATATTGAAATAAAAATGTTAGTGGCTCTTTAAAAACTGGGAAATTTTGTAAATTGTAACTTTTGGCTCTTCCGTCTCAAAAGGTTGCCGACCCCTGGCTTAGCATATTAGAAATGTAATGTTAAATTTAACTAAGGTTTCTTGTAAGTATCACTTAATAAAAATGCAAAATGATGATTTCTCATTTTTCATAAAATTCTCTTTTGTTATTTTTAAATGGTTTACAACTACTGCAATTTCAAAGACAAATAGTGGTTTTAATCCACTGAATTTATTGTTGCATATAGAACAGGTAGTGCGAAAAACGACATATTTTTGTAATAAAAACGCCGCATTACCATTGTCATAAAGGAGCAAAAATAATGTTCTAATTCACTTATTGTAATTATTTTATTATTTTCATTTGTTGTCTCTAATAAATATTTGAATTAATTATTTACAGTCGAAACAACGTCTAGCGTTCGGCCTCCGTTCACAAATCCCACTCTGATTCTCCTTTTTACCAGTGGGTCGGGCCTATTTATACAGTTACATAAAAATTGAGAAATATCCTACGATAACATAAACAATAATATAATAATATATATAAAAGGATATTTAAGTGATAACATTATCTGTATATTTATAACACCATTACCAACGGTGTATATTACACTGTACAGAACTGGCCTATTCACACTACACATCGACACTCGGACTACTACTTCGTACATGGACTGCACGGACTATTGATGCAACCGAATATCAACTTTTCATTAAGCGACTACATACGAACACTTAACTAAGGAAAACATAACTTCACTGAAAAACACATATTCGCTACAACAGTTGCTTAAACCCAACTGTTACAGTAAATGTGAAACGAATTAAACAAGCCTAACTCGACCTAATAAAAGTTCTCAAACTTACTACATTTTTTAAACTCTTATTGAGTAAGATTGTTTAGGTGAGGTTTGGGTTTAAGCAGCAAAAGAATGTATCGCAACTGTAAAATTTAGTTTCAATGACATTTTAGAGCGGCATATAATTTTATTTTGCTTGTAGAAAAATATATATCTGCTGGTGAAAATATATTTAAATATATTTTAATTAAAACAGTCAATAAGATCAACTTACTACTAGTGAAATTATAATTTCACTGAAAAATAGACATTCACTGTAACATATATATTGTTATGCCATTTATTATTTATATTATGCAAAGTTATTTACAAGTGAAATAATAAATATTTTATTTGTGATTTTCAATTATATATAAACATACTTTTTAATTTATTACTTGTATATATTTTAAAGAACAATAATACTTTTTAGTCCTAATTATATATTGTTTATAAATAATGATAGGATTTTAATTTATTTATACAGTGCATATTCCAATCAATCTGTGTCAGATTTTTCCAGATTTTCCCATGAAACGAATAGCAAAACAATCAATTAAGCACGCTAGTGATACACTATTTAGGTAACGAAACTAAATTAAACAAATATAGATTTGAAGGTTGCCCCTAAATTAGGAATAACATGAAAATCCAGCCATAACCATTGAAAAAACGCCATTATCGGTATCAGATCTTCCACGCGGTATAACCGCTCGATTAGAGGCAATTCCGATCGAGGATTTATTCATAGGGCACCGCAGTATGTCAGGAAGACACGCTTCGCCTGTCACTTCATAAGTACACTACAAACGTTGATTTATTTATGAAAGAAGATCACGATCGTGTGGCGTGATGAGAGTCAATTTGCGTTATTAACCGCAGCCGCGAGCGCTTCCTGTCACGACACACACACAAACAGTGGTGGGGATTCACCTTGTTTTGTGGAATGAAATAAAAAATATATATAAAGGGGCAAAATTTAAATCTAATAATTATATACATATACCGGAATACGTGTGTTTTTTTTGGGGGAGAAAAAATGCTGCGCGATTAACTCGCAGTCGAAGAAAAACGACTGAAAAGTTATTTCGGGGGATCGATTAACTTTTTCGAGTTTTGCAGGAGCGCTGCTTACATTTATACAAAACATGCTGGTACGTTAAAATATATGTATTATACGACAATATGTATTCTTAATAATAAAAAAAAATATACACTAAATGTCACGAAAAATTCAATTACGTTTATTCTCAAATTACATATTAAAACTTAAGTTGATACACGAAAGCTTAATATTCGTATATAGCATTGTTTTTCTAGTGTTACATTAAATCTGTCGGAGACGCATCTCCAAAATTAAAAATTAAAATGTAGACGCGCGACAAAAACAGAAGGGGTGATTTTTTGCTACAAGGGGACAAATGGCTACATAATAATAATTATGCAGTAGCGAATCGGGGGAGGGAAGACTCGTTTCATTTTTTAATTTAAATTTAAAATTGATACACTACACCAGAAATGTGCAGTGATTATGGGAAGGAGCGAAAGATAGATAGGACGATGACGTGTCAGGCGTTGAAGTTGAACCTGGCACAGAGTCGATCGGATAAAAAACAATGGCGGGCGGATAATTGCTGATGGATATCAATATTTAGTTGTGAGAACTGCTCGAAGCGGAATCGTTTTACGATGTGCTTATGTAATGGGCCAATCGACGAGCCGCAGACATATATCGGAGGGGAGCCATAATTGCAACTACCCCCGAGCGGTTATTGCGGTAATTTTAGAAATTCACTACAGCTCTTCAACCATTGACACGAACGCAGTGTGTTTCATTTGCGATATGTTCGGTTTGTCAATATCGTGTTGGATGAAAAATATTTGCCTTAGAGAGTCGCAATTGCGTCCCATCTTCTGGAACGATGCGGTCAGGATTGAAAACGATCCTCTCGCGTGAGCCAAGCTTGCCAAACACAATGATTTTTTTTGCAATAGCTATACAGAGCTAAAGTGATTTATGTGAGATGGTATTCATATGTATATATGATGGTATTTATATATTCAATAATAATTTAATCTGATTTGAAATATTTTTCTTACTTATATACAACATAGCCAGCAATTTTTTGATATAATTAATTTCTTTAAAATTGCATAAATAATTATTCTAGTGCAAGGCTTATCAATAATTATATCAATTCAAACAAGCAATGGAAATTAAACAATGATTTTTTTTCACGTCTTAAAACCATATAATGCCATTCGATTTAGATCGAAAAATTGGTAGAATGAGTTGATTGATCATTAACCTCACAAAAATTGTACCCTACATACATATCGATTTTGAAGACAAATTAAATAAGCAATATATGAAATAAATAATCCATAGGTCGAATTATTTGTATATTACTGTTGGACAGATTGGGTGGTCAAAGTAGTGAATACCCCATGAAAAACACTGCATTAAATATTTTTATGAAGAAAAAATCCGAAAATTTACCTTACAAAATGCACAAACAATACTTTCATTAAACAAAGTATTTATTAAAATGGACATATCTCTTAAAAAAATGTGTTTAATGTCACCATAATAAGATTATAGATTTAATATAATAATATATTATAGAAAGCTTTTTTTATTTTTTTATTCGGTATAAATTTTTTTAATGTTGTATTTCTTATTTTATAAAAATAAATTGAAAATACATTATTTACTAATAAACATAGTCCAATTTTTAATGACATATTTTAAAATCCAATAAATCTTAAAATAATTCGGTATTAAATTGCACCTTTAGTATTTTACAAGAAAAGCAAAATTTATAAAAATAACCAATAAATTCTGTAGCAACTAGGGATTCCAATCCCGGGATCCCGGGTTCCCGAACGACTTTCAATACCCGATGAGTCCCGGGATTATAAAACATAATCCCGAATTTTTTGGATTGATTGATTTATCAAGCACAATCGAATTATTATTGTCAAAATAGTTATATTTCGTGTACAAACTTGCGCAAGTTGCACGTGTCATCTGTGAATCTTTGAGGCTGTGAGTCTGAAATGCTTTTTCAGCAGCAGGCTGCTTAGGAACCAAAATCAGATCAAGGCTAAATGATGAAACGCTTGATGCTTTGATGTTACTTCGTGAGTTGTATTCAAAATAATGTTTTCCATTAATTGTGTCTATGAATGTACATATGTACATACATTGTCAAAAGTTCATTTTTTATCTTCTCAAATAAATATATAAGACCTTCCCTTTTTCATTTTTATTATATTATTTTCTATTTTAAGCCCAATACTAAAATCATATGTACTTTATACATTGTACGTTATAAAAAACAGATGTAAAAATATATCTTATTATTCATTTTAAATTATTTTTATCGATAAAATAACAGGAAAATTATCCCGGGACTGGTCCCGGGATCCCGAGATCGACTAATTGCAATACCGAAATCCCGGGATCAAAATTTTGGCCCGGGATTGGAATCCCTAGTAGCAACTAATGACAATTTCCATGTGAAAATTTTATTCCTACTGTGAAGGTAAATTATATAGTTAAAATAATTGTTAAATGTGAGATAATGCTTAACAATTGTTTTTTTATGTTAATATATTAAATTTTTGACTTGTGGTTTTTTATAAAAAATATTACTATAATAGTTTTCATATGAGTTGTTTTCAATAGAAATTCTGGTTTTTAAAACCTCAGTAGTATACACTTTATTATTATTTTAATAATTTTATATAAACATTAGATGTATATAAATTGTTAAATAAAAATTTCAGATTGATTTAAATAAGCCTAGTAGATTATGAAATTCGAAATATGTTTTTATGTATGATACATATAAAAATAAATAGAATATAAATTCGTAAATTAAAAATATTTTTAAATTTTTTTCTTTTACGCAAAACTTAATGCTTCATAATAAAATTAAATATAACTAAATTACATATAATGAATTTCACAAGGAAAAAAATTACACAAGAATTTTTTTACTCTGGAGTAATTTTACACGTTTAACAATTTCAGTGTTTATTTAAAACATTAAAGCGAAAAATGTACATATTTATAAAATACTAGTAATGTTAATTTAGAAATATTATAAGATTTAATTGCTAATTTTCATTGGTTTTGAAATACTAAAAAAGAAAATCATTAGTTTGAGAATCTATATGCATCTTGGAAAAATATTACATTTTAATGCCTTAAAAGCGGTGATAACTTTTATAATATAATTTAGATCAACTTTATATAAAAATCATTTTTATATAAAACATAAAATATTGTACTATTTTTTTATTTTATTCTAGACTTTTTGTAATTTCTGACTTAATTTTATTAAATAAATTTTAGATTAAAGGTCATATTGTGTACTTTTCAATAAAATAAGCAAATCATTTCTACCCTATTTCTTCAAGAATAGATAATAATTTAATTATGAGTTTCAGATTGCAACGATAGATATATATTTTTCAGAATTTATTTAATAATTATTACTGCACAAATATTATTCTTACAACCATTAGGAGTGAGAGAAGTTTAAGGATTTTTTTTTTAATTGAGAACTATATCGTTCTATTCAACCTAGACCAATATCGGCACAGAACTGTCATAATTAGTCACACAAAAATCACTTCAAAGAGTATCAAACAACTTATCGTAATAAATATTTTTAAAACATTTTCGTTTTTCATTTTATAATAGGCTATTTGATATTTCATTACTGTTGAAATGTTTATTCGGCAATTTCAATCAATATTTTATTTTTTATTTTTTTAGATTAAATTAAGACCATCGTGGCCTAACAGGTTACTCTAATGCGCCACGATGGTCAAAATAAATTTTAAATTTATAAAACTGGCTTTTAAATTTAAAAATATGGCTTTTAAATTTTTTTTATTTTGTATTTTAGGATTTAAAAAATGGTACTTAAACTACCTTTAAATGCGTTTTTTTATTAAATAAAATACATTTTAAAGTAAAGAAAAAAGTCTGTTTTATAAATTTGACAAAATTCAGTAAAAATATATAATAAATAATAATAGTATTATATTTTATTTTATTTTTTAGATTAAATTAAGACCATCGTAAATTAAGGTTACCCCAATGCGCCACGATGGTCGAAAACAAATTTTAAATTTATAAAACATAAAAAACGTATATATACATAAATATAACAATACTTAAACATAACAAAAAATAATAAAATATCAAAATTAAATGATACAAATTGGATCAGATCCTCGTAGCTAACATTAAACAGGTCAATATGTAAAGCCAGCGTATTAAGGAGCCGGATGGCCACAGCTATAGGCGAGTCGGAAAGTGCGGACGTCCTAGCCCTAACGGCATCAAAAGAGGTCGCGATCGTAATTCTCGAAAATGTTCCGGAACCCAAAACTGGAATTCCTCGAGAATAGCTGGATTGTCGACAGCACCTTGTAGTAATTTAAAAAAATGCTTAGCGACATACAACTTTCCTGCGAGAACTCAGCGAATCATATCCCAACGCTCCTAAAAGAAAGGCGCTGGGATATATGTACGGATAATAACCAAATTTCCTTTTGTAAAAGTATCTTAAATACCTTTTTTGAATTTTTTCCACTAAAAGGGAATATTTGGCTATTCGGGGATTCCAAATTATAGATCCCGATTCAAGAATGCTACGAACTAAGGTGTCATAGAGGATGCGAATAACTGACGGATCGTCAAAGTGAAAGGCATTCCTAATAACAAAGCCGAGCATCTTGGAAGATTTATCACAGACGTCGTGTATGTGTAGAGAGAACCTCCATTTGCTCTCGAAAGTGATTCCGAGATCTTTAGTGGAAGTTTCGTCTTTAATTTATTAAGTCCATATTTAAGATCTGAGTGCTCAGTTTCTTTCATGGTCACTACTGAAGACCAAGAACATGAAGAAGGAAGCGACTGAGCACAATATTTAATTAAAAACTTTTAAACATAAATTCAACAAGTATTTAATGTTTTAATAAGATGAAAAAAATATAGAACACAACATAAAATTAGTAAAAGCACTTCTTGAAAAAAAAAATTTTCTTTGCAAAAAGATATTTCTTATAGATTTTTACTCACGTTTTTCTAATACTTACAATAAAAAGTAAAATTAAAACTAATAAATATATACATAACTAATTATTACAAAATATTTGAAATGTTGAAATGCCCTTTTAGCAATAATATATATGTCATCTGCATATTTTATATGGATTAACGTTATTACCTGTTTCAAAATAACACTTTATTCAGTTAACTTTATGGCGTTACAGTACTTTAACCATGTGAATTTAATCCGAGAACACTTATTAAAGGTAAATTATCGCCACGCTGTTGACTTATCGGCTGCAAAACTCGCAGATTTCGTGACAAATTATGCCGAAGCGATCCCTCTTCAGTGGAGGAAGGCGGAGGGCTTTCCCTCCGCCAAGACGGATGAGGTTAGTTATAAATGTCAAGCTTTTCTCCTTCCGATTTCATCTGAGGAGGGCTCCGTCCTTGTCGGGCTTCGGCTGACGCATCATCTCATCCCTCTTGCGCGCAAAGTTTTTGCGATTTCATATAAAAGTATAAGGCGGTGATTTATGTTCGGCTCCAGCTACCCGAGTCTTACATCTTTTTTCCTCGTGCGACGCCATCGCGAGTGTCAAACTAGGGCTCGCGAAGTTATGATTTCGGATAAAATATCGTATCCAAGTGTTATTTTTAACATACATATTTATTTTAATCGCTCCTTTACTGCTTAGGAACATGACCATTCTGACGCTTTCCATCGTGCAGAATGCTCCTCCAGATTACTCTCGATTTCGCTGTCGAAGATACAATGTGTGGTTTATTTGATCAAACCAGTGCATCAGGGATATTCTTCTGCCTTTTATTATTGCTGTATTCTATCCATTGGTCTTCAATTACCAAAGGATTTGGATGAGATTTATCGTTTTAAATAGATCTTTTGCTTGATTTGTACGCTTCAATTTTGGCACAGATATAAGTATTATTTTTTTTTGTTTTGCCATGTCTACAGTTTCTCTGAACTTCTTTGTGAAGATTTGCATATGCTAGTGCTAGATTATATCTGTAATATAAGCCAGATCTTGCACTTTTACTGACTTTCCTTTCATTGGAAAAAATATTT
Source organism: Plectrocnemia conspersa (assembly GCF_051122295.1). NCBI lineage: Eukaryota > Metazoa > Arthropoda > Insecta > Trichoptera > Polycentropodidae > Plectrocnemia > Plectrocnemia conspersa. The sequence goes on along the minus strand of NW_028277169.1, from coordinate 34,861,554 downwards.
TTCTTTGATTGCAATTCACAAAATGGTATCAAAATTTTATTACAAAAAAGCCAACCTACTTCTACTATAATATATAAAAATTAAATTCAATATATTACATTTTGTTTTTTATGAGTTATTAAAAAACGGTCATTGACTTAATTCTTGAAAATGAATAAAATTTATATTCTTAATAAACCCAAGCATATATTTTATTTTCATAACTTTGTATTAAAGCACTTCCTGATTAATACATTCGATTATCACTGCCTAATTATCCACTTTTCATATTTCACATCATAATCTAAGAACTTTAAATCTTTAACACACATAGCTCTTATGTTGTACATAAGATACATAAAACCTGACTTGAGGACAATGGAAATATAATCTTAGAAACAAATTTTTAACTTAAAAATAACGAAAAATCAATAGTGAGCCCATATATAAATTCACGTTTATTGACGATATATTATCATGCAAATAAACTTAGAATACTACAACGAGCAAAAAGTTGAAGAAGCATCCTTTCCTAGCGCAAACGGGGGCCGCCGAATATAAATCGCGATTCATTTCTCATCGCAAGTTTTTGTCGGTCTTATCTGTAAGACTTCACTTTTCATCATCCGAGGGGATTTATGTAATGCCGAGTCATTTTTCCGGCAACTTCTGCGAGAGCGATCCGTCTCCCTCTCTCTCCTTTTCTCTCGCGTCCCAAAAATCGAGAGAAAGAGGGAGCGCGAGAGGAAGAAGAAGGAAGCACAGCCCGCTTGTTTCGCATAAACGAATCGCTTGATTGATGAGCCGGCCGGAATAAATGTAAAGTTAAATTATTCGATAAGTTACGGACGGAAGTTAAATGGGAATTATCCGGTTATACAAAGTTTGTTGAACAAACGCGGGGAAAGTCGGCCGAAGATGGCTGCGCGATATGATGGGTTGGGGTTGGGGTTCAGCTACGGAACACCCGTGAACGTTTAACTAACCGGTCTTCTGCTGTTCAGCTTTAAAAAATGACATTGCTTGTTTATAATAATAAAAAAAATCAAATATCATAAAATATAAAAATCACAAGAAAAGACAAGCGAACTGAAAACAACAAACACTTTAATTTTAACTTTTCGCCATTGTATTTTTTTATTTCACCATCAAAATAATAGAAATAATCTAGAAAAAAAATCATTTAAGTTAAATCGGGTTTGAAAATAAAATATTTATTTTAATAACAAGTATATAAAATCTAATCTAATATTTTTTTTTTTACTTTCATAAAAATATAAAAAATATTATGTTTATTTGGAATTTAATAGACATACTGGTTTGTCGATATAAAAAAAATTCTTAATTTCACTTCTCGTTTTTCTCGAGAATCCTAAAAAAATATTAAGTAAAAATATATAATATGTAATTATAATAATACTGTATATTATTGTTTTTATTCTTGCAACATTTTTTGCAAAAATTCAAAGATGGAAATTATATTATCTAATTGACTTACAGACTTATAACGTATTGGGCTTACGTCTATCAGGTAACAATGAAATATTTAATAAATAAATAAATTAATAAATTAATAATAGAAATGAAAATATAAAAGAATTTAAAAAAATAATAATCAATTCATCGTTTATCAAAACATATCAGAAGGTACGTTTTCGTACAATTACTTTTTAAAAAACACGTACTATTTTTTAGTAAAATTGGCTATTCATTGTAGAAAGTTCACAAACCCCCACACAATTTTTCAATCTGGTGATTCCCATGCGAAACGGTTCTTTCTTTCTTAATTACTATTATAGTTCCTAATTTACCAAAGCATATATAGGACCAATTAAATAATTGAGAAAATCGTAAACAATTTTCTGCCATCCAAATACTTCTGAACTTTATTAAAAGCTTTCAAGAAAGCATGCATGTTTTTGAGCATCTGGCACGGAATCACCATTTCTATGCATTTGTTTTAAAAACTTTAAAAATATTTCTACAAATTTAATTTTTAACAAAAAAGGCTCAATAAAAGTTATTAAAAAATCAGCAAATTTTTCGAGAAATGATAATTCTCGATTTACCATATTTTTGAAAAAAAATCTCCAGAAAAAACACTATTTAGAACTAGACTGAAGATTAAAAACCCAAAGCTTCAAATGTGATGTCATTTAAATCAAATCCACTAAGTCATCGGTCATGCAAATATTATGAAACCCTTAAAAACTGTCCCTCATTCCAAATACTGCCTCCGTTATTTAATCAATAGAGTAATATTTGATACAAAAATTAAAAATAATTACACCTTGACTACATTTAAGCTGTGAGTTAAGGCTATTGATAAAAATGGTATGAAATTTATAAAGCATGTATATAATAGCATGGCTTGTAATAGCACGAACAATTAACGATTATTAATAAGTATTGCCCTCTCCTGTGAATTTTCTTAATTTAACTAGCTGTATAATATACAATATTAGACTGATCTTTAAATATCCAGGGGTAAAATGCTTCAGTATGAACTACTTAATAGCATGGTGATTTACTGTGCAAAATAGCTTCCATAGTAACATGACGATTCGTATATTTAGACACACGCTCGCTCGTTTAGTGTCAGTAATTTGTCTGACGTTTTTAAAAAAGCGTCGACAGATGGCGTGCATTTCGGCCTCCCCCCGAGCGATAAAAGTTAGTTGCGGATGCTGCGGCATTGTGACTTATTAGTGGCCGTGTTTTATGGTGTCATCACTCTCTCATTTTAATTTGGCGAGCGAGGGTCGGGAGAGTAAACGTCTCCGAGGCGAAAAATTTATGATAATAGCATGAAATATGATGCGAACATCTGTCGCAGCAAATTGGAAAAAGCAGGAAAAACCACCACCCGACTACCAATCGCATCTGCATTTCCTGCGTGCAACTTCAACCCCAACGTCGGATCACTTGCTAGGGTGCCATTGCCATTTACAGGTATTTTATAACAGCAACAATTAAATTAATGATTAATCTTATTGTGAATGTCATACAAATATTTTTATTTTTTTGAAGTACAAAAACAAGCAACTACTTAAACTGATTTTATTTGCCGTTGTAAGACATATCTGTATATATATAAATATATGATTCTACAATGTATTACATAAACATACATACATACGTTTTATGTATACTCGTTTAGAAGTGAATCGCCAATAATGATAATGATGATTAGGGATTACAGTTTCGCGATACGGAATCCTCGGATCTTGTCTAATAAATTGAACTCGTAATCCTTAGATTAGTGAATCGAATGTATTGCTGTTTGTTATTATTTTCGCTACTGCTACACAAACACTCAAGCCAATATATTCTATCTGTGTAATATTAAGCTTTTATTATTTAGATTTTGATCATAATAATGAAAGTTTCTTAAGATGTTAAATTTATTTTTTTGTTCGTGATTTATATGATTGCATAAATCTAAACTAGACATTATTTGATGTTATGATGATTTTTATAAAGCGTTCGGCTGACGCGCTTGTGATGTTGGACACGGTTTACAAATTAACTACACGAGTTAACACTACTTTAAGATATCCGAAAAGGAATATAAACACACTAACTAGCATGTTTTATTTATAGCTATGAGTTATTTTATTTTTAATAATAAAAATAGTACACGTTGTATATGTGTATGTGGTATGACTTTGAGCTAATTTTAATTAGTATTTAAATGCGATTATGTAAATAAAAATAGTTAAAATGTGAGCATGTTTAAGCATAAATTCCAAAGCTCACTAATAAAAATATGTTTTCCTTTAATTAAATTAAATCAGTTGGATAAGCAAATAAAAATATTTAATAAATCACATTTTTTTTATTTAAATAAAATAAAGAGCAAATTTTTATTAAATTGCAAAACATTATGAGGAAATAAAATATGAATGAAACACCTGTCAAAGATGACTTCCAAACGAAAAGGCAAATAATAATTGAACGACATTTTGATAAATTGAGTTCCAAGGTTCTCAATCAAATATTCGAATATTCGATTATTAAAATTATTATTCGCGGATTTTTCAATATATGAATATTTGTAAAATAATTGTTTATTTTATCTCGAATAAAATTTTAAAAATCTTAAAATGAAACAGATAATCGCGTTTTCTTTAAATATAACAAAGTGACTAGTGTCGCTCTAAAATCCAAAAATGCGCTTTTATTTTATTTGATTTTTTTTGTCTTTTTGCCTATATTTAAATTAAAAAAAAGTAATTTTGCTTAAGACACTCTCGGAAACAGAAAAAAGATTATAACGGTTTTTCAACTTACAGTTTTTGCAATAGTACATTTTTTATCGAAGAGATGTTTGAATCTCTAAGCATTTTTTTTCAAGAACGCATCCTTTTACAACTTTATAGTGTATTTATAAATAAATACACATATATTGTACATGTACATATACATATATTGTATTTATAAAGAAATATACAGAAATATACATATATTTATAAGAAATATAAATATACAGAAGAAAAGTTTTTCCTAAAATTTATTAAATTTATTTAATAATTATAAATGTTTATTATGTATCAGTATTTTTTTTTATAATTAAATTATATTTTAAATGCAATTTTTTGCACTTATTATTAAATAAATTATTATCAGAAAAACCTAAAAAAAAATTTATTCATTTTTAACTCCATATTCGAATAGTTGAAAACTACGAATAATTAAAAAACCTTGTTCCAATCATAATTTTAAAAACTAAGAACGATTATTTTTAATTCACTTATATAATAAAAAATCAGTGCAAAAAAATGAACATTTAACTAAAATGCAAACAACTAAAAAAAATTAGTGCTTAGTTACCTAATAATGTCCGATGCAGACATTTTAATCAGTGCTCAATGCTGAAAGACTTTTCAAGTTATAACATTATTAAGAAATGTCTATAAACAGTTTTTCTACTTATTAATTTAAAAATATAATTGTATGGAAAGTGAATTCTCTGAAGTGTAAACAGTCTTTTTACTATTTTTCACTTTACTAGTTAAAAACGTACTTGAAGCAAATTAAAATGAATAAAAGATTATAAAAGATATTTAATCAATCATAAACTAAGAAGTCCAACAAATGTCAATATAAGATGTGATCGCAGATTTTTTTAATTTAAAAGCAAGAAGGACATTTAAAACCTCTATATTTATTAATTTCATTTTTTAACAAAAAATAGTAACTTTTGCATGTGGGCCAAATTTTTCTAATTATGCTACTAATTTAAGTGATAATAATAATAGTACAAGATAAAGGAAGCGATTGAATCAAAGGTAAACAAGATTCTTTAAAAACAGAATGGAAATATTGCGCGTCCATAGTCCAAAATCCATCACATGTCATAACTTTCAGCGTCGACTGAAAAGCTAGTTAATGAATTTCCGAACACCTTGAGATCATTCATATTTTAGTAAATATTTGTCATCGTTATACTAAATAATAATTAAAATATAAAATATTACATAATAATAATATTTCCCGTCGTCGTTGTACGACGACGTAAGCAACGCGGGTTAGTGTTGGTGCGTTTATAACCATAACAGTTTATATTATCAGTTATTCAAAAGGTACGATTTAATCGCTCACTTTCAACAAACTTTTAATTGCGTATAATATTAATTATTACACTATAAGCGGAAAATATACATGTATGTATATACACGAACGCTTATTTATATACACAGCACACCTGCACGGCGATAATTGGATAGTTTAATGAGATCTCATGAAGACGTTAATGTGCGAAAAGGAAGGGTGGGAAGCGGCGGCGGGTGAATAGCGGAAAAGCAGGCCGCAGTACCGCAGAATCTTAAAATTCAGCAGCAGCCTTCGCCGGCAACAAAATACAGCCGGCACGTGAGCCCTTTCATTGGGGTCCGGGGTGTGTAGTATCACGCACGAAAAAAATGTATACACACACATACATACATACACACACACAATCTCCCCTCGCACCTCGGAAAACTGAAAGAAAAGCCATAAACCTTTCCATTTGGCAACATATCTCGTGTGCGGGGGAGCCGGGTAACGACGCCCGCAATCTGCGGTCCATATTTTCCACTTTATGTGTGACAGTTGAGGTAATATCGGGGCCGCTTCTGCAACCTGATTGGACGAAAAATAAACATTAAAGCCTGGCGGGAGACGGCGTGCAGATATGTTGCCGCAAACGCCATCTTGCCAGGGCGAAATGCTTGAAATATTGTATTGCTTTCGGTGGAAAGGTGTACGCCCATCCGGGGGGTAGGGCAGAGACGATAAACCTGAAATATAGATCTGCTAGTCTATGCGAATATTCTTTTATACTTTTATCTATACCTTACACATCCGAACACACCCATATGGGGTGCGATATTCTCAAAGCTATTTGACACTCTAAAAATGTCATTTTTTATATTTTTATTTCTATTGGTTTTCAATCTTAGTTATTTGAATTGAAAGCACAGAGATCTGATTCACTAGAACAAGATTAAACGACCAGTTAAAAATTATCAATAATTATGATAATGATCCATCATACCGATTATGGTTTTCTTAGCTTTTCCTAATCTCACGGATAAATTGACGCTACAATGCAAAACTATATTGATATTGAAGTATAAAAAGACAGTGTCTTATAAAAAAAAGTAACAAGCAATTTACACCACAAAATGAATTTAGATGTTTTTCTTACATCAATCATACATCATTATAATTGTTTTTCTTACATCAATCTTTGAGAAAATAATTTTAGTTGGGTTTTTTTTATAAAACATCTACTGAAAAACTTAATGAAGCATCTTAAAATACTTATTTAATTTTGAATTAACTGTTTTAGTATTGTGATTATAAAGTAATGCTTATGAGTTATTTTTTATAAAATCTGAAGCATTAAGACTCTTGAAAAAGAACAGTATTAAATAATATATTTAACTCTTACTAAAATATTTTGTCTTGTGTCAAAAAGCTTTTTTATCTTATGAACAATGCGAGAGTTTAATGTCTAATCATGTTTTTTTAAAAAAAAAACGTTAATTTACGGTTCCATGATTTAAAAATTACTATTTCTCAAAAAGTACATGGAATATGCTTTGAGAAAAAAATTAGTTATATGTGACATATTTTGCAATTTTTACATATATTTAATAACTGATTATTGCATATAAATAAAAAAATGTGATCAAGTTTAATAATCGTCGTTTTCTATATAATATTTTTGTGAAATGCTGCAAACGTTGAACATGAAACGAGCCGTTTTTGTCTAAATACAACAAAAGGGCGTTTTTTTAAAGAAAAAGCTCAACGATTAAAACAAACAATTTTTTTTTTGAATATATCATTACAAATTTATTTTGTTTTGAAACACAAAGTGATGAAAGCGTAACAACGTTCGATCTCGATGTATCTTATTTTTTTATTCAAAAATAATTCGTTGTTGGCGAATAAACTTATGTATTATAATAAAAAAGGTTTTTACTTTATCTTATATTATATTATATATTCCAAGTGAAAGTTAGCCAAAACAATACTATTTGAAAAATATATTTTGCCTAGATTTTTTTTATATTTAGGTACTAGAAAATAGCAAGTGGTAATTTTAAAACCCATATAAATTTATATAACTCAAATTTTAAAGCTCAGACTTATTACTTGTAATATATTGCATAGCTACATGTCACACTTAGCCAGAAAAAAAATTAAAAACTAGTTTTTATATAAAAAAAAAACTGCATATGCAAGCAAAAAATAATTAAAGGATGTAAAATCACTAGCACATCAATAACAAGCAAAATATACTGTTGTCTTAATTATTAAAAAATAATTATAATCATAAAAAGTCCTTCAGTATAATTATCAGTATCTAAATATTATATTATTAAATCATAACCCTAGGTACAAACCTAGTTTCAGGATTTTTTATAGAAAAACTCTTTGTTAAACTAGAATAAAACCGTGAGGAAAGCTTTTTTCAGCTTTAAGCAAAGTAACCGTCAATAATCAAAAAAAATAATAGTATTCATAGCACATTTATTAAAAAAGATAATACGTGCATTAGGTATTGCCATGCAAACAACCGTTCGTAATCTGATCTATCGGTAAACGACAATATGATAAAAAAAAACACTGTTAAGGTAATTGGCCGTCCTACCGAAAGAGGCGTAAAACAAAATTTTATATGAAAAATAATCACATCTTCAAACTTTTCTGACATTTTTATTGACATTCACTTTTGAACATCCACTTCAGAGCTTGAAGCATCGAAACTTTAATAATTATAAAAAGCATTCTGGATGCTTCACAAGAGCTTCAAAACTTGGACTCAATAAGTTCGTACGAACTTCGACTAAAAGCGGACCATCAAAGTTCGCAGAAACCGCCGCTTCTCTCTTCGCATTCTATAGTCCATGAACCTATGGACGCACCCACGAAAAAGTCCAATAATATAAACAATTATTTAACCATAATAACAACAAAATTTGTATTAAAATCAAAATTACCACAAAATCCAAATATAAAATAAATACTTTACATAAATTAAACGTTTAAGCTAAGATAATGTTTCACGGTTTATATATTACTTCATTTTATATGTACCCATATATATGGTAATCATATTTCAACAAACAAACCCCCGTTGCTAAATATGACAGCGCTAAAAATAATACACCATAAACACACGCGCCGAGGGATGTTATTTTTCACTTGTTGATCTCCTAACGCAATTTGTCTGCACGTCTCCCCCGGAAAAAAGTGCAATAATCTCTACCATTAGTTATACTCGTGCGGATATGATTAATATTTTTTTAAGCATCCAAGATTTGAACTCTGACCCAGCTTCGTCCCCGGGGGGTAGCGAGCAACCGGATAGCATCGGGGGGTTGCAGCATAGGGGCGCTATTAATCACTTCCCGTGTCATAATACCGCCCAATTTCAACCCTCGCTTCGGTGGAAGCAAATCTACGAGCAATCCGCAAAAAAAGGTACAGATCTGCGCACTGTTTTATTTACCATATTCTGCCTTATTTATGGCCCAGTCTGTATTATAGAGGGCGTTACGCCAGAATCAAAACAGCTCAAGCGGCGCACGCACCGGAATCTAAAACGTCTTAACTCGCAATGGGGATAGGAGGAGATCGGTCATTTCGGATACCGGTCTTCATCCCCTTTATTTGTTTGCGAAGACGGCGTGGGGTGTAAACGCGCGTTTAAATTTTTCTTCATGTTTCCGCTTTGGGGATGAATATATTTTATACGTATAAATATATAAATAAAATAATAAATAAAGAGGTCAGCGTGGCGTCATAGGTCTAAGTCCAGGCGATTCTTCGTAATTGAGCAATTTTGATGGAAGTAATATCAGTCGATCAAGTTTAATTAGTATCGAGACAAACTGACGTAAAGTCTATTAGCCCAATTTATGGCTAATTGGTATTAGTCTGTTTTTGTACAGAATTAGCTACAAGACAATATTTAAGATACATGTTGGTAAAAACAGGAAAATACAATAATATTTAGTTTTAAAATATAATTTTGCTACTTTTTAACAAACAAAATATTATTAAATTTACTTACATTTTATTATTGATTATGTAAGTTTATATACATATAGTATAAATGTATTGATTTGTCATAAAACAAACTAACTGTCTCTAATGTAATTGAATGCTCCTTTTCAAATACTGTTTATGTTATTAAATTGCAATTTTGAGTTCAAGCAAAATAAATTCTATTGACGATATTTTAATATAAGTTATAAATGATCATAATGATTTTAATTATTATTATTATTATTACTAACGAATTATAAGACAACGTTAACCACTGATACACAAACGACTCTAAGTATAATAAATTGAAGGTAAAAATAATATAATTAATAAAATATATTCATTGTCGTTTCTTGGGGCGGATGAAGAAGGTTGAAAACAAAATAAAACACTTGAAAGATGTCAGAGCTACCCTTACATCGTCACGTAGACAAATTGAATAAATTAATGTATAAAATCGTTCATAACGCCAAGTGGAGGGCGAGACCTAGGGTGAGTGTCCTTGTACCGTGAAATTGGTGAAAGTGATATCCACTCATAATGCCGTTAATACACCGGGGACTTCCCCTAAAAATTTCCACCCACATAATATCTATACTATATCTACATTAATTTATACATCCACGCGTATAATGTAGACAATCTATTATGAAATCTATATTATTTTTTTTTTATTTTAATTTTTTTTTTCTGGCTAATATATATATATTTTTTTGTTCTTTCTATTTTGACAGTATGTTTATATCTATATATATATTTTTTATTTAATAATTATATTTTCATCATTCTAAGAGATGCTTTTAAGCGATGCCTGAATTAAATTAATTGGCAAATTTTTATTTATTTCGTTATTAGTAAGCCATAAAAAAAACATAAGAAGCAACTTTCGTTACTGAAAAAGTGCTTCAAAAAGCAATAATTAGAAACTATTATAGTATCAAACTATTCAGAAATAGGTCTCTCGGTTTTTAAATATTGTCAATTTTTCTATTGAAAATAATAATTTAATTTATTAATTTGCCATTAAAAAAAATTAAAAACCATGAATAGCATTATATGTATTGACTAAATTAAAAGCTGAGCTTAATTTAAATCATAAATTTTTAGTTTAAAATTTGATATATTTTGTGTGAATCTATAAAAAAATATATTTTATAATTTATTTACACAAAATGTTCTTAAAATTTCGGCAAAATTCATTGATAAAAATTGATTTGCCCATTGGTTTATCAATTTAATGTAGATGTAATTTTAAACTGATTTAAATATGGGTTTTAAGCACTATTGCTTCAGACATAAAAAACGTGAAAAAACTATTTATCCTACAATTAAATTGAAGCTACTAGTCTTTACAGGTATTTTTAAACAGATTAATTTGCTTCCGTTTAATCTTATTGAGATACAGCTGATTTTATATTTAAAATTTCGGCAAAATACATTGTTAAAAATTGTATTACCAGTTTTTTATTTAACATTTTAAATTAGCGGTAATTTTACACTTATTAAAATATGGTTTTTAAAGAACTATCGTATCAGACAAATTAATTTATTATAAAAACGTGAAAAAACTACTTATCTTACAAATATAGTGTAGATTTATTAAGGTATACATATTTAGTGTACTTTTGAATATAATTCTAACAACACCTAACATAAATTCCATCAACACATAACTAAACATTTGTTCTACAAAGATCAGATAGCTTGAACAATTCGAACAAATTAATTTGTTTCTATTGGCTCTTATTGAGATACAGCTGATTTTATATTTTATGATTTCACCAAAATTCCAAGATTTTAATTTGCAAAAATAAATGCTATCTAAGAAATTAAACATTATAAAACAATAATGTTATTTATTTGTACATACAAGAAATTTATTATATTGCTGTGTAAATAATATTGGCAAATAACAAACTAATGTTTTTTAGCCAATATTCTTTACACATAAATATAATAAAAAGTAAATAACATTATGGTTTTATAATGTGAATTTTTAGCAACATACACTGCTCTAATTGTCTTTGTCTATTGCCTTAAAATCATTTTTTAAATATTTTAATATAAATTATAGCTCATAGTAATGTAACATTGATTAAAATAGTTTTTTGCACTATTATAGTATAGGACACTTTGTAATTACAATTAAAAGTATTTTATTACATAAATTGATCATCATAGATCAGACCATCATAATTTTATAGATAAATTGAATTTTTCACATTGAATATAATATTTAAAAATAATGAAAAAAAACAACCAAAATTCACAAGCCCCATCTCACATTTTTTCAGCAACTCAAAAACATCGCAGAAAACATGGCATGGACGGCGCGTGCAAGAGCAGCGTCTTCGAACGCTTACATTCTGGCCACGATGGGAAAGAACGAGGGACGTGATCGCGACTCTTAAGAAAAATTGTGATCCAGAAACCAAAATTTTGAGTTAGTTTCTATATATGCACAATTTTAGCATTTATTTGCATACTTTATTTATTCGAATCTAACATTAATTTTGACAAAATATTCTTTGGTTTATTTCAAAACAGTTTAGGAACTACTGTATGAATCCAAAGAAAATCTTTCGGGACCATTTTATTTACTATTTAATTGGCTATTGATGTTACGCGCAATGTGCTCAACACTTCTAGCAACTGCTCTCACTAAAAGGCTGCAACAGACATACACGTCTTTTTTAATTATATATTTAATATTTAAAGCCATGTACATTTATATAAAAATTAGCGCATCTAAAATTCGTCCAGCTATTCCGTTGATGTGGTACAGAATGATTTTCATGGTAGTCAAACTAATGTTTTTTATATTTTAGTAATAATGATTCAGTTATATTGTATTTAAAAAAATAATTATAAAATACAAAATCTTAAGCTATTATTTTTTCAATCATCAGGTATTAAGCATAACTTTTAAAATTGTACATAAAAACTAAAAAAAAAACGAGTGAGTTAAAGAGATACACGCATTAAAGTATTCTTATAATAATATACCTCTTCGTCGGACGACGAGGATAAGCGGCACGAAGATATTTATCGATCTCTAAAATACATAATAGTAATATATCGGGATTTTCAGATAGAATTTACAACCTAATATATAAAAAAAACAAAGGTACTATACTAGGAAATCAAAGCACCTCAAATCCCTATCAGACATTAATTACAATTAAAACGAGCGAACGACAAAGAAAATTGTTCTGCCTGGCGAATCGAAGCCCCGATCAATAATAGATGCACGCCAAACAAAGTAACAGTCGTGTCTGGTGTAATCTGAATATAAAGAAGTAATTTTGAGCGCGGTCGGGGCTTCGCCCCCCCATTTTAATATCCTCCTGGGCTAATAACAAAGCCCGCTCAAAGGCCGCGCGCCACTTACGTAGATTTGTATAAATGGAAATTTACGTGCCAGAGACTGGACGTAGATTATACTCGGACGTAGATTAGTCAGCGGGGGCGAACCGACTACCACCCTCTTTTGCCCACCCCCATAAGCCACCGCCTCGATACGTCCATACACGTTCAAACGGCATTCAATTATGACACAGAACTAGAGTGGCTAGTAGTCCTAATGCTCATTAGAATTACACGGGTGGCGGTTTAGAGCGGAGCGGCACTCGGCATTAAATTAAGAGGATGCGAATTATTTTTTTGTCTTTCTGGTGGCGAAGGACGACAGTCCATTAGTCTGGAAGGATATTATAAAATTAGGGTGGGCGGGCGGTGGTGTGGACGGCAGGTGTTCGTATTCACACAAGGGCTCGGACCTATCCGCAAACTTACCGCTGCGCCCCATGATAATGCCCCACCGAAATGTATTGTCCATCAAGACGGGGCGCCTAATCTAGATTATGATTTACCGCTGTGATGGTCACGTTCTCGGCAAAGTTGCTCTTATGGGCTAATGGAATGCTAGAGAAGGAATTTTCCTTTTTCTCTTATCGAACTTGTACTATGTGAAAATATAATGAAACTAAAACATCGTCAATCGTCACGATCGCGTCCCTTATTCTTACACCGCGGCTTTATTGTCTTGAATTCCAACGAAGAAAAGTGCTCCTTATTGTTAGAATATTAAAAAAAAAAATTTGGTATCTCTATAATAAGTACATGTCAGAAAATCACTAAGCTGAGAAAACCATTCAGAGATGATTAAGAAACATTTTGGTTTCTCAAAAAATTACATATTTATGTTCCAAAAAATAAATATAATTATAAAAGTCTCACAACCGCTTCAATTCTGAAGAAATGTTGCATTTTTCTAATAAACACAGCTGCATTAAGAGCAGGTAGTGAAAAAAGGGACATGGACTTTTGATTAACTTTCTGCCAACATTGCTTGATTATAGTTTTATGGCCAAATCTAAGAATTACGATTAGAAAACATTTTCTTTGACTTCCTTAAATATTTACCAATTAAGCTCTTTGTTAAAAAATCACGAAAAATACTAGACCAAATGCATTGAATATCATCATTGGTCATACGAAAGGTGAACATTAAAAAAGACTTTTAACACGTATCAAAATTGCTTAAATTTGTATTTTATATATTTTTGCTCTCTTATATTAAACTTCTATATAATTGATTAAATGTACACACGACCTATTCATTAATTTCTCATATAAGTATGTAAAACTATGATTAGGCGGAAGAATAACTAAATTATTTGGTAATGAAGTGTAATGACTATATTTTTCTCAAAGTCTTATATGCTATTATTATGCAGGGTCCTACAGCGAAACTATACCAAATATCATTTAAATGTATATACTAATGTATAGAGTATGTATAGAGACATGCATACATACATAAATAAAATTGATACTTGTAAAAATACTGACATAAATAAATAGCTCACTAGATCCAAATTGCTTTTCAGATTAAACAAATAAAGATAAATAAGTTCAAGAAATTAGTGTAATAATAAAATAAAATTCAATAATATTAATAAATTAAGAGAGCAAATGAGATGTCGATATTCATTAACAAAACATCTAACAATATTGTACATTATTTATTATTTTACTGGCAAACATTATACTTTTAACTTCATTGAAGCTAGTACAAAAAACATTAAAAAATTTCAGTAAATGCTACTTAAACGATTGCCTTATTATCTCAATTTATATAAATTAGAGTAGGTAGTTAAAATATTAACAGCATAACGCCCAAGGACTCGTATACGAGTCTTAAAAGAACATTGTTTAGTGGCCATGAACTCAGGCATGAGTCATGCGTTTTCTTTTATTAAAAACCATCAAGTTTGCCTCTATATAATAATTAAATATGGTGGTATACTATTTCTACATAATATCAAATAAAAAATAAATTATATTTTAATGCAATTTTTTGTAAAAAGAGTCGTATCCTTTTTGGGGCACATGATTTTTTTTTTAAACGTACGATCCGTATTTATTTAATCTAAAAAATAATATTATATGTTATACTCCTTGAACAGAAATAGATTTCAGGGTCAAAACTGTTTTATTAAGTAAACTTAAAATCAATCCAATCAAAATAAATCGAAACATCCGCGGTTGATAGTACATAAATTAACAAACTTTTTCAACCTAAAATTCTATATATTATTGCGAAATTCAAAAGCAAATACGTTACGGTATATGTAGATAAATTAAATAACACAGTAATCAAAGAACTTCCAAAAAATATCATCCATTAACTTACAAACATTTTTACGCATGTTTGTGATTTTGATGTTTCCATTTAGAAAATTTAGAAAACCGCAATGATATACAGATCAAGAAACCAGGGGGAAAAAGCTATTTTGATAAATTATTGCCGTATTAGTTTTTTGTAAAATAATTTAGAAAAAAATATTATTGCGCCTAATATTCTCTGAGGAATAATATCATGAACATATAAATATGTATTTTTCCTTCCTAATATTTTATGTAAAGAGAAAATGCTTACAATGGTTACAAAACAGTTATTTGGAATTTAATAATATGGATATTTAAATGCTTTGTATAAACGATTTATACATAATATCTATTTATTATATAATATAATTAGCACTCACCAAATTTTTCGGCGTCCTTTCTCTGCATACAACTGTCACGGACACATTTATTTTCGCCATTGCACTTATTTACACTTATGAACCACACTATATTCTTATTTATATATTTATTTTAATACTTACACTTTTTTATTTATTTATATTATTATTATATATGTTTTTTTTTATATAATTTGCACTTGCGAATTTATTTTATTATTTACACTTTTTTATTTATTTATATTATTATTATATATATTTTTATTATTATAATTTGCACTCTCCAAATTTTTCGGCATCTATTTTCTGCGTACAACTGTCACAGGCACATTTATTTTTATAATTACACTTATACACCACACTTTATCCTTATTTATATTTATTTTGATTATTTACACTTTTTTTATCTATTTCAATATATTTTCATACGTATAAAAATATTCGTCAATATGAAAATGAATTTCACAACTCTGCACATGTATGCTGAATCCTTTTTATTTTACGTGCAGAACAAGCACCACATTTTTTTATTGGCTGATGGTTTTTCAGCTTATCTAAGAGCCTTTCTGGTGGATCAACAGCACGGACACGGCAGGATGTGATAGAAACTGGTGAAATGTCTTCAGAATCGATACATTTCACTGAATTCTGCAACTATTCTTTTAGCCTTACTAAAAAGAAAATCTTTGAATTTAATTTAACCGTTACGATTCAAACTCTGATATACACTAACGAATAAAACAATGCGCTTTGAAATAAATAACAAACAACATTTTTTGTTTATTCCTTTGTTTTTCGAAATATTCGGTAAATATGTAACTATGTATCGATCGGCGAGATCAACACCTTTTATATATTTATAACGGTCCATTATACATCGAGGCTTATATATTGTAAGGCTGGTCGTTCTGGTTTTTTCCTGTGTCTATCATCTGGCTGTTATGAAAAGTAAGTACTAATCTAAAATTTCTTTTCTTATTTGTTTTCCAAATTTGGATAAACATTTTACCTTTTCTACCATGTTTCACCTGTAGGGGCATTTATTTTATATTTTTGAGATTCTACCAGACCCTAATTTTTCCGGATTGTTTCACAAAGTACTGCTTTCCATAAAAATATTTTTTTGCGAGTAAAACGCTATTATAAAAATTGTCAGCATAACACGATGTCACTTGTCCAGATATGAGTTTAGTGCTCTCATCGCTGTTTACTAATCTTCCTGCATTTCCGTTGTATAATTTGAGATTACAAATATAACGGTATTTGATTCGCAAACTATTCAATTCAACATTCCATATGCTTGAGCACTGAATACCCAAAAAATAAGTCTACCTAACCATGCAATCATTCCCTCATCCAGTGTAAGGTTTTGCTTTGACCTGTAAACATTATTGAATTTGCCTAAAAAGTAATCAACAATTGGTTTCACTTTCGCCAGCCTATCTGTACTATTTGAAATTGTTGCATTTTTAACAAAATGCAAAATAGTTCAAATTTATTTTAATCTATTTCTTGACATTGTTTTTCAAAATATCGGCGTCTCGATTATAAGGTTTGCTTAACTTATGAACTATACCCATAATAATAAGTAAACTAAACCACTTTTTCATTTTACTTACTGTCACATCGTTCCATTGTGCGTTTTTTTTCTATATTTTTTGTATTTGTGAGATGTTTGCCGATGATATAAATTTGTTTCCGAAACTATTTTTTCGTAAAAATCATTGCCAATAAATAAATTAGCCATTTCTTCGATGCTTTCACTATTATTGAGAAAAACTTGTCCTCTGGAATACCATCGAAATCTTGATTATCGCTTGTTGAATCAAATTCACTCCAGACTTCTCGGATAATATCACTATCACACTCACCATCACTGAATGAAAATAAATTCATCACGCGCGGTCTATGTTCACGTACACTTAAATTAGAATCACTTTCGTACTTATCACTATGTTCACAATCACTGAGGGCGTTGGACAACGCGTTTTCAAATTTTTTCAAAAAGGTTTCATCTTCTTCGTCCAGTTTGGGGTGATTGAGAATCTTTTTTTTTAAATTAAAATCACAATCACAAAAGATCACTGAGACAGAAACAATTTTTGCGATACGTTTCAATCGATAGTTCAGAAGAGACTTAATATAGTGTAGTCCTTCGATTATAAAATGCATTTTTTTATATGTATGGAATTCCTGAATTCGGGGTGCGTCATAAATTTTCAAAAGGTATGTCTCAATATATTTATGCGAAAAATCATTAGGAAGCTACATATTTTATTTCAATAAAATATCTAAATTGGTTTAGAAATTATAGGGAATTTACTAAAAGAGATTATTCTGCGAAATCGCCCGGCCAAGTTCGGCAAAAAACCTCGGGCGGTAAACTGTTAATGTCTTTAACTATTAAATGATAATAAGCTATAATATATATAGCTACTCAATGCAATTGAGATCTATTCATCAAGTTAGTACATATTATATCTGGTCCATATTATCAAATAAAACACGAATTTCTTAAGCTTAAAACCATTAAAATATTTAGAACATAAAATCATAATCTGAAGTTTTTTTAGTCTTAACTTATTAAAAAAATATAGAATATTTATTGATATACATAACTCTATACAAATTCGTTCACTGTATTATAATAATTTAAATAATGAAATCGTAAAAAACAAATACTTACAAAACATTATTAAGCTTATCAATTAACCCTATATAAAGATAATATAGATATTTTTGCTGATCAATTAAGACTATATTTAATTTTTATATTTATTAGGTTTAACATTTGTATTATTTTGCAATCATATTGTGTTACTTTTCAATTTAAAATTAATATTATTATATAAATGCTATCAAGCCGATACGCCAGCAATTTATCGATTCACATCCATTTCAATAGAAGAACAATTGCAAAGATTGATTGGACACAATGGTCAATCGCACCTTTAAATTTGGCCAAAATTATGACCGATAGAGTTGGTGCGTATATGGGATATAATAGTTAGTTAGCGTTTGCGAGTTAGGAGTGCGCGCGCTTGTAACGGTTAAGTAATTAACAAGTATTGTCCGTCCGGCCCTGAAATTTGTCTCGCCTCGGCGTCCCCATTAGGGTCCGTTCTCACTCGGACTAATCAAATAACCCCATATGTCCGCCAAAGGGTTATCGCCCACACTCCGTCATCTTCCCGTATACTGACCACTGCCACCCATATAATTGATTTTGCGTATTGAAACGCGCTTACCCGACATCTGTCCGATGAATCATTAAACAACAACCCCCACGTGAATGGGGGCGGTGGTGTAGTTGTTACAGAATATACTGTCACCTAAATCTTCATTTTTAAATTGATACATTCAATCTATTAACACTTAATTTATTAATATAGTCAGTATCGTAAAAATTGTAGTACAAAATAAATATATAACCAATGAAAACCTTTATTTAATTTTAGAAATAATTACGTCTAACAATTAGGTTTTAAATTTTTTTAAATATTGCCATACTAGCGAATAAATTACCAAAAAAATACAGAATATATATTTTTTAAATTAAAGAAATAACTCTACTATAATAATTATTTTTTTATAAAAAAAATATATCATACTTTTTACATAGCTATTTATGTACATTTTCTTAATAAAAGAATGGAAAATTTGATAATAAAAAACTGTACTATTGTATGGTTAATATTGTCTTGAAATTATTAACATGTTTTTTAATTTAAAATTCAGTAACAAATATAAACTATAAGCATTTTTTTAAAAACGTATATAAAATATATACATATATAAAATTCGGCCTGTATTTATTGAGTTATTATTAAAGATTTTACATAAACAAAATGATAAAAAAGCATTTTTTTTAATTACGTATAACTATGGGATTAGTACTGAATATATAGAAATATGTATTTTGCGAGGATTGCGACAAGTTTACGTTCTATCACCCTTCTTAACATTTACTAAAAATATTATACATAGCATCTTGATCGATAATTTGAGTGATGCATTACACTTCTATTTTTAGCAAATTATTTGCTAAGCAATGATTATAATATTTTTTAAATATCGTTAATATAATATGATCCAAAATTAATATAAAAAATACCAAGGCTAGGATTATCTCTGGCAACCAAGTATTAATGAAACAATAAAAATATTTAATAATAAAAATTATATCTATTTTATAGACAGCAGCAAGCGCGAACAGGATAGCCACAAGATGGAGTGCCATGCGACGTGATGCAGATCATGTACTCTTCCAGTTTCGCAGCGACTGCCGGATAATCAGTTCGTAATAATTTTACATAAATATTTTGCATGGGTTAATTTCAGTTAATTTACACTACTTCTTCAATTTTATAACTTATACAATATTAACATTCTAATACATCATGATACATCAATTTCTAAAATAATTACATCACTCATCGATATTTTTTAATACTGACAAGTATTCCACACAGTCTTGACTGGTAAAACAGAGGCCGTGGGTTCGAGCCACGGTAGCAAACTCACATTTTTATTCATTAAAAAATATGATTTTATTAAAAACTAATCCAGTTGCAAAGTGACATATTTTATTTACAAAATTTAATAGACATAATCATTTTTAATTAATTTATAGATATCACCGATTCCTAGACTGAAAAAGTCTGGTGGTTTTAATACTTACTTGTATGTATTAATTATGACTTACTCGGTTAGTACAGATTTATGTCGATGTAACGCATTATGCTTACGTCTGGTATAATATTTAGAATAATTGTTTTGATTACATATTGAAAAACTAAATTATAAATTTAGGTTGAGGCAAAATTTTTGACAATTTTTTAATACAAAGTACCATTTATTTTTTAGATTTCTCTATTTTATTATATTTAAGCAATTATATTTTATGTACTTGTAGTTATACCTCTCTTCCATTTTTTTTAAAGCTTATTTATGCAATTAAAATATAATTTCTGTGAAAATAAATTATTAGCTTTTTTTACCTGTTCTTGTTTTAATTTTTTTATTTTCTAAACATTTTTTTTATGCCCTTAAAAAATGATAATTAGAAAGAACAAGGTCTAGAATGTATGATGAGTGTAAATTAACATCTAAATTAAATTATTTTAACGCTAAATGAGGTCGTGAATTATTATAGTGAAAAACTACCCCCTTTATGTTTACCAATTGAGGTCTAACCTTTTTAAGAGCGGAGTTTAATTTTGTTAATTGATCACAATTACGTTTGGCTCTAATTGTTTGGATGCGTTGTAAAAGTTTATAATACCTTGCAATTTTACCATATAAAAAACATTACCTTCTTCATGGATTTCTGCTTTTGATGCAAAAAAAGACTCGTGCTTTTGTCTTGCAATCAAAGCAACACATATTGAAAAACATTTGATAAGTAGGCAAAACTGTCTCAGATCAGTTAAATACTTGACTCCCATATTTAGTGTAATTTCGTTGGTATTTTAAAGTAAATCAGTGGCAATTATGACCTTTGACGGTCGCCAGGTAAGAAATTTATTTTAAAATAAAAAAAGAATTTTTTTATTTTAAAATAATTTATGACAGGGATGCTTTGTTTTTTACGTTGTTAGGGTCACATTTTCTTCTGTAGTTAGTTGTGTATATGACGTGAAAATGTTCTTGTTGTCATTTTTTCTCCTTTCCTCACCCACGGGAGAAATCACACCCACTCCCTAGCACGCCGCGTAATCATTACAGTTATCTGTATAATCGAGAGGCAAATTGAAACTAATCCCCGCGCGTACCTCGGCCTGCATTGACGAAACGTACCGACGACCGCAACTCCATCTCTACGAATAGCAATTACAATAGAATAGGTAGATTCCCGCACGCTCGTTAACTGCGCCGTATATCTTCCATCCGGCAAATTCTACCCCGCGTGTGTATGACCACCGTCATAAATAAGAGAATTCTCCACCAGTCGTAGAGAAGACTCGCTCTATCTCGCACACACACCAGTTTGGAAATAATAACATGTCGATGCCGCTACATTAATTCGGACCTTACCTTATTTCATCCCCCGCCCGGGGGTGGTCAGGGCGGCTCCGGGGGCGGCCAGGGACTTTTGCGAGGGCAACAGGCCATTATCTTTAGTTTACAACCGCCGCACATATAATGCGAGGGCCTCTCTATATGTTATGTCGAACGGTGGATGCTACGGCCCGCTCGTTACCCCCACCGCTCGATACATTTTATTACTTTACTTCAATTTTAATTGACGTACCTATACAAATTTATACGCGCCCTAAAGAGGGAGATAGTTTTATTTTAAAGCGAGGATAAAACTGGGCAAAATACAGGAAGAATATTCGTTTATGCGAGAAAGAACTCTCACATTCTTCACAACATGGAAACTAGCATAAATTTTCAGAAAAATTTCCGTTAAAACTAGTGATTCTAGCGAAACAAGATTTTCCAAAGATGCCGAAAAAAATATTTTTTCTGAATATTTGTATGTACATATGTGTGTAAAAAAACTTACATTATAAAATGAAGGCATATTTTTTCGCTACATTTATTTTTTATTTCTAAAAATTAATAAAACACTAATTTATTTATATGTATAATACAACACAGCAATTGTGAAAATTATAATATATAACAAAAAAATACGCGCGTCTGACACAATAACTCCGCGCAACGGTGAACAGTTGCAGCGTGACATTTGCACATGCCATTCTGTCCGCCATTTTTAGGTCAATTGTTTTATTTTAACTTTTATTTATTATATACAAATGCATGCTACTTCAGTAGCATGCATTTTAAATTGATTCTATTCCTAGCTAAGCCATTTATTAAAGCTAGTTATATTTTATTACTTAGAACACATTCTTTTTTAAAGAAAGGTATTTTTTAGATAGATTGTAATATTTATGGACGAATCAGCTTGTTTATTTTAAATTTTGTTTGCAATATTCTTGCTGTTAAGAATACTTGCTCGCTTATTTCATTGACTATTTGTACTGAAAAAATATTATTATTGTTTATTTGTTGTTTGTTTAATTCTCAAGGTCATTATGATGAAGTTTGTCATCAGTTTTTCTTTAGTAATTATTTCAGTATCTGATTTAGATAAAAAATCGTCCAAATATATTTTCTTTAGTATTAATATTATTTTTTAGAAGCAACTTCTAAAATAGTTTTTATTAGCAGCATAGTTGAACGTTTAAAAAATAATATTAAACCAACGAACTGTTTTTTTAGTATATACCATTTATTAGTACCCTTCTTATTTGGGAGCAACTTCGAAAATAGTTTTCCTAGATAGCATAGTTGCGCTTCTGTAAAAATATATTTAACCAAAGAACTGCTTATTTCGTCCTTATCGAATTTTTTATTTCAGCTCTGTGAAAATTTATAGTGAAAAAGGTAATTTCAGACAATGTTTTTAGTGTCGAATCTTAGTTAATATTTTTAAAATCCAGGAATTTCCAGATTATCTCGACACAGATTTTCTAGTTCAAACCCCAAATTATTAATAGTCTCTCTATTTCTTGAAACACTCTTGAAATATGTTTTAACGTTTTGGATTAACTGCTCGCCTATTTTTTATATTATTAGCTTACAACAAAAATATACTTTTTAAAACCGACAACAGTAAAAAAGACTTCTCATAAATATCCATCAAAATAAAGTAGCCAGGCGTTCTCTTTTGAAGAGGATTATCTTCCTCAAAAAAATTCTTTATCCTCCTCGAACAAAAATTTCCAAGATTTATTAACTCATGCAGCATACCTTAATGAACAAAAATTTCTGAGATGCTGTTTTTAGTGTTCTACTTTGATATTTTTTAAATCTGGTCACCTTAAATAAAATCACAATGAATACAATTATTTTATATGCTTAACTTGCCGAACACGTATATTTGTTACGCTGACGCACATTATGATCGGAGTTTAAAATTGACCATAATCATCGCGAACGACGACTTGTCCGCTCGTAGTATTGCATTTTTTGGTAAAAATATGAATTTCGATTCTTTTTGGGTACTTACTTGTACAAACTATATTTATTGTGTTCCTATACTAAATAGAAGTTCACAAAAAAAAAATTAAATTATCAGAAATATTTTTTTTTAATATATTTATAAAAACAGTAATATGCTTGGCCTTCTTAGCATACACCACCTAATTTTGCTTGGCATTAAAACAGTTAACAATTACAATAAATAAATAATTCTAAGTGATAATATAAAATAATATGGTCCACTTTTAGATCATTTATACATGTTTTAAAACGTACTATCGTATAAAACTTGAATAAAAATTTATTATGCACATATTTATTTTAATTGAAATCACTTAAGTTTATCCAAAAATGTGCTATAAAAAATTGTTAAGTCTATCTTTCAATGCTAACGCAAAAGACATGGACATGAAAACTAAAAGTTTTCAAAATATGAACTAATAATGGTAATGAAATATAATATATGCTAGAGAGAACATATTTCACTCTGACTAAAATTAGTTCTTCATAGCAAAGCCGAGCATCTTGGATGAATTATCGCAAACGTCATTTACGTGTAGAGGGAATCTTCACTTGCTCTCAAATGTGATTCCGAGATCTTTAGTGAAAGTTTTTCTAAGCTAAATATTTCAAAAATCAAATGAGTTCAACTTTCTCCTAGAAAGTTCTAAGACTTTACTAGTGTTCTAACTCTTTTTTAAATTTCCATACAGCTATAGAAAAATCTTCAAATAAAACAGTAGGCAATGGAAAATATATTTTATTATATCTGAACATAAAATCAAGTTTTAATGAAAATCTTAGATAAGCGATATATTTTTTCTTTATTGTGTATGTTTATCAAATGAAGAGGAGTTGGGGGAATAGTGGGGGTGCCTCACCTGTGCGGTTTAATAAATGCCCCGCCGCAGCGGCCGATACCTCTTTTCCGTACATAAGAGCCGTGCAGAGGCAGAGCGAGACAATGGGTCGGGTAGGTCGAAAGTAGAGAGTTTACGACCAAGGGATTAACCCGAGTAACGAGATTCATTAATTTCTGTCGTTAAAATTTGTCGTTTGCGATTAATAAGAGCTACCCTCCCTTTACTCCCAAACCCCCGGTGCGCCTCCACCCGCCGGCCGCAAGAAGAATGCGGGGAAGGAAACGTCCGGAGAGTGAGAAATTATAGAGTTGTAATGCGGCAATTGTGGGGGTTGTTATAAGAGTGAGTGAGAGAGAAAGAGGTAACCGAGAGTGAATGAACGTCATTTTCATTTTTTATGTGAAACGTCTTTTTGTGGAAGAACAACTGAGTAAATTCACATCGCTCATGTTGTAGCATAGCAAAAATCTAATGTATAGTAATTAGTAACAAGCATATTTTTATTGAACCATTTTACAAAAGGAACTAGTGAAAAACATTCCACAGAGACTTTATTACAAGTTCTCAATCAGATATTCAAATTTTCGAATATTCGCCCGATTTTTAACTAGATAAATAATTGATTGCATATTTGTAAAATAATCATTTATACTATCTTAAATTAAATTTAAAAACATCTTAGAATAAAATAATATGTATATTTGAGCAACACATTTTTTTCTTTTAATATGCTAGTGCTGCTTCAAAATGAATGGTCTTTATGCAACTTTATTTTGTTTCTAAACGTGAGACAATGTAGCGTTTCATCTTAGCAAAAAATATTTTACGCCTTCGAAAAACATTTGTCGATAGAATGTATATCGGCCGTATCTACTATGAACGAAATTCGCAGAATTCGTTCGTTAAACGTAACAAAATATTGTAAAGGCCTACTCTTTATTATCGTTTAACGCTTATGTCGCAAGCTTTGTTTTTTTATTTGCTGTTTTAAAACGCAAATTATTAATATAAACGTCACTTAAATTATTCATTAGTGAATTTGTTTTGTGCGATACACTTTATCGTAACGCCTGTAAATACAGTTTTATTGTCTGGAATCTAAGTAAAAAAAGTTGGTGTTTAAAAGTTTTTTTGCAAATTGTTTTTATCAGACTCTCGCTAACGATTATAATGAATTTAAATCAAGTGACAAAATTACAGCTCGAGAGGTTGCTGATAGTACAAAAAAAAAAAAAAATCAAAAGATTTGTGACTCGCTTCTCTTTGCCACCGTAGCTATGATAAAATCACACAACTTCTCTAGGAGATGTGAGAAGTTGTCGGGAAAGGAAACGTGCAAAGGGTGAGAAATTATAGAGTTGTAATGCGGCAATTGTGAATAAGAGAGAGAGAGAGAGAGAGAAGGAGGTGGCCGAGAGTGGATGTACGTATGTCGGAGGTGTAATTTAAATCGAAGCGCCGCTTTGAGAAACTCGCTTATAAGTGTCGTGCGGTGGTCCAAGTGTCCGCCTTTATTTACACTATCAACTAAATTAAACTCATGTTTAAGTGCCGCACAACTTACAAAGTAAGTAATAAGTAGCGAGCGCTGCTAGCTGCTACTGCTGCAACTAATGTTTGGGCGGATTCCGGTCGGTTCGACCGTCCCGGGATTTGATTGCTTCATTGTGTATGTTTTAGAAATTGTAGACCGAGCTCTCTAAATTATTTGCGATTAAGTATAAAATTAGACGTACTGGATAGATAATATGAATCTTAAGAATGCTCTTGAATATGTATAAATTAACATATGACACATTACAGGTCAAAAACATCACTATATTTCAATCATATCACAAATTTCTAAACTGATTTATATACTTTGCATAATCTTATTAAGTCCCGAGTATATTGAGCTGTAAGTAATCTTGTAATTCTACAAGATATGCTGAGATATGATTATTTTAAGTCGCGTCGACGTGTGAGCTTTTTGGAAAACATTTTTTCATGCCACGTTATTACCAGCGTGTATTCCCAAATGTTGTTTGAAGTACCGCATGCAATAACAATAATATTTAACAACTTTCACAAACAATCTGTAAATTGATAAATTTACCCTACAGGATCAGCTGTATATACAGCATATATATATTTTTTAATTTTGTTAGGTGGAGATGATTTTTTTGTCATGGGCCCCCACGCCCTAAATTTGCCAATTTTACCACTGTACTCGATTTTTGTTTCGTATATACCATTAGTATGATATAGAGCAAAAGCATTTTGTAGTTAAATCTTGACCCTCGGTTTTGATTTCGGCCCGGACCTCAAATTAGCAAGCGTTGCAAAGTGTAATTAGGACCGGGCCGGCCGCTGGTAAGAAAAGCGCGTTTCCCCCAAAGTAATATCGTCTTTGTGATTGAGGCCGCATTAATTATTAGCGGCGATACAGTTAGTGGCAACGAGGAAATGGACGTTAATAACTTACACAAGTTTTCCTTTTGGACAGCACACAGTCTTTTAGTGCAGCGCTTTTGTCCCCGTTATTTACAAAGCCTCATGAAATATTCAGTCGGTCAGACTTGTACCGAGCTCTAAGGTTATCTGTAGCTAATCAATGTTTTATTATTATTGGGGACCATACCTACACACGTATAGGGGGCCTTTTGCCAAATTGCAAATTTATCGCTCCGGACCTATTGAATTATAAATCGGTGTCCTGTGTATTAAGCGGCGATCAAACGCTCCCTTGTTCGACACTGATTTTTATACTATTCGATTAGTATCCGGCCCCGACTAATTGACTCGTTTATTATTCATTTTTCGAAGAAGCAAATTCTAAAATAAATTTCACGTTTGTGTCGACTACGGCCAAAGATGCCCGCTGTTTTAGTTAACTGCATAGTTAAAAGTAAAAAGCATCCTGTCTCTACTTAATCAAAAATCTGGATTTATTTTTACTACATTTATTTTGACACGTTGTTTTTTGACTGTTTAAAGTAAAAATTTCAACTTAATTTTATTTATAAAAATAGCGCTATATATAGTACTGGTCACAGTTCTATTGTGATAATAACTAAAATATTTTTTATTAAAAAAATAGTGAAAATAACTGATTTTATTGAGATGAATTAAAGATTTCATAAAAATGAACATTTAAAATATATTAATTTTTAATTATTAGCAATTTAATATCAATAATTAATCAGAGTTCTCATTTATTTATTATAAATCAATTTTATATATTGAAAACACGGAATTTGGTATGAAAAAAAATTGCTCTCCTATACTAATAATTTTTATAAAAAATCAAAAATAATTTAATTTTATTTAAACAATTTAACTAATTAATACATATTTAATTTTTTAACAAATTTGTAAGAATAGTTTCTAGCATTTTAAAGCAACTGAAGGTGTCGGGACTTTCAATTTCACGTATTTCCATTATATAATATTAAATTACGTGCAATCGATAATTTTCAGTTATTTTTAATGTTCCTATTTGAAAAAATATTACTCACTTTATAAATCTCTTAGTTGAATATATTTATTGTGTTTCTGTGCAAGTTTTAAATAAAATTCTTTGATTTTTGACTGAATTGCTGCAAAAAATGTTGATGTTAGCTTCAATCTGGTTTTAGTGAGATTCAATATACTTTAAGTTGTTAATTTTTAATTTAGCTCAAAATACTGATAGACTATATTATTTATTGCATCGTAATTTATTGAAATCAATTTACATACATATAATTTTAAAACAGGTATTAAAAACATTATTTTAACCCTTTATGTGCGGAATTAAATTTCATAAAAAGTCAGGAAATGTGTCAAATATCAACTAAGAAAAAAAGTTAAAGATATAATTGTGTTTTTTTATATTTTTATAGTCATTCTCTGCTGCATCTTTATTTACCTTCAGAATTGAATTTAAAAAAGTAAAAAGTGATAAAATGAAGGCAAAGGGGAAAAAATATATAAATGTTTTTGACAATCATTTAATAAAAATTAAATAATAAAGTATGTAGAAATTATAAAAAAAATTTCAGATAAAACCAGGAAAATAATGCAACAATTTTCCTGGTTTTATCTGGAAAAATACAAAATAAATAATAAAAATATATTATTAAAAAAAAAGAATGGGTGTACATGTATTTTGATTTTTATAATGTGGGATAAATCTGCATCTCGAACTTGAGAGCCCTGCATGGTGATTTGGATTTATCCCCATCTTGCATCTAAAGGGTTAAATACCACTACAACAATGTTATAATGTTATAAATATTTTGATTGTAAATTTAAAAAAAAATAGTAAAAAAACACCCCATCATAAATATATTGATTTTAAATTGAAAAAATATCACATTTACAATTGTATCTTAATTTTAACGATTTTATACTTAAAACAGTACAAAATAGATCATTAAAACTACAACTTTGTAAATCAAAATAAGTAATTAGGTTATAAAAATTTATCTTTATATGATATATTAAATATACTATAGACTTTATAAATACCTTTGTTAGATTAGCCTCAAATATTATTATTTTTTTATATGAAAATGATTTTACAAACATACTAATATATACAACACATAGTATTAGTAAATAATATTTTTATAATATAAATTTCGTAATCTGCCTTAATATAAATTAAATTAATAGGTTTAATTTAGGAGTAAAACCCTTTTACAATATCAACTATCTATTTTGCCTACAAAGGCATACCGCATCGCCTATTAAACTTTTTTTAAATGTTAAAATCTGAACGTGCTAAGCGCATTTATTTTTTAAGTATATGTCTGAGGGCCTCAAAGGCAGCAAGCCCTTTAAAGCATAGTTCTAAAATGTGTTTTATATATTTTAGTTTAGAGCCCATGTACCAGGCACCTTGATATTTATTTTATTTTAATACTTCTTTCATTTTAGAGAGGCGGTGCTAAAGTTTTTCTACGTTTTGTAAATTTAATTGATTGATTTAAATTTTTCACCTCATCAAATATTTACTTTTATTTTTAAAAGATTTTGTAATTTATTTTTTAATGGTAGATCGTCAGCGATCCTGATAAATAAAAACGGCCTAAGTAAACTTCCTTGGGGAGCTCCAGCTAAAATTTTACGCAGTATCGAATGCTTATTTTTTAGTAAAACAGCATAGTTTATATTTTTTAGGCATAGCAGATATAAAGGGGTCTTATATTTGTATAGTTTCTGTAACAAACTATCATGTCATATTGTGTCAAAAGCTTTATCTATATCTAACTAGAAATGGCTCATACTCTTTTTTTGTATTATTAATTTCGCTTTATTACAAAAGTAACCGACTCATAAAAATACAAATTATGTATTATAGATTTAACAATGCATATTATTCAGAGCTAATGAAAGTCATACTACTTGTAGCGTGTACTGAATAAGAAGGTGAATGTTTTTTAATAATATTTTTTACTTTAAAGTATTATGAGGAGGACATCAATAATTAAATTGTGTTTGTGAATTAAACAAAGCTCAGATTTGAGCATTCTTCTCGAGTGATTTTATCTCCCGAAAATATTTAATTCACCATCAAAATTTGGGTATTCGCCCCGTCCGAAAAGGCTCGAGCGGTTCGAGCACGTTGCAATCTCATAAATTAAAGATGAAATCTAAATGTGGCGAACCGAACCCGAGTCTTGGTCAGCGCCGGACTAAATCCGTCGGTCGCGTTGCGCTTATAGGTGGTGCGCATCTCTGACAATGCTACACTACAGGTGAGGAGGAAGCGCTGCAAATAAATTATGCACCCAAATTGAAATGGACGCTGTAAACTAAGGCGGAACACACCTACTAGACGGGTATATCCCATAATACTCTGTCGGTCGGTGTAATGCGACGGAATATCATGGCGACGGGAGGTCTATTCATCAACATCACCGACAGAACGATCAGCCGCAACAAACAAGACGGAGCGAAATTAAGATACGGAATTAAACGCTCGAGGATGACTTCCGTTTTTCACGTGATTATCGGACGTCAGATGCAGACTCTTGGGGAGGATCGGTTGCTATCCACTGTTAATAATAGCATTAAATATGTTGCATGACCCATTTTTAAATCCATTGGGTTTGAGGGAGAGACTATACGCTTATGCAAAAAAATCTGAGTGATGTAAGACTTAATAATACGTAGAGATCAATGCTTTCCAAACCATAAGCTATAATTTTTTTATACTAAAATCTGTTTATATAAAAAAATATATAATACAAAGAATTGACGGTTGAATTGAAATACACGCTTGGCCATAAATGTGTTATCAAATAAAAATCCATCGAGGATGTTGAAAGTGTTTATTTTAAGCTAATTTTAAGTATTTAATAGGCCCACCCTTAGCCTTAATTACAGATGCAACCCTTTTTGGCATACTGTCAACTAATGGACGGAGACAATTTTCTTCATTTCATCTGCAATTTTTCTCACAGCTCAATTTTGGATTGACAATTGTACTGGGCGATCTTTTCTTTTATTTTTGCTCTTAAATACTGGTGACTGTGTAGGCCATCCAAAAAGTGGCAAACCCTTTGATTCAAACTAACCCCTGCTTTTTAGCGAAGTATGGTATGAAGCGTTTTTTGCTGGAATCGGATGGTCAGTGCTTGGAAATATTTTCCAGTAGGAATCCATTAAAGTGGATTCTAACATTGAAATATAAATATCACTATTCACACTACCCTCTCAAGTATACAGGTTTCTTACCTCTGCTGCTGTCATGCATCCCACATCATAATGCTTCCGCCACATAATTTAACTTTAAGTACTATGCAATCAGCTAGATATTCTTCTCTGACTCTTCAACGCACGTATCAGGGATCCAAAAACCTAAAAAAATATTTTAAAAAAGTATGATTATTTTAAAAATTTTAAAATAAATAAAATTTTCAATTTTTTTTATATTTTAATCAATATTATTTTAAAGTTGGATTCATCGGACCAAATGACTTTCGCCCAATTTCCAAATATTAATAAGGAAATAAAATTATAGTTTTATAACTATAAATTAAGAGTAGGGTTCGTTCCCGGTTAACGAAGAACTATTCTTAAGCAACTACTATATTACTTACATTTATAAAAAAACGTGGTCTAATATAGACAAATATTTATGTAGTATTTATAAATAAAAAGTTGACAAATTAAGGTGAATATTTAGTTGAATATACATATTTATATTAAGGAGCGTAATGTTCGAAACGATACGAAACGATAAAAAAATATATTATCGATTAGATCGATAATGGTCGATAACGATAAATGAAATTTATCGTTTATGTTCGTGTAGTCGATAATGAACGATATTAATCGATAACATCTTTTGTCATCGATTAATATCGTTTAATATAAATATCGTTAAATATTAATTTTAATATTGTTTAATTTTGTACAACCTCAAAAATTAACGTTGTAACTTTAAAAAAACAAATTTTATTAAATTAATAATATTACAAAATTATCTGAAATTATCAATTATAAATTAAAATGACCAGAACATTAAATAATAAAAATATTACTTCATCTTTAAAGCCAAAAAATCACACATTCAAAAAATTCACCTTATTTTAATCACTTTTTACGATGCATTGATGCATTCACAGCAAGATAAGTCTTTAATCAATTTCTGTATCTGCCTCTGATTCTGTGTAACTTGCACTAAAGGACCAATGCTGACAACATCATCTTTTGAGTCTGAATCTGGAGCATACACAATTCTTTGTAACTTTTTTTTTTAAGTTTTCGGTAACTGTCTTAAGCTTTTCTTGGAGTCACATACAGTGTTGAGAGAATCCTTACTTGCTGCACTAGATGCAGAACCAGCATGACTTCTTGGAGTTAAAAATGATGGTCCACTCTCCTCATCGTCCCTCTCTCCGACAGGTAATTATTCAACAATAGAAATTCCAATGTTGTATTTAGTGATACGGACTCTACTGTGATTCAGTTGTATGTAAAGGATCTTTTCAACATTTGACGGGTCAAACTTTATACTCTGAGATGTTACGAGGTTTCCTCTAGCAGAAAAAATCCGTTCACTTTTCTGGCCATTTTCTGGAAGATAGTCTTTCCACCAGGTCCATACATCAATTTTATAAGATGAAGGTCCGAGATAAATCTTGAAGGAGTCTCACTACTTTTCCACTGCCGATTTTGTCCGATTTATAGTCGCATGCTGAGCTTTTTCAGCCACCAACTGATCCATGAAATCCATGTCATCGAGGGCAAGAGTTAATGCCAGTCTGATATGCTGCCTTGTTGGAGTTTCCTGTTCAACCTCTTGAGACGATGGATGTGAATCAAGAAATCTTCTTAGAGTGGACTCTTCCTTGTTGAACTGAGTAAGAGGTAATCTCTTATAATATGGGTAAAGTTGATTGGCCATACATACATGATGCTCTTCAGTACTAGGTTTCGGCAAAACTCGTTCTACTTGTCTCTGAAATTCAGTGATGAATTTTTTTGTGAATTGTTGTGTCAGCAGCGAGCACTTTTCCAAGATAAGAGAAATGGGAATATTTTTTGAGCGGTCAGTGAATCATCAGCAGAAAGTCCCTCACTTACATCTTTAACTTTTTCTAATACCAGGACTAATTCGGCCATAAATGTGAAGCCAAAGGGCGCATAATTTCGTTTTAAAAAGACTGAGACTCACTAAGTAGCGTCCTTTGATATTATAAATTAATTTAATTCCTAACTGCTAATAATCAAAGCTACTAAACCTTGTTACTAGGATTTAAACTAAAGATGCAGAGCTAAATATATATTTGTTAATTACATATAATATAACAAAAACGGTCTGTTGTCTGTTAATTTTTTAAAAGTACTCCTCATTGGTAATTCAACGGGTACGATACTATTTACATTTGTAAGTTATTTGTAATGCAATATTCTAAGACCTTCTTCAAACCTTTTATTTTTTTATATAAAAAAAATAAATAATATATTAACGCGTTCCGCTCAATTTGATAATGATTAAAGTAAAACCTCGCATCGAATGAAATAACCATCGAAGCACGAAAGCTGCTCCAAACGTTAATCTTATTAACGTCTATGAATTGTTTACGAAGGGATAAATTTTAAAAAGGTTCAAGTAGAAGAAGTAGAAAAAAGGCGGAAGGGAAATTTTGAGGAGGCTCGCGCGCGTAAAATTGTAAAATTTCCTCATGGGTAGCCGCATGCGGCAAGAATTGATAAGGCGAGGGTGAGTAAGGTTTCTATTGGTTAAATTTATAGCTGTTTTGGGTTTTTATTGTTCGGTTTTATGGCCCCTGCATTGTATACGTGTGTGCGCAAACAACCTGGGCAAAAGCTATTGAAACGCGAAAATGTTACACCACGTACGATGAATACGTACGTACCGTTAATATTAACAAACGCCTTTAATACGCGTACCTATGTGTGCATACCCTCCGAAATAAAATTCATTAAACTGTCTTCCCTTAAATTATATTAGGAAATTTTCCAAACGAATGCCAAAGTAACGAGCACTCGCGCTTATGTGCACACATAAAATAATGTGTGCCGCTTCTTGCTCACTCGGCGCCTCCGAGCAGCGAAAGAGCGAAACGCGCTCATTTTGAGGGTCGTTTTAATAGTTTAGTTAGCAAAACAATAACCATTATTTATTTATGAGCTAAGATCTAAACACCCTATATAATTTTAATAGCAAAATATCAGTGACAGATAAGCAGAGTTCCGAGTAACATTTTCTATATTGGCCTAGTAATCTTTAATTTTATATCCCTATTTTTCATTATTATTTATTATATATAATAAATTTTATGTTACGAATTTTTCATTAAGAATATAAGGCTTCTGAAATATTAAAGGCGAACTCAATTTGGAGGGTTTTATATCGCTATTTCATATTAATATATGTTAAGCTATAAAGTGATTTTAGCAAGTAACAGCAAAAATATTAACAATTTATTTTTATAAATAATTTTAATAAAATAGGTTTTATTATAGATATGACTGTTGTGATACTGCATTAATAAATTTATATTAATATTTATATTTAGCTTTAAATAACTTTCGATCCAATTAAACATTCTACGTTTTACTAAAATCATTTTAGATGACATCCTATCAAATGCTTTCTCAACATCTAAATAGATGGAATTCTCTTAGTATGCGTTTAATAAATTATTTATTTAAAATATTAATAGATTCATTATAGTGAATATATCATTCAAAAACCCATGTTTGTACGGAGAAATTATCTGTTGTATTCTAAAAACAGTATCGAAAAATTTGCAACACGCATATTTTTTCACTAATATAAAATAAATAAATCACATAATTGAATTTTCATTAAATATAAATATACCAATTGTGTATATATGTTGCAGTGGATGTCTATACTTGTATTGCTAGTAAAAAAATATATTTTCACTTCCTCAGCTAGTTAAAATACAATTTCACAGCTCAGTATTAGTATAACTGTATTTTTCACAAAAAATATGATTTGCGTATCAGAAATTCACATAATTATTGCATTATATAATTTTATAAAATACTACAGTATCTAAAATAAATTAAATTAAACCCAAACCTAATGTAATCAGAGTTTAAAATCAATTTCGATTTGGTTAAATTTTTTGGGTTAGGTTTGAGTTTTAACAAAAAATTCACGTTTTATAACTGGCAAATTCAGTTTTATAAATATTTTATATATGTGCCTATCAAATAAATTTAATTGTCGCTAGTAAAATATATATCTTACAGTGAAATTGTATTTGGATATTTATTTATTTATTAAATTTTTTTTTTGTGACTTTATAGCGTAAGTCCAATGCGTTACAACGGGGTAAATCGGTACAAATGAGTGATTCAATAAAATATTATTAAAACTTGCAAGTAAGTACATGTTAACCACCAGACAAAAAGTCTATGAATCGGTCACATCTATATTAATAATTTAAAAAATATTTGGTTTAATATAATGTCAATGCAGCTGGGGGGTCTGCTTTTTTATAATAATATCCCATTTATTATAAACAAAAAATCAAGGACCACTGCCGGGGCCCGAACCCGCAACCTTAAAGTTACTAGTCTGAAACGTTACAGACTACGTTATTCGGTTTTCTTCTTTTTTGATTTCACTGAAACTTCAGTAAAAATATATCTTTAATAGTGATACTATTTCTCTGTATATAATTTTAATAAATTATAGATTTAAATAAATTACAGAACGGTTTAACGGTATCTTTAATTATATTGTCTCTGAAAACGATGATTTATACGAAAGTATTTCCAAAAATATTTAAAACGTTTTTTGTGACAATGACATGTGTATTATTATTAAGAGCGGTAAATATAACTTCAATAGTAATACTATTTTACTGTTAAATATAACCAAAATAGTTAATTTGAATACAAAAAGTAAATTTCAATGCAGAATCAACTACAATATTACTAGGAGACATTCGGCCTGACCCGCCATATTTTTCCAAAATGACAGCAAATTAAAACTTATAAAAATTGTAACTTCATTACAATAAATCTTAGATAAAAAATAGTAAAGACGTGTTATTAATTTTATAATATATATAAAAATATTTTTTTTTTAAATTTGTGTTTATCCACATTTTTTTTGTAAAAAAAATAATTATATAAAACGTAAACTTTTTAAAGACATGATAATTACCATAAAAATTCTTCAAAATATATATCTCATTGTTATTACAGTTGAGTTCATTGGCCAGCCTGATCCGCCATTTTGTTTCAAAATGGTAGCTGACAAAAAAAAATTAAATTCGTAAAAAAAACAATGAAAGTTTTAAAAACATATTTTTTAGATTTTTTTGAGTACAGTAGAAATTGAAATGAAATATAAATTAAAAAATATACGTTTTTTTACATTTTTAGATCAATTATATGTGTTTTTAATGACGCAATAACTACCGTTGTTTTAGTAATATTACTATGTTACAAAAATATATCTTAAGTTTGATAACTAGTCTGTTCTGCCATATTGTTTAAAAATGGTGACAATTAAAAAAAAACGTAGCTGCGGTAAAAAAATCCCAAAAAGAGGTTTTTAGTTTAAATTTTTTTAATAATATAGGTTAAAATGAAAAATATCATGTTTTTAAAGTTTTTTGCCCATTATTTGGGTTTTCGAGAATACAGTCACTCTCGTAGTTTCAATTATATTTCCATAAAACTGGTTTTGAAAATATATCTTACCAATAACTTCACACAAATCTACCTATTTTTATCCGTCTTTGCCGGACTGAATTTGCTTTTAAATTGTAATAACTAGTTACAGTACCAATTAAATATAATATCTATGGGCGGATACATAATTAAAAATAATTTAATATCCAATGTTTATTATAAAATAGCAAATAAATAATAACCACTTTTTTTAATCCTCATAGTAAGCAATCTAAGAAATTAACTTTGTTCAAATTAAAATCACCGTCCAGCATAATTTTTTTTAAAGAAAAAAATCAACGTTTAGTTGTATTTATAAATAAATATATCCTAAACATATGTATGATACATATACAAACATAGACCTATTTAGCTATGTTAGAGTCAAATCTTTAGGTTTTTAACCCTTCCAAAGTTGTACATAGTCATAAGAATAAAATTATTATATTTAATGATTATATTCACTGCACCGTTTTTTAATATTGTCAAATAAAAAAACATATATTGTATTTACTTTTTAGATAAATTCCGACATTGTACTTTAAGAACTTTTATCGCATCATATTTTTTTCACTCATGCTATTTTTTAATAACGTTTCATGTTATCTTATTAACAATATTCTAGTAAAAAAATATATTTTGAACTGATTTATTATCTTAAACAAAATGATTGTTTTTATCGGTAGAGTAAATAGTAGCTAGAGTTTAAAGTATGTTTCTGTACTTTTCTAGTTTCTATACAACGATTTTTTAATAGTTTCTAATAGTAATTTATATTTTTCTGAAGCATTGATCCTCAAATTTATTAATACATATGCATATATTAAATTGACCATGATCTTCTGACCACAATAGTGATAAGCTTATTCGTGTGGTAGCTCATTTTAGCTCAAAGAATTGAACTTCCAAGATGACCCTCCTCCGGTCCAGCCCGGCTGGAGGAGGTATGCTGACCCTCGGAGTCATAATGTAGCGTCCGTTTAGGTGGAGCGGGCGGAGGCTGGGGGCAGTCGATGGCGCTAATGTACGTCCATGCATGAAATGCTTATTATACACCGCACGTCCACGGCCCGGACGGCGCACGGACTCCCGACGGAGTCCCTTTCTCTCTCTCTCTCTCTCTCTCACACTCTCTCCGACCCCTCTTTAGGAAAGAGGAAAGAAGCAGGCGGCGGCCGCATAACGGAAAATTGTGGACACCCTCCCTCCTCTGTCCGGTCCGTTTAATATATGGCCGCCGTATTTCCAAGTCGTATATTATATAAAGCGGCCGGCGTATGCTTCATACATATTGCGGAGATCTTGTCTGATGGGAACAAATGGGAAGGAAAATTTTGG
This sequence comes from Plectrocnemia conspersa, assembly GCF_051122295.1. Lineage (NCBI taxonomy): Eukaryota > Metazoa > Arthropoda > Insecta > Trichoptera > Polycentropodidae > Plectrocnemia > Plectrocnemia conspersa. The sequence goes on along the minus strand of NW_028277169.1, from coordinate 34,823,642 downwards.
CGGCGGTGGAAATTCATTCGGACGGAAAGGAGAAAAAGCTCGGGGAAAAATGGCGCGCCATTTCTCGCCGCTGACAGTTCGCCCCGATCGCATCGGCGCGATATATTTATCATGGCGTCTACTTCTTCTTTTTTTGTTTTTTTATTTATTTGTTATTTCTGCAATTTGTTTTTTTTTCTGTTGGGTTCACACCGCGGCGAAAATCAAACATGGCGGTTGAGGCGAGCCGCGCTTTGGTGTTAGCTGGATTGTTGCGGTGGCGATTTTCATCGCTCAACTATATAAACACCACGGTGGTTCAGTGGTTCAATATCGTTTTATGATCTGGATTCAAAACTAAATTAACATAATAATACTATAACTTAATGGAGACAGTAGTATAATGAGCAAACGTTGAAATATGTTATTATTATTTTTAACATCGCCTTCTACTTTTTTAGAGCAGTTCCGATAAACCCCGTTATCTCATTTAAAATGGCAAAGGAGGTTGCGAAACGATTATCACAGAAATCATAGATGCCACCATTATTTGCAGCACCACATTAATTGCGCTATTTCGGTCATTTGAATAATTGATAAATGGTTTATGTTCTTTCTATATAATAATGATAATAACACGCTATGTTCCAAAAACTTTACTTTTTCGTAAAATCAGTGGCTCACAATATAGTTTTTTTATAAATAATAATAATAGATAAAAAATGAAAAGGATACGGTAGCTAAAAAATATAGAAACCCTCTTACTTTCAGAACATCAAAACATTTTTTTATTTCTCTTAAAATAACACATGTTAGCATATAGAGAAAAAATAGCTTTATTTAATTAAATATATATAATTAACAGTATGAAATATATTTTTTCAATTATTAGTGTGTGTCTGTTTGGTATGTCAGATCATTTGAAACATTTTAGTCATCGAGTGTCGTCAGATTTTTAGTCTATACTATATTTGCGTTAACACAGTCAGTTCGAAAGCTATTCATTTTATCATTATTCATAAATTAGAATAGATGGCAAGTTTGGGTTTACGCCGTGCTATTTCACGCCATAGTTCACACCTAGTCACCCCTTATCTTGCCATTAAAATTATTCAATTTTCTATCTTTTATGTATGTGACACATGTCAGACATCACAGCTTCTATATTTCGTGTGAAATATCAAAAGCAAAATCAAAACATCGAATTCAGAATGAGTTCTACTATTTTTTTACACGTGTATGCTATTATTTTTAAGCTAAAGTGGTTCATTGATAGATAAATAATAATCTCTAAAATAAATACACTTATGTATTTATCTCATTTAAACTTTGGTCCTTCTGGTATTAATCACCTACTTATACCATTGGTATATAGTGCTAGTTACATACAACGCATTATCTGCTAAAACCCCTATCATTCAGCATCACGATAGTTAGACCAGACACTTGTGTTTATGCAGGTATTATTGAAATAATAATTTGGACAAGCAATTTAAAATTTTAATTTACTATCTAAAAATACCTAGCTGTTTAACAGTTGATCTGAGTTGCCACTTAAAATTATAAAAAACTTTCAAGTCAACTATTCTGAAAGGATTGTTTAATTATATTTATTATTCATATATATGATTCTTAATACCAATAGTTTAACGCAGCTGTTGATTAGTTTTTATGTAAGCATGCTAACACTAATTAAATAAAAAAATTATAAATATAATAATTATATATAATATACATGCTAGTGCTTCACTTAATTTCTTAATAGCTACAATTCGCTAAAAATATTAATATAAAATAAGACGTTTGTGGTCATAATTTAAAGGGAGTAAAGCGAGAAAAAATACAGTAAATTAAGCGATAATTGATAAGTTAGCTTTAGCTTCTAAAGAAATATGTGTTTATATTTAAATTTGAAGTTATTTTTATACTAGAATAGTGGGTTAGTGTGGTTTCGCGAGATATTTTTATAATATTTTCTGGTATGAAAATGACAGTGTTTTTTAATTGTTGCTATTTGAAGGCTAATATGCATTTTTTTAAATGAATATAAAAAGATGTATTATATATTATTTACACTACCAAAATCAGCTCAGGGCACACTGCATGTACAGTGTGAGAGGTTCCAGATGTAGGTCAAGTGCAAGTAGTGCGATAAGCCATTAACCCATATATTTATACATCGCCGTGCTACACATGTGAATACAAATATGTTTGATTTGGATTAAAAAAATCTTAACCGCGTAAAAGTGAAACTGTGGAAATCGAGGAATAATTGTGTTTTAAATTCTGTATGTTTGTATAATCTTAGTTGGTAATATTATATTCCTGGCGTATTGGTGTTGAGCTGTTAAGCACTGTGCGTGTACTTGTATATATTTTTATAAATTAATTTTCAAAGAACCCTCGAATATTACGTAAGCAAGTCTTACAATTTATACTTGAATACATACATGCGACTACCTCATCGTTTTATGTGTGTGCTTAAGCGAGTTTATATATGTTTTGTGTGTGTTGTATTATAATACGTATACGTAGCACATAAACGTATGTGTGGAGGTATTCATGTGTGGATGATATGTTCGGAGTTTCGTCGGCCGGCGGTGTGGGGGAGAGAAGGTGGTTCGGCGTAGGAGCGAAGTGGGAGTTCCGTAGTAGGTACGTACTACGGAATTTCGTGATATTTTATTGTTTCATTTCATCAGCCTCAGATGAGGGAACCGCATGTGCGTGGGCGAGAACGCGGGGACGAACGGGGTGGCGGATCGGAGAGTTTCCTAGGTGGTTTGTGCACACGCCGAATTTTAAGGACTTAACGAAAAAGCCCACAACACACGACTTGAAGAGATGATCAAATAAACGATATGCGCCGCCGCCGCCACTTTAATACCAATAACGAAATTTACACTCGCGGCGGCGGTAGCTGCGGTGGGGGCAGATGGGGGAGGAGAGGAGGAATAACCGCACATTTCGGAATTCTAAAAGCACGTCGAATTTTCTCTATTGGAAACATATTTCAATATGACGAGACTCGCAGGCGCTTTCAATACGTTCGCGCTATCAATTTTGCGCTCGCTTTTGAAGTACCTCTCTCTCTCTCTCTCTCTCTCTCACACACTCTCTCTCTTCGCGTATTATATGCGACCTACTAATTCATTATGTGTGTGGGTATTATGGGGATAATATTAAATGGTGCTGGGTGTATGTATGTGTACGGCAGCGTATTTATCACGTTGATGGTAAGAACTGGGATTACTTAATTCATTTTTGCTTCCGTATTTCACTAAGGATTTCTCCGTTGAAAATCTTTGAAACATATTTTTTTAAACACAGCTCCAAATTTTATGTATACAGCTTTTTAAATATATATATTTTCCTGTTTTAATGCTGAAAGGGTGTGACTTTACAGACAAAATAGGCGTAGAAAATCCTGTCTGTCTGATCTCGTCCGGTTGCCTTCCGTCTCTAATCGACTCTGACACATCTTGAATCATGTGATCGTCTGTCGATATGACAAAATTCTGTGTTGTTGCGTTCTGTCGAAGCACAGATACAGATGTTAGTGGTCCAATTGCATCACTTAATTATTGAACAGCAAAAAATATGTTTAAAATCGTTAATACAAGTTGTAGATGATGATAATGGTTTTTATGTAGGTTAGACGCATTGTTTTTCATATAAAGGGTAGTTTTTGCGTGCTTACAAGCGGTTACCGGGTGGTCTGTAAAACTTTCAAATAGTACGCGATTGTAGTATTAAGTATTTTCCTTTATTATTAGTTGGCAATTTGTCAATACAAGTTGCCTATTTATTTTTTTTAATACTTTAAATGGTCGTTTTCTACTAAAGCTATGGTCCAATAAAGGTTTACAGTCCCAAATGTGCACTCGGATCACATACAGTAGACCCCCAATAACACGGTAAATTGGGGACGTGCTATTTGGATACCTGCTCTGCTACTTTATGTCTGAGTGAGCCAAAGGAAAGATATCTTATCGCACGCACCTGATTCATAGGTACGTTATGCAAAAAAATGTATAAGTATTTTCTAATCCCCCAACTACACGCACGTCTTCAATTTATGGTGTTATTGAGGGTCTACTGTAATTGTAATATTGACTCTCAAACGCACAAAAAAAATTTAAATTCTTTTTAAAAAAATCCAAATATTATTTATCCATTTTCTGACGTGCCTAGTTTTTTTTTTAAATAGTTTTAGAAAATTTTTATTAAAAAAAATTAAAAGCTTCAATAAAAAAATTGAACTTTATTAGTTATTCATTAATGAGGTTTTTTGCTGTGAATTTGTTACCAAATGTTTTATATCTGGTTTTAGATGCAGATTTAGAATTACTCGCAAGCATATGTACATAAATGAGAAAAAAAAAATATTCAGGCGTAAGATACATATCCTTTCGCTCGCTCGCATATTAAGTGTCGAGAGTGAGTGAGAGATAAAGACGTGCGTTATATGCGTTTCGCAGGCCCACTTCTTCTCAGTCACTCTCGTCACGTAACACGCGAGCGAGTGAAAGGTAATATTTTAAAATTACCATCGCTATTTTTTATAGAGTTAAAAAAATTGTAATGGTGTTTCAACTTCCCATTATTTTTAATCACTTATTTCTTTATTTGAAATTCAACTAATTACTTTTCTATATCTTCAAGATTCAGCAATTAAAAAATCTCTAAATTGAGAGTATTTTCTGACTCAACGTCTGCATGTAAAATAAATTTTAATATCTCTTTAAATCTTCTGTATTATTTGATTTTTTCTTGATTAAGTAACTGTAGAAAATTTTTGAGTTAATTTTATTTTATTTAGTTTTTCATCTTGAAAAGTATTTTTGGTATTCAGAAAAATATCGAATTTGTTGCATACTACGTCACGATTAAAAACATATAGTTATGCTTTAAATGCTTAGATATGCTTAAATCTTGCAGTTTAATATTTAATTAATTTATAAGTAAGCACAAATCATATTTTAAGATTTTTTGCTCCTCTTTTCAAAGAAGGAAAAAGAGCATTTTTTTTAATAATGGTTGAATTAACTAGAAATATCATATAACAAAAATCAATGTAGACCATTCTACTAAAACATAAATATCATATATCGAGGAAAATATATAAGCCACAATTAACCTTTTACCGAAATGATAGCGGGGATATATTAAACGATAAGAGATAGTCAGAGCACTTCAGCAAAATTCAGAAAAATTATGCTGATAATGACAATGATAAATATGAAGTCAAAGACCGCGGATGTGATCTACATACTGCACTAGAACCATAACGGCAACAATATTATTTCGATGAAGCTATAAAATAATAAGCCACAAGGTACAGATAAAATACCTTCCGAATGTAAAACACGACATAATTATAGAAATATGAAAAAAATATGAATGGAACTTGGGAGTCATATTTCCAATCCACAAGAAGAGTGATCTCCTTGACTGTGTAAATTACAGAGAAATGATCTAAATTGTTCTTAAATATACTGCGTAAAAGAGTACCATATTCTAACAAAGTACAACATCTTCAGAACTTGAGGAATTTGTACATTGTAACACATTATAATATATTATTTTGCCCATCGTGATCCATAAACAATGCTCCTATAACGTCAATGAATAATAATTTGTATTTAAAATATATATGGTCTTGATAATGTATATAATAATTCCAAATGCCATTTACTAAGCTACAAGCTCGATCATTAGGCGAAATATACGATACAACATCCACACGCAGAAAAAACGCTATTCCCGGCAGCGCAGATGGAATTCGGCAAAGTTCTCGTAATAAAATTAGCCATTATCGTTTCGCCATTTTTCCTTCATACATACTATCGCCGTAGGGCCCCGACCGCATTCTTACCATTTAGCAAAGCTTTCATTTCTCCTGTTAAATTTTTCCTCGGCAATTTTTCCCCTTGTTACGCACATCGTATTGCCCCGGTGTCTACCTTTATGCCCGGGCATTACACGGAAAATTCCTCGTTATTGCGAAAATGTGGAAAAATGTCGGCCCGCCTGAGTGCTTTGCATTTTTATTGCCGGGGTCCGCATACACCCCATTTTCTGTACACACACACCACGTATAAACATATTTATCCGTCGCGACACACATACACATGTGTTGTAATTAAAGCCGGAGAGGTCCAAAATAATGACCCATCCGCGTTGATATAAAGGTCCCGAGTTTCTTGAGCTTGTTAAAAGTTTGTCCGAATCTCATTCAATTTGTCGCACACGTGCCCGCTGCAAATTGGATGCACTCTACCGCATACCGTTAATTTTGAAAGCTTAACTAAGAAAATATTTCTGAGATCATAAATTTTGCACCGGATCGCTAATCTCGCATCCCCGAGTGCCACATACATAAATCCACACCCCAATCGCCTGATTATTACCTTAAGCGCCTATAAGGTGAGCGGGCTTATGTAGAAAAACATTTCAAGATAAAATACCGCTTTCCTACACCTTTATCTACAACTTCTGTTCAAAATACATACTCCAAAAATGAAATGCCAAAATAAATTGCTACATCGATTATGTTATGAGCAATGAAAATATTTTTTTAATAATTTATGCATTTAAAAACACAAAAAATATACAAAATTTAAATATTAAAATATTTATTTACATAATATAGGTTTTCTTAGATTTTTATTTTTTGTATTAAAACTAAATAACTTTTTTCTTTGCATTTAGTAATATATGTTCAATTTTCTAAAAAATATTACTAACCTATATAATCCTATTATGTTCCAGATAAAATTAAATCAATAAACGACCAAAATTTTGTTAATAAAAACCTTATTACACATTTAATCAAATCATGTCAATAAAAATCGTATAATATCAAACTGATTTAAATAAAACTAGGACTAACTAATCATACAATATTGTTTATAATATTTAAAAAAATCCTGTTAAAGTATGTTTTGATGACAGATTTTTGTGTGTTAATTGATAAATAAAACAGGATATACTTCTTGAAATATTTTTTAAATTTCAAGCAAAAATGTTTTTAAAAAAATTTTTTACCTTTTTTTCTTTAAACGTTTTTTACAAAGTTACAATTTTTTTTATTTATGTATAGCAGCCATTTTGAAACAACACACAAAACATATATTTATCTCAATAACCATTAGTCATGCTTATTATATAGTCCACAAAAAATATTAATAATAATATTATACGATTTAATATAAAATATAATACATTTTTTATAGCTTGTATAAATATTATATTCCTGTATTTTTAATTTAAGTAAGTATAAAAATATTTTTAAATACGTTCTGTATATTCAAGAGATTAACTGCATGGTGTATCAAATTTGTTATATCACCGAAATGCGAGGCTGAAGCGCCTTTTAGAAAATATATGCAACGATTAAATATTATTACTAATTAGGTACAAACCTATACTACATATATATTTCATAAAATAGCTACTATATACGCAATGATTGACAAAATGTAACTTTCCTTGTCACTCGTGGTTGAACTGGTGTGAACTGGCACATTTCGGCCATTTTTACTTTTTTGTGGAACGATTTTGACCGAGTTAAAAATATTCAGAGGTAATTACGTATGTATATTATCATTTACAATATAAATGTATTTATAAATATTGTTTTTTCTTACCCAAAGATCGATTTAAATTGTTGTATCAAATTTGTTGCATCATGTAGTGGTAGTTCCTAAATGATATGTATTACTTTAATTTTAAAAAATATGTACATACAGTACTATGATTTTGATTTAATTTTACCTTCAGGGTGTCATATTTAAAGAAAGGTATGAACGAGCCTTTTATGGAGAAGGAACTGATGAGTTGATAGCAATATTTGGTGATAGTGAGGAAGAACTGAATTTTGATTCGGATGGCGACATTGATATTGAACGAGTGATGATTTGCGTCACATTTATCATTCTGTTGCAACATCGCTAGTTTGCCACAATCCAGCGATGTTACAATAGTAACTTGTCCTGCTAAGAGTAGTAAATCAATCAAGGTGGTCCATCGAAATATTTTATAGTCAAAGAAAATTATTTACATTGTAATTGCTCATTAAGATATTAAAAAAATAAAAATAGTTATTATATTGATTTTTTTTTAAATTTTATATCTATTGCAATTGAGTGTCAAAAATATTTATTTTTTTCATGGGTACGCTTTTCTTCAGAGGGGCGAAAAGCCCAGACGAAGATGTATTGACGCCTAAATACAACATGAAACCTGCTTAGTAGCGGTGAATCTGAAATGAGTAATGGAGCTGGTCGTCCATCATTCAGCTGTCTGGCGAAGACTTGCAGGGAAATAGATGGATGAAGGGCGCTCCGCCCTCGACGTGCCGGATAACCGCGATTCATATTTTATATCGTCGTTACAAAGACCCACCATCTTTAGACAAGTAAGCCAATCAGCGAAGACAAAACTCTACATTCATACTAATACATTGTTTGACAATAAACTAAAAGCGCAATAAATATTTTTTTTTAAACCTGTTTTTAGCAATCAAACATTATTTTATTTCTTACAAATTTAAATTAAATTAATAAAATATAGCATGTCGAATGCGTTTTCAATGTCTGAGAGAAACAATGCAATACTTTTTGCAACAATAAATATTTTATTTTTCGTTGAAGCATAATGTGTTACAATACAATATAATTCATACTTTCATCATATGAGATTTATAGATTTTATATAATAGAACCACTTTGAGATCTAAATATATATTATTTAAAAATAAACTATTATTATTAATTTTATTAAAATAAACTTAATTCTACTAGTAGTGATTAAGATATGCTGAAACAGCCGCATTACCTCGTCTACGTCCATGTTTTATTTTAATTAAGTACATCTCTCTCCCTTTTTTCCTATTATCTTATATTGTATGTAATTGCGCAACCCGTCACCTACAGGGGCCAAAATCTCATAACCTTAGGTCTACGTGGCAGTTAAGGGCACATTAGGCGCCTCGGAGTTCCCATCTTAAGGGCACATTATATTCAGCGCCGGCGCCGTTTTCCTCGCTGCTGCAACTTTTTTTTATTATGACCCATCTTGAGAGAGGAGGATGAAAGTGGGAGGAAACGGAACGAAGCGGAGCTATTAAATTGAATATTAAATTAAAATAGTGCCGTGGATAACCTGGTCTTTATAGGGGCACGTACAAGGCGCAGGGGCGGAGCGTCGTTATTTTTTATTCGCGCCCATAAAATAAAGACATATTTCGTACAATGTTTTATAATGCATATAGGGCGAAGTCATTTTAACACTCAAATATAAATAAAAAGTATTTTTAGAGGTGAAGATCATATATGACAATCACTCGATGCGAGAATTTAAGCAGACGTATATATGGATTTTGAGAAAGTTATGGTTTATATATTTTTTAAATGTCGGATTCATAAACAATTCGCATCTTATGGCGGTCGATTATCAGAAGAATATTTCACCACTCGGGTATTCCTCAAAGGCTTGGGCCCTCTGCTCTTTACGTTATTTATCAATGCCATTAAATACGGTAGTTAGAAATTAAAGTTTTATTCTGTATGTAGATGATTTAAAATTGTTTAAATGTATTTGGTCTGTTGCAGACTCCTTTGCTCTAGATTCTCTATGGAAATGGGCTTCCGTCATCCCTCTGCCTTTTATTGTCGGAAAGAGCAATACTGTGTTTATGCTGACAACTTTTAAAATGGCGTTTTTCTCACAAAATATTTTTATTTACGGAAAACAGAACTTTGTGGAACAATTCGGAAAAATATGGGTCTGCCAGAATCTCAAAAAAATATTAAATTAAGGCTCCTAAAGATGAAACATGGCAGAAAAGGTACAACTCTTATCCAAATTTGGAAAACAAATAAGAAAAGAGATTTTATAATGATATCTACTTTTCATAACACTCAGATGATAGACATGGCAAAAAGCCCAGAATAATCGGCCATACAATATATAAGCCTCAATGTGTAATTGATTGTAATAAATAAATGAAATGTTAATATTTCAAAAAAAAAACAATGGAATAAAAATAATTTTTCATTTATTTCAATGCGCATTATTTTATTTGTTCAGTGTCGTATTAACATTTGAATCGTAACAGTAAAATTAAATTTAAAGATTTTCTTTTCAGTAAGGCTAAAAGATGGATGCTGCATTCAATGTAATCTATCGATTCTGATGACATTTCACCAGTTTCTACCACATCTTGCCGTGGCCGTGTTGTCGATCCACTAGAAAGGCTTTCGGATAAGCTTAAGAAACCATTAGCTAATAATAATTAAAGGGGGGATAAATATGTGAGAAAAAAGTGTCGTGTTTGTTCTGCACCTGGAATAAAAAAATACAGCATACATGTTCAGAATTTGTGAAATTTCTTTAAATTTGATGAATGTTTTTATTGTTTGTTTTTTATTTCAAAGCGCATTGTTAATAAATTAAACGAATAATCGTTAGTGTCTATCATAATTTGAATCGTAACGGTAAAATTATATTCAAAGATTTTCTTTTGAGTAAGGCTAAAAGAATAGTTGCAGAATTCAGTGAAATGTATCGATTCTGAAGACATTTCACCAGTTTCTATCACATCCTGCCGTGTCCGTGCTGTTGATCCACCAGAAAGGCTTTCGGATAACCTGAAAAACCATCAGCCAATAAAAATATGTCGTGCTTGTTCTGCACGTAAAATAAAAAAGGATTCAGCATACATGTGCAGAGTTGTGAAATTACTTTTCATATTGACGAATATTTTTATACGTATGAAAATATATTGAAATAGATAAAAAAAGTGTAAATAATCAAAATAAATATAAATAAGGATAAAGTGTGGTGTATAAGTGTAATTATAAAAATAAATGTGCCTGTGACAGTTGTACGCAGAAAATAGATGCCGAAAAATTTGGCGAGTGCAAATCATAATAATAAAAATATTTATAATAATAATATAAATAAATAAAAAAATGAAAATAATAAAATAAATATATAAATAAGAATATAGTGTGGTTCATAAGTGTAAATAAGTGCAATGGTGAAAATAAATGTGTCCGTGACAGTTGTATGCAGAAAAAGGACGCCGAAAAACTTGGTGAGTGCAAATTATATTATATAAAAAACGGGATATTTTTAAAAAAACATGACAACATACATATTATTAAATTATAAATAACTGGTTTATAACCATTTGTAATCATTTTCAATTTACACAAAATATTAGGAATGAAAAATACATATTTATTCGTTCTTAATTTTTTTAAGTGCAATAATATTCGATTTTTCAATTATCTTACAATAAAATAGTACGGCGATAATTTATCCGAATTTTAGCATTTTACCCCTGGTTTCTTGATCTGTGAATCATTGTAGTTTTACAAATGGTAAAGAAATAGCAAAATAACAAACACCATTAAAAATGTGTGTGTGTTAATGGATGATATTTTTTGGATGTTCTTTGGTTACTGTGTTGTTTAATTTATCTATATAAAATTTAACGTTTTTACCTTAAAATTTTGAAATAGTATACAAAATTTTAGATTAAAAAACTTTGTTAATTTATGTACTATCAACCGCGGATGTTTCGATTTCTTTTGATTGGATTAATTTTATGTTTACCTATTCACACACTTTTGCCCTTTAAATCTAATTTTGTTTAAAGCGTGTAACATAATATATTATTTTTTACATGAAATAAATAATTATGGTTCATGAATTTCATAAAAAAATGTACGTGCCCCAAAAAGTCGTCATATCTCATTGCATTGCAATGCAGTGAGATATGACGCTTCTTTTTACAAAAATTTAAAGTAAAATATAAATATTTTTTAATTTGATATTATGTAGAAATAGTATAGTACTATCTCTTATTATCATGTAGAGGCAGGTTTTTTAATAAAAGAAAATGCATAACGCTGGACTCATAGATTTAACGGCCACTAAAGAATCTTCTTTTAAGATTCGTACACGAGTCCTCAGGCGTTAAGCTGTTAAAGAATGTTATTTATTAGGCCAATAAATATAATATAGTAACAATCTAAAAATGGCTACCTCAATAAAGATACGAATTTATTTATCTCAAAATAATAAATATTCAGAATAAATAAAATGTAGCTAGGTAACACTAATTACGCGTATTTAATAACCTCATTCGAATAAAATATAATGAAAAAAACATAAATATTTTACTGACTTTGAAAATTGTATTTTAAAAGCTAAATAATTAAAATAAAATAAGTAATTGGTTATAAAAAAACAGAACGAAAACATTAAATATCAGAAAATTCATGCGCTCCCCTAAGAGCGTTTTCTCAGAACGGCCCGAAAGAATTTCACTCATTTAAATATAACATTTTTCTTGAAGATTAATCTGGAATTGGCCATAAAAAGGGCCCGCGGCGAGGGTCCGCCCTTTCATTATGAAAAGCGACATCCCCCTAAAAATTTCTCCTTATCTCTTAAGTGGCGCAAAATTCGAAACGATCAAATTTTAATTTGATTATTTCTGATAACATTTTTTTCTCGTTCAGGGTGGGCGGGTAAATATTTCAAAAGGATATGTAGGGACGGTATAAATAATCGTTTTTCCCACCTTCGCTTATCATCGCAACTCAGCCTCCACTTTTATTGATTTATCTCGTCGACGGGGGCATAAAACACATAGATAAGGGAGTTGACACTTCAAAGTCGTAGATGTTTAATTACCACCTTCCTGGGCAAACTTCGCCCCTTAATTTTACTATCTAGTTAAGATGCATAAAAGTGACATTCTCCTGCGCCATTTTAATTTAAATCATCCCCACACCCGCAGCTCTGCCTCCACCCACCGAGCACAGCTTCCAATGTTGAGACAGGGACGGCTTGTGATGAGAATAAAAACAATTAAAAATATGTTTTATAATACTTCCTTTTTATGTATTAATTTAGTTTAATAATATATTATACATTTGATAAAAAAAACTAATCAAAATAGTAACAAAATTATTACTCGGCGAGCTTTGCTACGAATCATTTTATTACAATAAAAATAGTTTAAAGTAAGGTTTAAGTTAGGCCCAGGATACGCTATGTAATATTCAGGTGGGTTTTTGTCTGGATTTAAGATAAGTATTGGTTAGGTTTAGGTTATTTTAAGTCAATGCTTTAGTTAAGTATAGCTTTTTAAATCTTAAGGTAAGATGAATAGCTAAATTTATAAAAAATACACAAATATAAAAAATATTATTTTATTTAGTGATGTTTTAAAACATATTTGTAATCATAATCAAGTTGCTTTCTAAAATTTTTTTTAAGAAATTATGATTTTTTAAAAAACAATATTTTCGTAAATTATTTTTTTATATACTTTTTTTTTAATATTTTTTATAAATATACATTGCCAATTATATTATTAAATGTTTTTATTTTTTATTTGTGAACATGTAGCCCGAGTAAAGCTTTGTTTTTATTAGTATAAATATAATTACAATTAACTAGTTAAAATGTAGCAAATAATTTATCTGCATTTATGGAAAAAAGTAACTCATTTTATGATAATCTTTTAAACATTATATATGCGACATAGCTCGATTTTAAGTAATCTTAATAATATACATACATCCGTGATTAGGAAAAATCTAGGCAAACCTTAGTTGAGTGTCTCTTAGCATTAGAAACGCTCAATTATAAAATATATAATAATATAACTTTTAGTTACTATGATAATGACACTTTAAATGGGTTTTATAAACGTTATTTAATATGAATAAAAAAATAATTTTACTGCGGAAATTGCTTGATTATCTGTTTAGCACCTTATGCACTATGTAATTTCTTTGCCACATTGTTACAGGCTATTTTATTTTTACTTTTTAATTTATCCTCAATATATTTATATATAACAAAATAGGCACAATACTTATTTATTAACATTATGGTGTGTTACTAAATTATTTTTATTAAATACGCCATAAAGAGTGAAGCTACAATATTGTTAATGAATAAGCTCCCCGCGCTGCCCATGGCTGCAACATATCTTCCGTCCTCGCGGGACTAAAATAATGGAATTATAACCTTCTTGCTTTGTCTTCATTTTATGTATATATATATATATATATAAATATACATAAGTCGAGTTCGCCCATTTCATGCCCGCTTTGTGTGCGAGACCGAGAGGGACCAGCCCGATAAGGACGGAGATAATTTCATCTTATTATTTCAAACGCTACATTATATTCTGAAGATAAATCGTCTAGATTTTCATTATTCCACGGCGGCCCTCGCCTCGCTGCTTCCTCCTTCGCTGCTGCTACCTTTTTAAATACTTTTCATGGAACAAACCCAATTACATTTTATATCTGATTCTGAAATTCGTCTTTTCGCAAGCGTATAATACGATTTATGTTTAATAAATTTATAATAAAAGTTGCTAGGGGCATTTTCTAGATTAAATACAGGCTTTAAAGATGTTACTAAATAAAAAAGAAAGACATTTTAAATTACAGTATTTGTATTACTGTGAAAATTTAAGGTGAATCTGCAATAAAAATATTTTTTGCACGATATTCTAAAATAATAGTAGCTATGTTTCCATTCTTCCTATTTATTTTAATAAAAATTTTAAAGTCCTCAAATGCTATTAATAAACGTTAATGATAATGAAACTTTCCTTTACATATTAGAAATCTGAGTATTATTATTAGAGCAATTTCACAATTTTTTTTCACGGTAAAAGCAATAAAATTATGTCGGCGCCATCGCAGTGGGAACGCTCGGTAACAAGCGTTCCCACTGCTCGATAACGAGCTAAAGTGGTGAACCACCGACGTGATCTGGACATAAAAATCTAATTCGCGCCTCACCGTTTCATGGTTTCCGCCAACAGAGAGCCCTCTGGATATATTTATTTTTGTTTTTATCATTCAAATAAAATTATTGTAAGCAATTCCATGTGAGTTTAAATAATTACACCCCATACACTTTCTTATTTTAATTTTTAAATCAATTATTTAAATAAAAATATATTTAATACGATTTAATTTAAATCATAAAATTAAATTTATAAAATTTTCAGTGTCGACAGCCATTATTAAATTTCATAGAATATATATTTTTAATATATTTGGCAAGCAAAAAAAATTGGTAGCCACTGTATTACACTACTAATATAAAGTATTTCACTGATATTTTGCAAACATTGGTAGCCAAGCGTGGGTCCATGAACCGTTACGCTCTTTAGCATATGCTAGCAACTTTTTTATGGAAACGATGACGACTGCGACAACAAGAGGGGCGATGGCGCACATAAATCGGCCACCCCTGTCGTGTCAGAGGAGCGAAACAATTGCGGTCACGTGCCGCGGATATTGGCCACAATCAAAACATAACGTCTAATGACGTGGCAAAACGTGTGAACTGAAGGCAGCGCGTGTCATCAGTGTCATTATTATAACCCTAACAATTCTTTCTGATTATAAGTCGGTGTAATCGCGAGCTGACACCGCAATAATTGGCATAATTAGACAGACTGACTTTAAAATAGATAGCAAAGCATCTGTAGAATAAGAGATATTGAGAGCATAAAAAGATCATTAAATCATACACATGTAAAAAATAATGCATAACATTAAAATATTATACGCCCTAATTTTAATTTTAATATATTTTATAAATTTGATAGATACATATATGAACTAAAATGTCGTGTGTTTTTCTATGTATGTAAATGGCGTGACCTCTGAAGATGCAAAAATTGCTTGCTTGTATCTCAGCTATCCCTTCTCTTGATTCGTATTGTCCAGTGTATCTTATATGTACATATGTATCAGGTTTTAGTTTATCAACTTAGATCGTTTTTATAGACACAAACTGAAATGTATTTATTTTCAAATTTTCGATACACTAAAAATAAAAAATGTTTGAGAAGGGTTGGCGTGTATCATTTTTGGTATTTACACAGTGCAGTCCGCTATCCGTGACATCTTTTACACTACATAACTCGTGTTTGATCAGTTACAGTTAAATTCCCAATTATACAGACAATAATGCAATCCAGAGGGTGAAGGGTCACGTGACGGGGCTTTTTAGAACACATGACCGGTCACGTGGCCGTCACCCTATTCTGCCACCAGACACATCTCTCAGATTATCTCTTTTGTAGCCATTGAATGTGCATCAAGTTAAAAATACAATTTAATTTTAATATTTTAAATAATTTGAAGCAACATATTATACATATATACAATTTGTTTTATTATTTTTTAAGGCAAAAATAAGTTAAAGTTTTAAGTAAATTTTATTCAAAGATTCGACTTTTTAGTGTATGTTTGTATCGCAATCGTTGATCTATTTCCCGAAGACCGTCCGAAAAGGCAAATTCCTTTCAATTTGAGCAAACATTTCTCTCTTTTTTGTCGTATTTAAAGCGCCGCTGGGAAATTAGAAAAACGGAGGCAAAAAAGTCACTTAATTATAATAGTCTTTTGTTAAGACTTAAAACGCAGGAAAATTCTCGAGTCATGTTCATTTTCCAGCCAATAATTATTTTGTGGTGCGTAAGATTCCAGAAGGAAAATAATTGAGATTTTCGCCCCCAAGTGGACCGCGGGGAAATAAAAAAAATACCCACAGCAGACGAGTGCTTTATGGCCTCTGCCTCAAATGTTGTAATGCTCTACTTAAAAATGAGAAAATTCGGTTCCCCTTTGTTTTTATTTTATTGTACTTTGGCCGGCCGACGTAAGCCTACCCATGTATAAACACAGTTAAATCTATATAATTTAAACCTATGATAAATATTGTAAAAAAAATATTTTTATTATTTAATCATGTTTATTTTATTGTCAGGTGAAACGTCAATTGTAACCTGACAGGCGAAAACCTAATGCGTTACAACGAGGTAAATCTGTACAAGCAAAATAAGTCAATCTGACATAATGTACATATATAATTGCTTATTAATTATAATGTGTATTAAAATTAAAATAAATGGATGTCGCTTTGTAGCACTGAAAGCTTGAGTTTGTAACTACCGTATTTATATCATTAATAAATAATGCGAAAAGCAGTTGTCAGTCTCAAATAAATCGAGAGCAGCCGAGATAAATCATCCATTTCAATTTTTTTTAATAATAAACCATGACAAACCTTGTCAAATTTCTTTTCGAAATCGAGAGATTTTATAACTGTTTCGGTAGTAATGGAACGAGTGGGGCGAAATATTAGTTTCCATAATACTGCGACTGGTATATAGTTCTTTATGCAAAATTTGTCACTCTTATATTTTTTACATTTGCATAAAAATGGTTGATCCGTGCCAGATGCTTAAAATTATCTAAGCTCTCTTATAAGTTTTAAATATAAATTGGAAGTATTTAAATGGCAAATTTATTTTACGATTTTCTCAGCTACTCTAATTGCTCTTATCTTTGCTTTGGTAATCTAAAAACTACATTAATAATCAGATAATAGGAATCGTTAGATTTAAAAAATAAATGAGCTTTCCACGGAGTTACGCCATAAAATATGTCTGTCGGCGAACTTAAATTTTAAATCGTTTTTAATAATCCAAAGAGGTTTTTCATCCCCATCTTGTTCAAAATACAAATAATGTTTAATACCAAACATCTGTTATTGACAATTTTATCTACGATTAAGATAAAAATATGGAGAACTCGCACTCTGTAATCAATTGAAGAAAATCGATTCGTTTTGGTCCTTTGATTATTTGATCCATTGTAAAAAATCATTGAAGTTTTTTACTTCAACTATCATGAAGCGCTCTGTTTATTAATATAAAAATATCCATAATAATATACTGTAATAATATATTTTCTTATTTATCAAAATGTCTTAATAATTATCGATAAAATCGAGAAGTGAAAAGGGAGTACTCTCATTTACCTTGAATGCCTATTTATAATATTTTCAAGCTACCCATAGTAATGTATAATCTTCTCATTATATTCTATGCATTTCATTTTGACTGCTTTCATAAACATCAAAACATTTTTAATTAGAAATGAAACATTATATCCATTTATTACACTAATTTACCTAAAAATTATTTATTAGTTGGAGTTGCTCAATTAAAAATGTCATATTCCTTAAAAAAATCGCACTTATAAATAAGACACGTATACAAATGCGCAGCTTTCAATTGTAAATTCTTGAAAACTTACTCTAGATATATAAAATTACTAATTTTAACAAACAGGATTTGGTTTATCGCTCATCTAGTGATCGTATGCTTGCATTATTCGCATTATTTTAAAGTTGAGATACATGCCAAAGATTCAAATGCCAAATTATCTTAGCTTTTTGTGTAGTATTAGTCATATAATATCATTTCCATTGTACTTGGAGAAAATTAAATATTATTGCTATTCTAGTTTGAAAATTAAATTTATCCAAATAGTAATATAGGCTCAAGTTATTATGACATTAATTGAAATTCGTTCGCAATCCAATTTGACAATTCAATGGAGTTTTTCGTAGCCACGAAGTGAGCCAACTTTGAAGAACAATCGCATTTTTTGCAAAGAAGTTGAGCGGTGGGGGCTCCGAGAGAACAACCCCCGGCAGTAGGGGGCGGGGGTGAGGAAAAGAAGAAAAGGAATATTTACATTAATTCTCTCTCATTACGTTTTGAAGAATAATCATTCGTCGGATTTCGTCCGGGCCTTCGTGTATTTTTATTTGAAAAGTTTCCCCTCTCTTTTTATTGGCCACTTAATGATTTTATGCCCGGGAAATGTTTTTAAACTTAAAAAAAGAAAGAAGTATTAGCAAAAGGAAAAATTGGCATTCTTTCCGAGAGTTTTCCGAATGACATTTCCGCCGATCGTTACGATTGCGAGGAGCGTTTTATTGGTTATTGAAAAAAAGTTGGACGCTTCGAATAACATTTTTTTATTAGTGTCTCTTCGATGAAAATCTCCCCTGTTGTTTAATTATTAAAATATATTCAAAACAGAGCATTACTTATTCAATTTACAATCAGGAGACATATAAATATGTATCTTTAATACTTTAATCGTAATGTTAGCATTTGTCAACTGCAAAACTAGAAATAATGTATGTTATATATTTAATAAATTTTTCTCTATTATTAAAAAAAAATTGAATCGCTTTTCTGATTTGAAAATCACAATCAAATTTCACTATGACTGAACTATTAAACTGCAATACAGTTACAAAACTAAAAAAAAAGTTACGAAGCTGACGAATGTTAAGTTTGAGATGTTACCCATATAGTACCTTCTGCTGAATAATATAATAATTTAATCAGAAGCTTGATTTTAGTCTCATATTTTTTCCAACCTGTTCCACGTATATTTTTATCACCATCGGATTGTAAAACATTTTAGTCAATTACACATTTTATTTTCACTTTAGACAATTTAAATAATTGGTAACGTTTACTAACTTCATTAAAAATATTTTCATCTGTAGTTGTTCCATACAGACTATTCATAAAAGCTAATTCATTTTTAACATTCAAATAGACCATATAGTGCAGAAAAGTAACTCGCATAGTAAGCTTTTTAAAATGCGTACCTACTCCTTAATTATACAAAACATTTACTATTTCGCAAAAATTACTTAATATAATTTGCCGTAGAGTGCCTTGGAAAAGTATGGATTTGGCAAGGGCGTTCGGAGTTTAAAAAGTTTGAGAAAAATTGTGAATTTTTTTGCAATTAAATTGCCTATTGATGTTACTCACAATGTACTGAGCAGTTTTAGCAACTGTTCTCACCGAAAGCCTGATATATTGAAATAAGGCTGAAAAAATTATATATGATTTAACATATTTTCTTAGATAAGAAATTAATTACACGTGAAATAACTTTAGATAAAGCTCCACACTTATTTTTTATTTCAATGAAGAAATGCGTAGTAATGACAAAAATGTTTTAAGTTTTCAAACTTTTCTGCGAGTTGTGAATATCGATTAACGAATAACTATGTATATTGTACTCTTTAAATACAAAAACAATATTATACAAAAAATATTATGCCTTGTTATTTAATTCAACAAAAAAATATTTTACACTTCACTCGTGCACTAGCTTTTTCTTTTCTATCTTTGTCGGTGAAATGATATTTTTTAACGAATTTTAAAATAAAATAAAAATATTGCAAAAAGCGTTACATGGTGCATTAAAGATACTGTTGAATTAGCACTACGTAACATCACAGTGGAATGCGAAGCAATAGGAGCACCACACACGGTCATATCTTAGAACTCCTAACTCGAAGCTTGGTCGTTTCACTATAGCACATACTTTAAAATTTAAAAGTGTTTGATATATTTAAATGCATTTTCTGCTTTAATGCACTGTACATTTCAAAGTCACTTAAAACTGATTTTTTACTTTGCATTATGACTATAAATTTTCACAAAAAATATTTTCTATTATAATAGCTTTAATTACAGGGTTAGTTTCAATAAAAACATCAGTCTTACTTGTTATTTTTAGTTGTAGTATTTTAATATTATTTTAGCAAGCTTGTTGTAAATATTATTTTAACAATGCTGTTATAGACACTTTTAATATTTTTTTTATTTTTTATTTTACTAAGATTACTATTATTTTAATTTTTTGCCATTAGCAATGATTAAATTATTATCTAGAAATTTGTGCTGATATTATTAGCGTCATTACTTACGTCTTATTAAATATATTTTTTTATAAAACCTACTAATAAAATTACATACATTTTATCAAAAACATTATATTTGTAAAATAATAACCTATTTTTATTTACACGTCTGATATTAAAATACAAATCTTAAAAAATAGCTTTAAATAAATTAGATTTCTGCTTTGTATCAAACTATATTTTAATCAAATATAAAATATAAATGAAAATATTTTTCATGTATTTGTGAAACAATAATATTATCGGGAACTTAAGCTTTGAAATGATATATTATTGCTTTGTGACATAAAAGTCTAATTTTTAATAATTTAATTTAGCTAAGATAATAACATTGTATATATGTTTTCGAATATGTTAGTTTCATATTTATACAATAAAAAAAACCATAGTGTTTTTTGGTAGATTTCTTTTGAAATATACTTAAAAGAAAGTGACTTCAAAAAATTATAAATCCTTTACTTTAACACGCAGGCAATGGTTGTATGGCAATTAACCCCCAATTTCAACCCCTAGAACAGGATTACACCCATGTATTTGGTAATATATGTAGGTCATAATTCATAATGAGTGATTAGATTATTGGCAGATAATTACGACAGACATATAATGTGCTTAGCTAATTCGTTTAAAAGCGACTCAAACCAAAAAATACGAACTTCTTTTATAAATTAAAGAAGGGTAATTTTACACCAAGGCAGCACTCGCTTTCATATATCAAAGAAAACGATAGAAAATATCAATGGATATGCATGTAAACTCCTTTTTCGCTCACCGTATTCTTCAGACATTGTTCCAAACGACTATCATCTATTTAGATCCCTGCAACAGTTTTTAGGTGAAAAAATGTTTTACAAAAACGGGTACAAAAAACAACATTAAAGAATTTGTTGCTTCCAAAAATACATTATTTTTCGAACCAGATATAGAAAAATTGATTCACATGTGGAGAATAATTGTATGAAACGGTGGAAAAATTTTAACTTAATTAATCCGCAATTTCTCATTTTTACATTATATCGTTACTAATTTATTATTTTATCATATATATATTAATAATTTATTGGACACTAATTTTAATTAAAATATTGACACATATTATTTTTTCCAAATCTTCATATTCTGTTTTTATTATTGCTTAATTTTTAAAGGTACTTAAATTTTTTTTTATTTGAAAGATATTCATAAAAAATATTTAAAATAACCAAAACAATACGCATTAATATTTTTGAATATGCTTTCTTAAAATTGTGCCGATAATTAAAGATAAACCCCAAATTTATATATAAGATATAATAAAGACTAACGAAATCTAGTTATAGATATTTAAAAGTATTTTCACTGTCCCTATCTACTCTTCCATTGCTCCCAAATACGTTCGAGTCACGCGCATTTTTTTCTTAACTCGCTCGATCTTCGTTATTACATCGGATAATGGTGCCTATTAAGGACTAATGAATTTAGAACATGAAAAAAATACGAATTATGTCGTCCGCCGCCGAAATGGCCCGATCGCGTTTTCTATAATAATAACGAACGTCCCGGGGGCGAAAAGTTGTCCCCGGCAATAACGATTCCGCCGAATTAATTCCCGAGAGAGGGGCAATTATGCACGAGGGGTGGTCCCGCCACCCCCATCTCGAAGAATAAAAATTAAAATCAAAGAAATAACGACGGCGATTGCAAAAAGAAAAAGTAGAAAAAAACTTTCCTCTCCCTTCTTGGTCCGTCGGCGCGTAACGGCGAATTTGAATAATTCGACCCTGCCATATTGGATTCTCTCCAATAATTAAGATTTTCCTGCCCGCGGGCGACCGTTTTAGATTTTCTTCTTTTTTTTACAAAGAGAAAAATATTCAAATCGTTACCCGTGTCTGCATAATTCGATTGATGTTTTCGATGTCGAGATGGGATTTTTTTAGAACTTTAATTCGACTCGTGTTTAGTTCGAATCCGACCCTGGAATGAAACGCCATGTTTGCCTCTATAATGCAGGTGTCGCGACTCGGTAATTTGAATAAGTGACGCTTTTACTACGGCGAGCTGGGCTTATATTAAAATAACACCGATGCTGTTTTTGTTCAGCGATACATATAATATTTATATGAGTTACCGGCAAGGTATGTAATAGTGCCATATTATAAATAATCGATAGTATGCTGGTACAATTTAATTTTTCAAAGTTTTCAAAATTATATTTCATAATTATGCTTCAAACCATATCAAAGGAAATTTGATATATAAACAAATCGGCTCTGCGTTCTCAATTTTGTAACGAAAAATCTCAACCTGGCACTGAGAAAAAAAAATCGAGTCAAGTAGTCAACAGTTACTAGACAAATTACTATCAATATATAATTAGTAAATATTATACACATTGTCGGTAACATATTATAGTATACCATAAATGTTTACATATCCGCACACTCGTTATATGTAAATTTTAATCTGTTGCAATGGACCATTAAAAAGCCATATTTATTACTTTAAAATACATACGTTTCAACTGGAACGCGATCGAAACATTGTTAACGTTTGCATACATTACTAATGTTACATTTTGATCATATTAATTAAAACTATACATTGCAACCCCTTTGACTATATTTATATATGATATTTTGTATAAAGGTAATTATTGATAATTTGTTTTTAATTTCTTAATTTCATATCTATTTCTATGTTTATTTTGTATACATAAATGTATGTTTTTCAAAACCAATTATTATATCATACAAAAAAAAAGACAAGAAAATTTGTAATTAATTGTAAGTTTACACACTTATCGCAACTGTATATACCTAATATACGTTTTGTATACTATAATTTTAATTTTATCGTTTATCAAAACTTTTGTAGATTTTTTTATAGATCATCCTAATCTCATTAATTATTAAAATATATACCACTGATTTCCAGAAATTCAGTTTATTATTAATTTTACTAGCACCTACCAGATAAATTATATTTTTACTTGTACAATATATATCTACTGGTGAAAATGTATTTACTTAAATTATATTTTTTTAAATATTATCAGGATAGATTCGAGATTTTTTTTTTATTAGATTTTCTTTGAGGGAAAACCTGAGAATTTTTGGTTTGGTCATCTCTGCTTTTTTCAGTGAGAAGGGGCAAAAGTTGGTCAGTCGTTAACCATTTTTTTTTTTAATATTTTGATTTAATGGTATTTTATTAAATTCCATGCATATACCTGGCCGAATTGCCCTTAAATTATTGATTTTAGACTCAATTATAAATGTGCTGCATTAGCTGCAAACTTAATTTTTTTTTCTAAAAATGATCATTCTTTTACGCCCAACTTCCAGAGGGGCACTGTGGTAATAGAAACTAGGAATAAGTGAGGCATAGATGCTTCAGAAATAGTACGACAGTTCGACTTGGACCTCTGTTTATTTAAATCACTCCACATGTATACTAAATATTTAATCGATACACGTGTATTAATGACAATCACTTAATAATCAGCAATACGTGTTAAATAATAATTACATTCAATTAATAAAAATATAATTCAATTAACTGGTAATTATGTTTAATTGATTTTGAAGCATTTTATTTCACGTTGAAAGAGTAAATTTAAAAATTGATTCCGCATACTTCAATGAAAATATTGGCCTGAACATATTAATGTTCAGTTGAGATTTGGAGAGATTTAGGAACATGTCAATCAGACTACTTTAAACAAAAGAGAAATGATTCGTAGATTCCGCGAATACATTCTCGAAAAGACATCCTGAAAAAATATTGCGTTTGATATATGCTCTGAACTTTATTCTCAGTTCTTAAAGTAATGAATCTAATTATCACTCCAATAAGAGCTTCGTTTAAGAACAATACAGTTTTGACACTTTTGTTCTTTAAAATACGTTGATCTGTGGTTTCTCAGATTTCATTGGGTCATAGACACCAACACTAAAACAATTAATCGAGAATATTTATCAGACGAGAATTGGACAGAACTTTGAAAATCACTATAAACTTTTATTCAAATATATGATGTTTACAATTTTATTTTACGACTAGTCTCTTAGTTGTATATTTGTATTTGTGAGTTTAACTTTAGATTAAAGAAAAAAATATGGTGAATTATGATTATTTTTTATGCGCTTCGTGTAATAGGAAAAGCTGCTTTAAATTTAATTTAAATGATATTTAAATATAATTTTCTGTAGAAAAAAGCTTTCGGAACCTTTTTTGTTTAAAAAAAGCCCTCTAAATAAAATAGTTTTAATACAAAATTATTTAGATCTTAAAAATGTAATTAGAAACGATAAATATAAATAAAATGTGCTTGGGGACGTGTTTATTTTATTCTTTATTTATTGCTTCAAAAAATACACTGGGCCTATAAATACTTAAATCAACTCAACTGAACCTTTATGAAGGTTCAGAAAATACATTCAATCAACATCCAAACGTGAAATAATTAAAAATGGAAAGAATCAATTGAAGCACTCGGTTCATTTTAAATTCGTATATATTATTAAGAATTGCTTACTATCGAGCATTCAAGATGAATCAATACATATTGTACATATGATTAAATTCTCATATCTACATATATTATTATTGAAATATATAGGGGTTTTTTATGGGTATATGTACATATGTCCGAATAATATAAGCGTCGGTCCGCTCGCGTATCTCTAGGAGAAATTCTTTATTTATTTGAGCATAAATAGATGGAAAGGTTTCAGAAAAAGGCGTGTAAATATCAGTCACCCCCACTCCTGCGAGCGCCCGCGCCCCCACCCCACGCATCCCACATTTCTTGCCCCCACCACCGCCGGACAAAGGACGGACAGCGGTCATTTTTCCTCGGGAGTTTTCAATCTACTTTTCTTTCAGCTCAGAGCTCTCTCTAACTTAAGCTCTAAGCTATGAGGTTATTTTTTTCCCTCCTGTATTTTTCTTTACTTTAGTTTCTATCTTTCCCGTTAGATGTCATTTTTCTTTCCTCCTTTGTTTTACTTAGATATGTGTACGTATTGTGAACGGTGGATATGTTCTCGCATGGACGAACTGCGAAACTTTGCCGGGAGCTTATTTATTTTTATTTTCACACTCTGACGGACTTTTTTACCGATAAATTTCGCGATTATTTATCGCAGTCCGCTAGTTCCGACTGACTGGAAAAATTCTCGAGGATTTGCAGCATTTATTTGCTTTCACACTCCGTTGATGGATTTTTTCTGTGTTTTCCTACAACTCATTTTGGCGCTGAAGCTCTCCGCGCTTATTGGCGTAGCGTTTGAGATCGCGGAACAATTAACACTCGATGTTCGACGAGATTTTCATGCTAAAAGGTTCTGTAAGGCTTGTGCTCTCTGCTGTGTGAGCTGTTGGAAAAGCCGTTGTATATGAGGGATGCTAGATAAGTTTCAAATTGTTTGATTGACATTTTTAAACAATACTTTGAATCAATAAAAAATATTATTCAATTTTAATTTAGCAAATAAATAATGTTTGCAATAAATAAATTAATAATAGTAAATACCTTTTATAAATGAAAGCTGTAACACAAAATTAATTGCATACCTTTTATTTCAAATATGATTTAAAATAGTATACATGAATAATTACGCTTTATATTAATAAAATTATTTTAAGCAATATTATGTCTATCGAAAATTTTCTTGGCAACTTCGGAAGTTGTTTAATGTTTTTTTTTTACAAATATATCCACAATCACTCCTAAAGAGTTATTAGACCAATAACACTGGTTTTGTCCGCGTCGTTCTACGGTCAATATCCTATTGTTTCTTTCGGAGACAGTGGCAAAATTTTTCAATTCGTAAATCCATTTCAATGTAGTCTATACCAACTTTCAATAAGCATGAGCTTTTCTTCAGAAGTTGAGAAACCTTGATTTTTCAAACTGTATATTAGCTTTTTTTGCGTCACTTGAGTCGCCACCGTCAAGTGTTTCTTCTCGAGAAAAATCTAAAATCAAGAAATTTTATAAATCATTTTTTATTATATATAATTCAATTTGTACTAATATTTTTAAAAGTCTAAACTACTACCCTTTGTATATCGCTGCATAAGTATTTCAAAAAAAGTATACATATTAGGCAAATTCATGCCTAATATGTATACTTTTTGAAAGGTTTTAATAGGAATCTGGGAATGACAAAGAATTGTTTACACATGAACTCGCACTCAGATAAGAAACCTTTCCGAAGGTGTTCGTGCTAGATGTTTGGAAATATGCATACTTTCCCGGAAGATCAATAGTATTTGCATGATCAACATGTTTATTTTATGTTTTATACTATATGTATGTTCAGTTAAAATTTGTTTAATGAAAAAATTAGCTAATACGCTAAATAAATCAATAAAAATACACAATTTTTTGCAAGTTTTTATTATTTTAACCGGCTGGCGGTTTTATTTTTGCTTTGATGATCTTAGAATAAATTACGCTTGGGAATCGGCAGAATGCAAAATGATATAGGGCTGTTTTTCTTTTTCGGTAATCTGAAAAAAAAAATATTTTGTTTTTGTAAAGTAGCAACAGTTGTTATTGACAATTGTCTTACGAAGCCGAATGAGGCTTAAATATGCATACTTTATCGTTACTTCATAATAATATTACGTCTTAAGTGAAAATCTAATGAAACATATAAACCGAATTTTGACCAATAGGAGAGCGCAAAAAACAATTATCCCTTCTCAGAAATCAAGAATTCACGTCAAAAGCAATAAAATCGTGTCAGCGCTGTCGCAGTGGGAACGCTCGCTACCGAGCGTTACCACTGCAACAGTACCGACACGATTTTATTGCCTTTGACGTGAATTTTTGACTTCTGAGAAGTGATAATTGTTTTTGCGCTCTCCTATTGACCAAAATTCGGTTTGAAAATAATTTGATCAGCCCTCTTATATTATAAGTTTATAGTAATTTCAGTAAGAAAAGCTATCATATGTTTTAAAACAAAGTGTAATATCAAAATGCAGACTAACTATAGAGCAATATGTGAGATGCGATGTCTATCAATACATATTTTTCTGCTTATTTTCCCCTGAGAGAGTTAGCTTAGTTTGTATTTTGGATTTGACCTTATAAAAGTTCTAAAACTTGAATTAGTTTTAGGTTTGGGTTTAAAGAGGATATGGACGTATCGCAACTGTCAAATTGAGCTTCATTACACCTTTCAGTTAAATTATATACTCGCTAGTAGAAATATGTATCTAGTAGTAAAAATATATTTGGATTTAACTAGTGAAAATATAACTTTACGAATTTTCAGATCGAATACCTAAATTTACTGCTACTAATTTACATTTGCTTAATTTCTTTCATATCCAATATTTTTTAACGTTCAAATAGCAATAAATTTAACAATAATTTGCAAACAAATTTTAACACAAAGAAGCCGCGTCAAAAAACTACAAACTGTCTCTTTGAATAATAATGTTTATTGTGAGAGTATTATCTAGAAACGGTTCGCTTTTGAAGGCAATTTTCTGCTTCTTTTATTATTTGTACAATATGTATAAAAAAGGGCTAAATGAACTTATACCTGAAATCCATCTACAGTGCATACATAAAATAGCAAAATGCGCACTATCTGTTTATATTTCTTATCAATATAATATTATCTAACTTAAATTAGGTATTATATTGATAGTGAGTTCGACTTGATTCTAAACTTTACTTGAAATTATTATGCTTTTAGCAAATCAAACCTTACTCCTACCACTGCTTAGGTATCTTTTAATAATTAAAAAACATCCATTACTTATCGAACATTCCTAGAATGCGCCCTATGTCGGTATGAGTGGCCGTAAATATTGAATAAGGCGTTGTGTGTTGTGATTTGGAGGGAATGCGAATAAGTTTTGGAAACATACTGAATATAAATCGCGTATGCGGCCCACACCCCGCGCCAATCTTTAACCAGGGCTTAAGCTTATAAAAGCTCGGGCGTTAATGGCCGGATACAGGAAATTGCGCCCTCATATATCTCTCGCCAGATTTATGAAAGCGCTCACACACACACACATAAGAAGTCTTCCAACACCCACACGTAACTACCTAGAGGAAGAGGAATATCCGAGTCTTTCGAGTCGATACACACGATTATAACCTTATCAATTAAGGCCGGCGGTAACGAAGGGCACGGGCCGGATAATGTTTACTGGGAAGGATGTTTGTGTCAAAGTAGAGTTCTGTCAATTAATAATAGGATAATTGAATTGATAAACATTTCTTGAACGTAATAAAGAATATTACATAGGAATAGCTGATTTACACATATTTTTAAAAACATTTTATATAGAATTTAATAATTAAGTCATGATTTTAGCTTAATATTGTGTAAAAAAATTTAATGCACGTTTTTGTATAAATATTATTTATATTTATATTTTTAATATTTTTTATTCTATTTATAATATTTTTTATTTAGTGTTTACTTGATTAGCTATTCAAAAATTTAAGCACTGATTAATCAGTCGGAAAAAATTACGCTGATACACTAATTCATTGGCCGTTATCCTTTTTTCTTAGTCTTAAACGTCATACGTTCATCATGGTTTTAACAACTATCCAAATGCTACATAATTAGTCCTATGTGTATATAGATAATACAAATTTAAAGCTGTATATATTCGGTATCAAGATCTAAAAAAATGTAAAATATCTATTCTTTTTAACAATTTGTTAAGCAAAATTACATATAATATTTATAAGACTATTTCTAATACAGTATATTTAAAATTAAATCCTTCCTTTAGTACTTAAAGCTTAATTAAATAATAATACCTATTTAATATATTACTAATACTTGAATTTTAAGACATTAAAAAAAAACATCATTAAAATGTTTTCATAACATCACAGGCGAAACTTTTCCTCAGTTTTCTTTTTACGTTGTAGTAACTTTTTTGTAATAGATTTGCTACAAAAAAAGACATTTTATTATGATTTATTATATGTAATTTACATCAACTATTTATATTATTCTAGCATATGTGATATTTTAATCAAAATATTTAAAGACAAAATTTTTAAATTAATAAATTCACTATAAAAATAATATACATGCTAAAATAATTAAATGATGGGTTTGCGTAAATAAATCACATTATTATTTTTTTATAATAAAAATAATATTTAGTTTTATAAATCTGTAGATGTATGTTTTAACTTATTAATAAATATATATAAAATAATTAAATTATATATGCTAATAAAAATAACATCATAGAGTAACATAGATCATTGAAAAAAATCTGTAACAATTTTAATACATTTTTTTAAACTATTTTAATTGTTAAATATATCATTGTATTTTGAGCTAAGATCTTGCGTTGAAATATATGCGACATTTACTTTGTATTAGAGTAAATGATTTTAATTAAAATATTTGATCACCGAATAAATTCGGCCATTTTTACTCAAACATTTGATTAACTATTCGTTTATATTGTATGTAGAATATTATATATTTTTATAAAAGCAATGAACAACTCTAAAAATACAGTTGTTTGTTGTTTCTCGAGGCTTTATTTATTTTAACAACGGATGTAGTGAATTTTATACAGCCCATTTGTGTTTTGTTGATATTTATATACTTATCGTTATGTTATTTTTATCAGCCATGGATATTACAACTGAAGGCCTATAAATAAAATAACTGAAAAAAGCACTATGTAATAAATATTTCCAATAATTTTGCATATTTCTTAAATAATATTGTGCAGCTTTTAAATTTCTGAATGATTATGCTATGCTCTTTTATTTTTACAATTAAAATTAAAAATTTTGATGATTCTTGTTGTTTTTTTATGACAATAATTTTTATCTTCGTAACTTTTCAAATGTGTTAAAAAAAGTATTTAATATTAAAATAGTTAAAATATCAGATATTTGGAAACTCAAATTACAGCGTATTATAATAAATCTATATATAAATAATTTATATATAGTTATTAATAAGTTAAATCATACAGCTACAGATTTATGAGATTAAATATTATTTTTAATATAAAGATTTAATAATATGATTTATTTACGTAAATCTATCTTTTACTTATTTTAGCATGTATATTATTTTTATTACAAAAATTATAGCTCAACAGTATATTTTTAAATTAAAAGCATACGAACATATGTTATATATATATATATATATATATATATATATATATATATATATATATATATATATATATATATATATATATATATATATATATATATATATATATATATATATATATATATATATATATATATATATATATATATATATATATATATATATATATATACCTTATTTTTATATATATAATGTATTATATATAAATAATAATCTCCACTCAACATATAACATGACGGTTTGATTCATAAAATATACTATTATAAAACCCTCGACCACCTGCTACGCTTTAAAATGAAGTAGAAATTATTTTCTTTTACTAAATAATGAATACTCAATAACGACCAAAATTTCAGGTTGAGTTCCTCAGGGAAAATATGTTCGGTCCGTTTCTCTTTATTCTGTATACAAACAATTCTCAAAATTAAAAAAATACGCTGATGTTACAGCTATTTTAACGAGTTCTTACGGTCTTAAACCAATCGCCAAATAATTACAGAAATCTTTTGAAAAGGTAAATAAATATTTTGAGAGTTGGAAAATTTCGTATATAAATTATTTCCAGCTGCAGTAATGAATCCCAATATGTAGTTAGTAAGACGACACCTTACCGAAAGTTTTAGATTTATCCCGCGCGTATCTAGTATGTAACCCTATGCCTTGTGTGTCGCATACATATTTCAACCCCCGCTGGCAAATCTGCACGGGCTGTTTAAAGCTTAAGTTTCCATAATAAAAAGGTAGGTGGCACAATAGCGCGACACGGTTTATCTCCAAACACCCCCATGCGCCCACACCCACGCGCCGAACGGCAGCCCTGCATGTAATTTCAGATGAGATTTATAATCTGGGATTTAAAGGTGTATGCGATAAAACTCGGTGTAGGGATGTAATGTGTTGGAGGTATGCTCTCTGCAGTCAAACTGTTTATGACGATAATATAATAAAACTTATTTATTATTTTTAATCTTACATTTAATAAAAAATAAAAAAAATTAAATAATAAAGTCAGTAAATAAACTGGTATATAATTCACAGGTTAACTATTTTTTGTATTTAATTTAACTTTAATATAGAAAGTAGTAATAAAACGATGATAGGGATTTATAGGCCTGTGTCGAAGCCAAATTATTCAAAGTTATACATCATAAGTATGTTTTAAACCATATTCAAGGATACTTGATTATGGTTTTTAAATATGAATATTATCTATTTTCATTTTCTAGCAAATTTCTGCTGGAGTATGATTAGCTAGAGTCACGTCGACGAGCGTATTTCAAAAATCACTAATTTGAAATGCTATTAGGAAATATTCACAATCCAGATTTTTTATAAAAACTTCGTTTTTTGTGCCACTTAAAAACCAGTACACTATATTTGCGTTATACAGTCAGTTTGAAAGCTATCCATTTCATCAAATATTCATAATTTAGAAAGAGATAGCAAGTTCGTGTTTCCCCTACTATTAGCTTTAAAGCATACAATATAGATATACGTTCAATATACTTATCATTACTCCGGTTTATTTTTTGCAAAGATTTATTGATATTGTTTATATTTTCGCTAGTTTAAAAATATATACATTTAATCGGATATAATTTTATTGAAATAGTTAAAAAAAATCATATTTATACAAGTGCAAATATAACTTCACTGTAACAGTTGCGAAACATCAACTTGCTGTTTAAACCCAAACCTAAGCAAAAATAATCAACTTAACAAAACTTGTTTCAATAAAGTTGTAAAACTAACTATATTTGTTTAATATACATTAATTTAATTCGTTGCCGTTTAGTTTAGGTTTAAACAGCAAATAGACGTTTCGCAACTGTCAAATTGAGATTCATAGACATGTTAGAGCAGAATATAATTTCACTAGTTGATAAGTTAAAAATATGTTCGCTAGTAGAAAAATATATATGATTTTATTTGAACAAATATATTAAGGTAATAACTATACTTAGATATTTAATATTATAAAAATATATTACACCTAAGAATGATGTAAATTTAATAAAAAATAAGGAACCTGCTAATTTTTTTTTTATATTAATACTAGTAATTTTATAACTTTATTATAATAGTTGCGAAACCTATATTTTCTGTTCAAATTTCAACCTAACCTAATCAAATGAAAGATATACAATGAAATATAGTTTTTTACCTTTTATTAGATTGATTTGTTTAGTAGTAGTTTTAGTGAAAATAAACCTTCACTAAAAAATACATATTCACTGTATGAGGTTTTTGTCATTATTCCTTAATTTTTTATTGTGTTAAAGTACAATTTTCGTAGTAAAATCCTAATGATAGAGCGTCACTAAAAAAAATCAGATTGGTAGATATAAAAATAAGGTTATTTACAATATATATTTTAATTCTGTGAAAAATATATTTAAAATATGTAGAATTTAATGTAAATAATCATATAAATATACAATGAGCTATTTTTTAATGTAAGAGTGGCAGTTGTCTTATCTGCATTAATATTTGTATTTGGAATCATTCGTATGAACAATATAAAAAAATACTGTGGGAGCTAATTTATTTAGTTGACCACAAGCTAGGTGGCACGCTGGCAACACTGTCACGTAGCGGCCTTCTAATATTTAATTACTTCTTTGTATATTTCTATCCGTATGTTAAATTTAAGTAAAGTTTTATAGTAAATTTAAAAATGAAATTTTAATATAATATATAAATGTATAACATATACAATAAATATTGTGCGTAGGAACTTTACTTTTAAGAAAATATATAAATAAATATGTCTAATAAAAAGCAACGAGTGAGTTTTCGAATCGGTCCGCCTAGAATTATGGCACCCAGACAAAAACTGCGAAAGTGGCTGGCGAAAATATAAAATGTCGGATGATAGGATTAGCGAGAATTTATTAAAGGCAACGCGCGAAGGGTGCGAAGGGCGTCGCCGATAAGTCGTCGCCGCGAGAGCGACGACGTCCGAACGGCAAATAGCGTGGAATAACAATTAACCCTCCATAACTACACCATAAAAAATTTTAACAACTAAATTAAATTAAAACTGCATAAAATGTTTGAAAAAGTTCTAAATACAGACATTAAGCTAATATTATTAAGCAATGATTTCAAATAGTTATTCATAATATAAATCCCTGTCCCTTGTTTTACTACCTGCTCTAAGTGCAGCTTGTTTTAATAAAATTATTTTTAACATAAAACTATTCAATGAAAAGTTTTGAGAAACCTTTTAAGTTTCTTGACAAATAAAAATCATTCCACATTTTTATCTTGAAATTTTTAAATAAAAATTCAGGAGAAGAAACACTACTGGGAACCGTTTTCCGAGACAAGTCAAGACTTAACTTTAGTATGAATCAACACTTATGTTGTTAAACACTGCTAGGCTAAGCCATTTTTGTCCCACAGTTCCAAAAAGAAAATGCAGTCCTTATATCGTAGAAACATATTACTAAATGCCCTGGATTGTTTGACTGTTTTTATTTTTTAATTAAATATATATAAAAGGACACATGTTTATATCTTACATAATATTTTTTTTTTGATATTACTTTAATTAACAGACGTCTATAGCAGCATAATTCAGCAAAATTCGATTCATGCCAAGGTTTGAACCTGACACCTTCCAACTGTGAAGCGGATGCCTCACGAATCACTCCATGCTGGCCGCTCTTGTATATTTCCCGGTATGGTATATTTCCCGGGGAAACTTCTTATATGAACATTAGAGAGCTTTCTAAATAATCCAAGTCCGACAAGGAAGTAGGTACGGTATTGACATAGTGGAGTGGTCGGCACTAAGTATAAGGTGTGTGTATGTGTATGTGTGGAGTGACCATTCGTGTGTGAGGAGTGAGTTGATAGAATAAGCAAGTTGCCGGTATACTTAGTGCGGACGAGAGAGGCTGCCGTATCTCCCCGAAGGATTTCTCCCTCCTCGGCCGTCCGCCATGCCGCCGGACCACCCCACCGGCCCTACGTTTGTATTTGTATCTTGTTTCGCACGTCGGTAAAGCATCCGCGCCACTGTTGAAAGCACGTCATGTAAAAATAAATATCTGACAGTAAGGTGGACGACAAGGATGCATTCTATCACCGATGCTATCAAATACATTATGAGGATAAAGAATAAAGGACGCGATTGCGACTCTATAATTTAAAAAAATATTCTGCAATTTAAATTCCACGTTACATATAAATATTTTTGTAACAAAAAAATGATCATAAATTTTGTTACAGTAAGTTTTAATTCTTATCACCATTATCCACTTTAAATAAAATTTTAATAAAAAAATGTAACCAATTAGTTCTAATCGTAAATATAAAAATATTGTTGTACATTATAAAGTGAAATTCTGCAAATAGTTAACTTTTAATTGGGAAGAAAAATTGTCTAGTGTTATTATTTTATTTATTTTTATTGATTCTTAATTTTATATTTCTGAGCATTTATTAAAATAAAATAATCCTTTATATGGGACGTATTTCCCGGATGAAAAGCATGGACTACGTTCAACTGGACAATCTTATCTTAGGTACATGTACTGTGAAAATCTTATCTAATGCCATCTCCCATATACAGTGAGTCCATCGAGCGGTCCTTTGTAAGTGTAAGTATTTGAACACGGGACGAGCGAGGACACCCCACAAAAGACATATTGACAATACAAAAATACCCATTAATTAGATCCACGTAACAAGTCTAATTGTAAAGCAATAATTGGATGCAATTCGATTTAGAACTACGATTGTTACATTTTTTTTACTTTTCAATACATCAATTAAATGAATGAGTACAATTTTTATATTAATAAATAGCATATGACTTTTAAAAATTACACAGTAAAATAATATTTTAGCATAAAAATATGATAATTAATATAATCTAAAGTATTATATATTGTTTTTAAAAAAAATGTTTAATTTGATTTTTGAAGTTGTTTTTATATTTGTTTGCTATTAAACTTTCCCCAACTAAATGTTTTTCTGATTTATATGTGAAATTTTGTATTGATAATTACAGTACAGGCGGCCCTCGACCTTCATACATAATTGGTTCCTGAAAATGTGTGCGAATGTTTAATGTACGAAAGTCGAGGGAAGTAAAAAAAAATTGAAATTTTGTGTATTTTAAAATATTTATTTATCAAGTAAATATATGATGTTTAAGAGGCATTTAAGTAGGGTTTGCGGGTGTTTCCTTTGAAAAGTTATCAAGAGTTAACTGTTTTCCACTATTCTTTTTCTTTTCTTCATATAGTATTTTATAACATGCTATGTTTTTATTGATCGCCCCACGCACTTGAGATATGCGTTCTCCATTGAGATCACAATTTTTCATAATATTTAAAAATTGTCAAGATGCGTGAAGGCTTCATTCATATTTTTATTGTTAAAGAGTTTTCTAAAATAAACCTGTCTCATCTACATTAAATATTTGGCTAGAGGAATATTCTACATTTTCAATAATTATGGATAATTAGGAAATAAATTCTTTTGCAGCATCTTTATCCGCATCAGCCGATTCTCCAGTAAATTTAATATTATGAAAAGAATACCTCATTTTAAAATTGTAAAACCAACCGTTACTTGCTTGAAAAACCGTGTTAAAATATTTTTTTAATCTATCCTTCTAATCTTTGTGCAAACTAAGAGCTTTTGCTTGAATAATTGAAACACTCAGAGGGACATCTTTTTGATGTTGGTCATCGATCTACGATGACAAAGATTTTCCATTTCATCCATGTTTTTTTTTTTGCTGTGTTTTTTTGGAAACATATCATTAAAGATTGTGGAAATATATCTTTATTTTTCACAATTTTGAACGTATTCTTTCATTTTATTTTTATTTTGCAAAATTGAACATATCGTAGACCTGTTTGTATCATCCGAACGTCCGATTGAAGCAAAAGATTCACCGCTATCAAAGCGTTTTTTTTTTTTAAATTTAAAAAAATATTTTTTTCAAATGTGCGAAATAGCAAATTGTGCGAAAGTCGTACGTTTGAAAGTCGAGGGCCGTCTGAAATATAATATTTTTATATAGCTAGTATTTACTCAATTCTACTACAGACAATAACAAAAATAATTAATTTGTTATCCTGTGTAAAATACTAAGCAGATTTTTTGTAAACAATATTAATGTAATTTAAAAAATATATTTTTTAAATTCTAAAAATCATTAAATAAGAACCTTTATTATATTTTACTTATTAGTTACTTATCTTAAATTAAAGAGTACAATAAAAATTATTTAAAAAATAACCCAACTAATATTTTTTTTTAATAAATAGGCAATATATATATATATTATATTTAAAAATAATCGTCTAGCAAAAACCATTAGAATCATGTAATTTTTTGCTCTTTTATTTATTCCTAAAGAATTTTTAAATAGAGTTATGATTTTTTCCGTCTTGTAACGACTTTCAATTTTTCACTTTTTTCTCTAATAATTTTATAAACGAAGCTACTATTTCATTTATGTTTTTAATCTAACTGGCTAAGGAACTATGCTAAAATATATGTATATAAGAGCTATTCCAAAATTAAATTTTATTTAATTTAACGATTATTTATATCCCACTTAATGTTAAGAAATCTATTTTTATTTTCAAAGAAAGATTAAGTTTTATTTAAGTAAAATAGTGAATCAAGTAGGTTAACGAATTTAGGCAATATATTTAGTAGATCTATTTATAAAATAAATTTTATATTTATATGAACATAACAACAACAATTATCGTGTCCTAAAATTACGATATATTTTATTTAAATGACCAAAAAATGTAAAAATAAAAACATTTTTTATTTTAATTTTAATTGTTAAGTGTTACAGTTTACTTTTTCTCTAAAAATTTTTTGACTGAATTTTAACTATCTTTTGAATATCTGTCATTATTTAAAATATCCGTAATTTTTTCTGTTTTTATTTATTTATTAATAATTTATATTGCATTTATAAAAAAAAATATGAAAAATCAGTGATTCTTAACGTTTTACTGCTTTGATTTATTTTACTATTTAGTTTGTGTATTTTCACTAGTTTTTTTATCAATGAAATAAACAAACAGTATTGAAATAAATACTCAGATTTATTTTTAAATTGCTTATTGTGTTATAAATATAATATATTATTTGCATGTTTGGAAACAATATTTTAATTTTAAAAAACAAATTTAATTTTGCTGAAATCGAACTTTGACAGTAACAATATTATGAAATTGTAAGCTGTGAACGCATCGTCGATTAATCAAATAAATTTAAATATTGTTTATATTAATCTGCATTATAATAATATTATTTTTGCTTCTTATAGTAATAATGTCGCGCCGGAGATATATGGGCAATAACAAGTTTTTGGGAAGCAGTTTATTTGAGCGTGTTCACAATGGGAAAAGTACATTTATAATGCGGCAGGCAGGACACATACTCACAGACACACACATGGGGAAATGTATTTTCTTTTGTAAGATCCTTTTGTCGGTCCAGTGTAGTAAGTGAACATGGACAGGAGAGAGACACGGACATAAGTAAAAACATACGCCACAATGCCGCGCAGCGGCGTCGTTAATAAACTTTACTACGTCAAGAATACGATTCCGTGTCTTCTTTATGCCATAAAAACGTATAACTTATACGTGGTACCTACTGTGGCAAAAATAAGGTGCAAAATTACGAGGCCGTGCGAAGGAAAAATACGCGTGGGTTTTGTTTTTACAATGTTATACATAATATGTTCCGTATAGCTGGCAGATAAAATAATATTTATTATTACTATAGGCGTGAATGTATAATATTGGTATTAAGTTTGT
This sequence comes from Plectrocnemia conspersa, assembly GCF_051122295.1. NCBI lineage: Eukaryota > Metazoa > Arthropoda > Insecta > Trichoptera > Polycentropodidae > Plectrocnemia > Plectrocnemia conspersa. Next base: position 34,785,064 of record NW_028277169.1, on the reverse strand, counting down.
TGCTATGGATATACCAGCATGATTAATCAGTGGTATATTTCAATGGCTAATATCCAAAAGAGCAGGGTTTAAATTATATTAAACAATAGTAATTTTCAATTTGGAGATTAGGAATAGTGATTATTATATACATATTTATATCCAAATCAGATTTACTTTCTTTTTGATTTTCTTGATTGATTTTCTTCTTGATACTATTTTTAAATAGTATCAAGAAGAAAAAACTTATAGTTTTATTTTTAGAAAAAACAATCTGTGCAATCTTTTTTACTGGTGTCCGTACAACGAACGTTGAATTTGGTATAACTCGCGATAAGACACTTCTCATGCTTAAGATATTCATTAAATGTATTTTTCCCAAATTCTCGGTACTTATTGAGCGTCCTTAGTATGCAACGTAAGTCATGCGAATTACATCGGTGTGTTTTATACGAGGGGAGGGCAAAAATACCTGTACGCGAGTTGAGTGTCGATAGATTAGCGGGAGACTGCCGCGGGCCATTCCATCTAACTTTCTTCTCTCTTGAAGATGGTGCTAAACTTGCTGAAGATAAATAAAGCACGAAACTACGGCAAACTTAACAACAAACCTACTATAGATATTGTGCTGAAAGAAATATCTCACAATTGTTTTGCTCTCTGGCGCTCGCGCAACTTTCGGCCCGGACGTGTTCCTTTATCGAACGTGTATGAACTCTTGTGGTTGTGAAACTCCTAAAATATCCATCGTCAATTATCGTTTGTTTCTATCTAACTTGAAATTATACTTTTTATATGCCATTTATTCTTCAATCTAAAGTCAATCGAAAAATGATCATAATGATGTAAATAAATAGAATCTTATACCTACTTTTAAAAATATTATCAGAATTATTGAAAAAATACAGGGTTAATAAAAACTCAACAAATATAAATGATGCACAAAAAAATATTATTTAATAAGCAATATAATTAAAAAAATATTATTTAATAAGCAATAATATAATTTAATAAATAATATAATACTAAGGCGTCTTATAATAAATACAGGCAACTCTTTATCTTATAATAATTACCACTGGTAGTTGAAAAAATATATTTAAACATATTTCTAAAATTGGTATACACATGTACATGTTAACGTATTATAATTGGAAAAGTTTTCTGGTCCGGTAACTTTTCGATCCTACTTGCGGATGACACTCGAGCCGCGTGTCTTTGATGTCTGCGTGCATTCGTGTGCCCCCCATATTTGTTCACCTTTAAACTTTTACCTGTTCAGACCAGCATATAATTGAAAAATGTTCAAGTATTGAACGCCTGTCCTAAACAAAACATTCACGCTCCAAGTAATATCGAACGTCAATCCGACTTCCTTTTTTTTCATGTTTTTCTTTTTCTTCTTTTTTTCGTTTTCCTCAATTTCAAAAGCAATTTCACAACGGTACCTCACGAGTGTATAAGCACTTCGATCGTGAGCGACTTTGGATTTGAACTTATATTGCATCAAACATGTATCAATCCATTACACGCGGATACAATCACATTACAGTTCTTTAAAACATATATAGCAAATTTGTTTAGAATAAAAAAATATATCATATAAACACTGCCATACCACATTTTAAAAGCCTTAATTAAAGAGCTTTAAAATGAATCAATTAGTAAATTATAATAGCATAAATAATTATAATTTACGTAAGTCACGTAAGACTAGTTATATATCTATATTTTTATTATACATATAAAACATTCACTTAGTATGTGTCGTTGATTTTGATACTATATCCTAGATAAGTCTAAACGAAAACCACTCTTCTGACCCAAATAACTCTAAGTAATCCTCGCCGGACGCTAGAAATCACGTAAAAAAAATATTTGATACATCAGAGTTGTTTGTTATATACAGATACATTTAAAACATGGATTAAATTTATTCAGATTGTTCATATATATATATATAAATGTACCCAGAACTAATCAATAAGTCACTTACATACTTTATTTTAGGAATACTTAATAACATTGATTGAAATAATCGCCCTAAAAAACTGCCGTAAATCGAGTTTTATTTAAACAAGAAAAACCGACGGAAGTTCAGGTTTCGGGTTATCCGTCAACTGCAATCCGTCCAAATTGGGTTTAAGCAAATGGAATAAAGAGGCAGGGTTTCTAACCGGGATGTTTTGACAGGTAAATTTAAGATAAAAGTCTCAGAAGTGTACCTATATATAACATACACTCTGGGCACTTTGCACAAGTATTTTTTTGAGATTGTTCACTGACTCGTTTAATTCCAACATTAAAAGAATCATACAAAGTAAATCTATATTATTTTATATACATTTATAAAACTAGCTATAAACTAAAGTAGCTCATTATTAAATATGTACGACTCTAAACAAATTCATCCCTAAAATAAGAAAAATCCTGTAAAACCTAATCTCTGACGATTTATTGAAATTATAATTACATAAAAAATTTTAACTACAATCTCCAAGACTTTAAAACCTCGAAGGTCCATATGGGATCCTTTTTTATCTTAAAAACACAAAAGTGAATTGCAGTATGTGAGAATAATTACATGTATATCTAGCCTTCGTAAATTAGACCCCTCAAAGAAGCGAAAGTGTTGTGACATGAAATCAAGTTCAGAGAGTCTTTCTTTTGTAATATCAAAAAATAATTCATAAAAAAAAATATCTGACCAAATCTTTAAAACAGAAAAAATTGCGTCTAGAACTTCTCTCAAACGTGAGCAGCAGCGACGCGTTATTTTCACATGTCATTCTAGCCGCCATTTCTATGTCAACTGTATTATTTTTTAAATAAATTTTGTGCTGCACAGCGACGTGCTGATGACCGATTACGTGATACTGCAATACTTAAAATATTTTTATAGTCGAGTATTGAAATTAAATTTTAATAATACGATGAGTTTGAATATGAACCTCACAAAGCCAGCTAATAAACTAGTGTTAATATAACCTAAAAAGCATGGATAAAAAAACTAAATTATGGTAGAATCGGAAGAAGCCATGAAATATAGGTTTCCCGTGGTGCAATATTTATTTTAGTCCAAGCTCTCGCTGTGACTACAGGTGTGGTTGTTGATATGCATAAATCAAAATGGACGTTATCGAATCGGTCAAAGCACAATGGGCAATTTGCATGGAGCTGGCCATAGAGGCAGAAGCAGACGGCGCGGCGCCTCTTCTGTGCTTTTGCTCTGTTCTGTTTTTACTCTCTCTCTCTCCTCTCGCTCGTTCTATCCGCAGTCGTGCCATTTGGCCTATTCACAAACCGGTCCTTATCGGAATCACTTTACTCCGAGCGTCTTCATTGAATACTTTCGATCTCTCAACCGCATAACTATATACCTAATGCTAACACGTTTACTATCAATTTAATTCAACTTTTTAAATGTGGAATCAATAATCTGATAATAAAGTTACTTAATAGTATTTTATAAATCTGTGAGATTCTCACAAGGATATTTTTATACACATCTTTAAAAAAACATGTGTATCTGTCACAAAAACTCTTCTCAAGCGATGAACAGTAGCGACGTAACATTTGCACATGTCATTCTGACTGCAATTTATAGGTCAACTGTGTTATTTTTTACTTTCAAGTTAAAATTTAAAAGTTTTTAAGAAAACACGCAAAAAATTGCTTTGCATGGTTAGACTACCGTATTTTTATGTATCCCTCTCTCATTTTTCTAAGAGAGTTGGAGTACAATTCATTGCTTTTTCAGCGTAGCGTCTATTCAATGAAGCGGTTTTCAAAGTTAAAGAAGCCAACGCACAACTATTTTCAACTGCAAGCTTTAGAGTGCCTTAGATAGTCGCGATCGCGTCCCTTATTCTTCACTGTCGCGACCAGGACGTCAGCGCTCGAGAACGCTCCACTTACATGAGCCATTCGGTTTTGTAAAAAGCATTCCAAGCAAAAAGGATTCGGAGAAAATGTGGTATTGTACACATATATTTTAGGTGTGCATCGTGTATTTTAAATATGTTTGTATAATGGCAATCATGACACTTTTTTTTACTCATGACAGATTTCATCATCACTATCATTAGTAAGAGTTTATATTATGATATCTTTACTTAACGGATGTTTTGCCATTTTTAGGAATAAATAATAAAAATAAATATTATCTTTCATTAAAACAAATTAAATTCATTTTGTCAGAGTATTGCCAAAACAAGTACAAAACTGTTTAGCTTATGGCATAAAGACGGGATATTTGATAATCTTGTAGGGACTAACAAATAAATTAGTACACGCAAATTAGCGAAATTATAATGAATACTAATTATTGTGCTCCTCCCTCCCTACCTTTTATCTTATGGTGGCTTAAAATGTTTGTTTTATCGTACAAGTTATACTTCATTTCGTCTGCTGTAGAATATTTATTAAAATTTCGGGACGAGTTAACTCGTCATAGCCATTTGATTTACAAAAAATTGTTATGGAGTTAATAATCATTTTTATTTTACTTTAATATAACTTTATCCGTCGTTTTCCTTCAGGTGCATTATTAAAACGTTCATTTTGGAATCAAAGCATGCAAATGTTTATTATAAAATACGACTATGGTGGCTTAAAATGAGTGATTGATACGAGTGTTAAGATGATTTTGGATAGCTAGTGATAATTCATTACCTCTGCTAGATTTAATATTTAAAGTACATGACGAGTTAACTCGTCATGGTTAATTGAGAGTTTTCTATGACTTTATTTAGTGTTGCTACTACCTCTCTTCCCCTGCATCGGGGTTGCCATCACACCACACATACATAGGTAAATAGCTGAACTTAATTAAAATTATCACGAAATAAATAATATTTATATTATTATAAAATATATTGTGCAAACTTTTATAACCATCGATATTTTTTTTAAATATTTTCTAATAAAGATTCTTTATTGTAGGTCCTAAACTTTCATATTGTCGGTTTGAAACGTCATAAATCTTGACATTATGTTTGAAATAATTGCATTTTTACATTTACTAATTAAAAAATAATATTTTTTTGTGATTTTAATACTAATAAATACAGATTTGCAACATATAAAATATTGTGAATTTTTATCAGCGGCAAAGGCTTTGAAAGCTTTTTAATAAAATCTAAAGAGCTATTATATTTTTTTTAATAATTTATCTTGGCTTTTAAAGTTTAGCTTAAGTTTATTTAGGTACGTAGTAATATCAACCATAAATATAAAAGACATTATAGTTCATTTTGTATCTGATATTGTGTATAAACGTGTTATGAAAATATCTATTCCTTCGCGTAAAAAAAAAGTGTGCACAGCTACCCAAATATTTAAAATCTGAATAATAGTTGATGTCAATATAATGCGTTAAATATAATTTACAGTTAAAATCAGTGTATATTAAGCTGTTTTTATAATGTGAATTCTAAAATTACTCATTAATTCATTATCAAACTTCTTGATTTTTTCAATCCAGTTCTAAAGAATACTTTATTTTAATTTAGAATCAATGTTTTTTTTACTTTAAATTGTTTTATGGTAAGATTAATTTATTCATAATAAAAATAAATGTAAATATTAAAATAATTCTACATACATGATATTCTCAAGTATTTAAGGGACGCCCGATTGCCAATATATGTACATATTAATATTTTTTTGCCACGTTTATTACACGAATGTTATGTTCAAGAAAATAATTGAAAAGTCAATAACGCGTAAAAATGAATCACTAAGCAATAAAGCGTATTCGTGAGTGAAACTATAAATATGTATCATCCGTGAATAAACACGCGTTATGGTGATACAGAAATAAATCCAAAAAAAATAAAATCACCCGCAGCATAATATGAAAACTTTCTTAATACAAAAAATGGTCGTTCGTCACGTTTCTGCCGTCGTAAAGTTTCATATAGAAATACTACACAGAGATGTACTATAAAAATTTCCCCCGAAGCAATAAAAAAAACACCCTTCAGGCGATGGGGGTGGGCGAACGTAGGGGGTGTAGTGGCGAGCGGGCGAACTGGGGGTAGGGGCAGCGGTGTACTGACATCGGTCCTCTCCTCCAATCATGTACACGGGTTTTATTACATCCATAAATTCATCATATCGTATCTCTTATGCGGCCCGCGGTGCTACGCCATTGGCCGGGCTGGAGGTGGCGCAATGCGGAAAACTCCTTCTTCACCCCGCCTTGATATTAATATTGAATTTTTACACGACACGCTTATAATCTCGCGAAGGGATGATGACAGCAGCGCCGCCGCTGGCTAAGAACGGCCGGCCGAGAAAGCTCACGAGAGTGAAGGAAAATTCAATTTTCAGTTCCTGAAAAGTTGGTCCTCTTTGCAACAAAATTTGCTATTTAGACTCCCTAAAATTGTATTTATTTCTTAATTTTTTTTAAAAACGAATTAAAAATATTTTTTTATTCATATCATAAGAAAAATTTAAGAAAAGTGAAAATGAGAATTTTTATTTATTAAAAAAAAATATTAAACACCAGAATGCTCAATCGCAAACCTTACGCCAAAATCAAATATAAATAGTGTGTAAAATATAGACTTGACCTCAGCTTAAAGAAAGTTAATCGCTTTGCAGGTTTCGAGTCGTCCATACGCAAAGATGTCCGGTCCATCTGAGATATTTTATTTTAAATATACTTGACGACATCAGGTTTCTGTCACAATTTGTATTGCTTGTTAAAATACCAACAACGCAAAATATTATCTCAAAAACCATATTTTTAAAACCCTGCAGCCACTGAGAGTCGCTGGTTCACAATGTCTTATGTTTTATACCTATTTATATTTGATTTTAATTTCTAAATCGACGTGTTTCAGTACTTCTGGATATGAAATTGATTTTAATGTGAATATACAAACCAAAGAAACACCTGTTGGCTGAAAATATTACTCTGCTCTTTTACATAGGCGTAGATATTTCTCTATTTCAAATTATTATTTTGTCAGTTATTAACGGTTTATGGTGTCAATATCATAGAACGTCATTTAGGAGAGGCAGGTGAGGGAATTTTCACTCCCTCAAATTTGGCCAGAAAAATACATTTATTGAAATACTATGAATCAAATAAAATAGAAATATTTAAAAAGAGCGACTACTGACTAGCTAACTTTTGCTCCCTCCCCAAAAATCTAAAATGACATGCATGAATTTAAATAAAAAATTCTCAGGTTATTCTTAAAAAATCTACCTCTTCAATATGTCCTTTCGGTTAATATATTAGTAATTTTTGTCTATTTACAGATATTAATTAATTTATCCAATTAATGCAAAACAATCTATTAATTGACTGTCAATTTTATTTATTTATTAGATAATATTAATTATTTATTACTTTTTAATAGTTATAATCATTTTAACTTATTTAAATCACTTAAATTAAGATCATCTGCGATTGAATTAATTCATAAAAAATAATGGAACATTTTTAATACATAGTTTTATCGAATTTATTGTATTTATTGCGTCGATATATCAGTGTGTTCAAAACATAGACCTTAACATAGAACTTAAATATAATCAAGATTAACCAGGATTTTTTTCTTGTTAAATATTAATTATGCATTTACTTTCATCACTCCATATAAAAATACTACTTGCTAGAAAACTTCCTTTGGCGTCACAATTACAAATTCTAAAGGCTTTTGCGTCCTAAGCAATTCGAATTTAACCGCCACTTTAAAGGCTATAAAAGCGTTCGGCGTGTGATGTGTCTAATAAGCGGACGAATTGTGAATTTTTTCCATGTGTGTGCAGGACACATAAATTGGTTTACGACGGTCCACGGTAATGGCGGTCCGTGCGACGACCCATTATGAAATCAACCCTTCGCACGCCAAAGATAAAATAATGGCCGAGATAAAGACGAGCCACCGCTCCGTTTCATAATTAATCACACCCCGCCGAGAAAGGGTTAAAATTGGTGGAGGGGAATGATCCTTGAAAAAAAATACAACTTATTTAATTGAAACCTGATGACTTGAACAGTACCATCGCAAAGTAATATTTTAAGTCCCAGTTCCAGTTAGTATATAGCTAGTATTACTAAACTGCTCTTTAATACTAACTAAATACCAATAAATATCATTTTTTTTAATTTATTAAGGAAATAAATTCCCGTATTTCATTATTGAATTTAAAAAATACTGAAATACCGTTATTTAAAATATGTTCTAAATAGAAATCCTTTTAAAACATTTAATTACTGTGATATTTTTAAATAAAAATATATTGCTGTACTTAGTTGCTATCGTTAAAAGTATCAAATTATATTACAGTTACCAGAAAGTTTGGTATGTTCTAAAAAAACAATTGTTTGAGTTTAAAGTCATCATTAAAAATTACAAAGTTGCATCACAATTGAAAGTTTAAAGATTTGGTCCGCTCATTACCGTCTCATTACTTCGCTGCGGTATGCGCCCAGCACAAAGTCCGAGATAAAGATGGACCGTTCCATAATTAATCACACCCCGTCGAGAAAGGGTTAAATCCGGTGGTGGGGGTCCTTTAAAAATGCTTACCGCTAATTTATAATTGAAACGCATACGCGTCGTGCCGGCGGTGTGGGGGTCGTGATTAAAAGCCAAAACGTGTCTTTTTTTGCAACGAACGAGCATATAAAAAAAATGGAGGAGAAAAGGTGTGTGTTATTTATTCAGATCGAATGTGTATGGCTTCGCGAGGCATAAAAATTACTACGCGTACGAGCCGAGGGCCGACAAGTATTTAATGTAACGCAAGATCACGACGTGGGTGTCGTCTTACGACTTAAATTAAATGAAGTGATCGAATTAATTATTCGGGACTTATGGATATCGATTGGGATGTTTATCGACAGATATAACTATAGTTACTAATAATTTAGTTGCTACTGATTAGGTAATATGACAATAGGTTAAGCACAATAAACCACTACTAAGTATGTAAAGAAACACCAGACTGAAATCAGTCTGTAAATTAATGACATATATTTTAATATCATTACAGTTTACAATCATGTATGTCATAATGCATAACCCAGGTCAGATATCTGTGATAATCGATCAGAATTAAAATTATGTAATAATTACTATTATTTATCTTCCTCAGAACCGATAGAAATTTTCAAATATTAGTATTGTATATACTGAGATCAAATTTTTTAAATATTAATCACCAACTTATACCACTGGCTTATTGTGCTGTTTTGTTTTATTTTTATTGGCAATTGCTTTATTTTTAATATATTTAAGCTTTATAATTGAGTAAGCTGGTGTTATTTTACATATCATTACTGATACATTTTTTTTATGGATTTTTGTTAAATATTTGTTTTATTTTAAATATTACATATCTGTAGTGTGCACTAAAATGAATATTTTGTGCATTATGATAATAAAAAATGAGCATTAAAAAAAACTATTTAAATAAAAATATATAAAATTACATAATATTTTATTTGTAATGTGCACTAAAATAATTATTTGCTGTCTATTAATTAATTAATTGTGGATTTAAGATATAAAAATATATACTACAATAAGTGTGTATTAATATTACTTTTATTTAGTTAAATTTGGGTGTACACTTAAACGAATAGTTTGTGCATTAAAATATGAAAAAATTAACATTAAATAAATATGGTTTTATTCAATAAAAACTAATACATTGAGCATTATTTTATTTGTAGTATCCACTAAAACGAATTATTTGTGCAATAAAATATTAAAAAACGTGCAATAAAAAAATTTTCAATTAAGCAATATTGTGCACTAAAATTATCATTAATTTTCTATTAAACTAATATAATTTTAGATTTAATAAATATTTTTATACATGTATATTATAATATAAATATTAACATTTCTTAACTTAAAACTTTCATTAGATTAGATTTGGGTTTAAACAGCAATTGAATGTTTTGAAACTGTTACAGCGAATACAGGTTTCAGTGGTATGAATATAATTTATTGCTCATTTTTTTTATTATGTAATGCACAAATCATACATTTTAATGCACACTATAAATAAATTGCTACTCAATCTAATATTTTTAATTGAACAAAGATATTTTTATTACTATTATATAATGCACAAATTATTTATATAAATTCACAAAAAACAATTCTCTGTTTAATCTCATTTAAAAAAAATTAAAAATGATATTGGGTTGTGTTTTTAATTAATTATGCCATTTTTTATATACTATATGAATTTATAGTACTAAAATTTTACATCAGCCATGTTAAAAACAATATACTTCATATAGTATTATCATTATACACAAAAAAGCAGATAAAAAATAAAACGCAAAAATAATACATATCATATATTATAATGAAAATATCATACAATAATAAAATTAAATTATAATAACCAGACCAGCTCTTCTTAGATGACTTTAAACATATCGGGTTATAACAGTCATAGGCTAGTCGCAAGTGCGGATGTCCTGACTCCGGACATCAGATTCTCTATATTTGATTATAGACAGCACTCTTCAGTAGTTTAAATTAATTCTTAACGACAAATAACTTTCTGCAAAAAAACCGCGAATCGTAACCCAACACTGGGATAATAACCAAATATTCTCTTATAAAGGTATAACAAGAACCTTTTATAAACTTTTTCGATCAAGAGAAAGTATTTGCTTATTCTGTGATTTCAAATTATGGATCCCGATTTTAAAATACTGCGATTTCAAGGGTCATAAAAGAAAGGAATAACTGACGGATTTTGAATGTTTTATTGCAGACGTCGTTTGCATGTGGAGAAAACCTCCACTTGCTCTCAAAAATGACTCCGATATCTGTAGAGAAAAGTTTTAGCCAAAATTTTCCAACGAGATGAAATGCATTTAAACAATATTAATTGATCTGCATACAAATATTTTTTTTTTGTAACTGCTGCCATGCCATTAATAAATAGCGTGAAGAGCAGAGGGCCCAGGTTGGACCCTAGAGGAACTTCTGATAGGAACGTGTTGAATAAACTTTAATGTATATATTTTAACTAAATAAACATTACGATATTTTATTGATTTTGCCAGTACATCATTTAGCAGTTTTAGAATTTATGAAATTTTAGTTATGCACTATAATTAAATCATATATATTATATACAATAAAATAGAACATGTGACTAAATACGAACATAAACATGTATATTTCTTTTATATTTAAAAAGCCTTTTAAACCGTATTTTTTCATTTGTTTAGTGAAACATTAAGACAAATGACAGGTAGCTGTTTTAAAAGAAACTGCATTAATGCAGAATACAAAAATATAATAATTTCGTGTCATGGTATTTTATTATTAATATTATCTTTATAATTTGTTTCTTAATACAAGGGTATATTATTATTTTATTTAAAATGCATTTTATTGCTATGTAATTCCTTATTTTTTCCTTGATAATTTTAATACATTTAAACTCAAATAAAAACAGAGTAAAATACTGTTTTTACATTACACTTTTGATGGCAATATATTCACAAAGCTACTTGTCTACTTATTTAATTTACTTTATAGTTGAGATTATTTGTTGAATGGAAAACATTTTATTATAAAAGATTATATAAACATTTTACTTTTTCAATTATATTTAATGGATATTGAGACGCTTTAACCGTCTTATTCAACCAATATAATTTTATTAAACACCAGTACTCGCTTTCGAGTGCACACTTAATGAAATTCGCGGGCAAAGAGTGTCGAAGCTCAAAAGGCATCTTGGGTTTCTACGCGGCGTGGGAAATTGTGGAGTGATTTTTTTCTCCGCCCGTTTCGGTTTGAAGAACGATGCCACAAAGAATGTTTTCCTTCAAGATACACACACGTACGGAGCGGAAAAAAATACAAACGGAAGGTGCATCGAAACCCTTGTAAAGTTGTCGCCGAATGTAAAAGTTTTCCCGAAGCATTTGTAGAATGGTACACTCCTTCTCTCTCTCTCTCTGCTCGGCTGGAGCATTGTTTGGGGGCGCAATATCCTCATAGGTGAGCCCCCCGATGCCCATACAATGCTTTTGCAAAAGTGTCCTGATACCGTCATAAAAAAGCTTTTCAATTCTCAAAAAGCTCTGAGCTTTATACCCAGCCGCGTCGGCTCCCGGTGACGTCTCGCGGGGGAACACTTTTCCTAGATATTTTCACTTCTCGAGCACAATGCAAACTTTTCGGATTCGGTAATGAGCCTCACGGTTAGTTTACTTGTTTGGTCGTGGAGTGGTAAACATTATCTAAAGCTTATATGCTTACATAGTATAAGGTGCGAAAAAGTTGAGTAGTAGATGGGCTATAATATATTATACTAGGAGATATATACGTTAAAAAAACACCTGTTTCTTAAACAATTTATAATAAGATTAAATTGTAAAAACTTTACCTTTAAAAAACAAGTCTTGGACTCACTCATTTGCTCAGCAATCGCAAGCTTATGATAGCTCAATAATTAAAAATAAATTTTTCTTCAGTGCAGTAATTTATTTCTGCTTTAAATAATCACATTTTGTCTGATTATTTATTACTGCCTTAAAAAATGCGATGAAGATGCTGCAAAAAAAATATATATATTAAGGTGAAAGAAAGGAGAACATGGGTTGCGTAATTGTATCATCATTAGCATGATAATGATAATACTATAGAATAATATACAATAAACGGATCTCTGCCTCTTCTAAGAATGCTCTCCATCTCCTCTGGTCGAAGCTTTGGTCTTTCGGTGCCTCGGCAATTGGGTAGAGTACATTCGTGTAACGTGACCTGCCCACTGAAGTCTTCCTATTCTAATGAAGATAAAGACAGCTTCTGCTTTAAAGAGACTGTAGAGTTCGTTGTTGATCCTAATTGCCTTCTCTCAGTTTGTAGAATTTTTCTCTCTAGGAATTGTCCAACTCTTTGAATCATATGCTAGCACAGGTCTTATCAATGTTTTGTACATGAGCATATTCATGCGACATCTGATTTATTAAATCGAAATAAAATTATTTGCTGAAAATAAAATATTATGTAATTTTAGCGGACGGATGGTGACAGGTAGTAATTACACTAAGATTGGTCAGCTGGAGTATTATCTATTTATTTGTTTAGTGAATGATATTAAAGAGTGATCGGTGGGCGAAGCACCGCCGTACGGCAAACTCCCGCCGAGTTCCGCCAAAGACAGTGGTGCCTTCCGCCGCCGTCACGTTAGTGTTACCAGAGTGTTGCCTACTTTTAGCTATAATAAATAAATAAATAGGGACTTACAATATTTTAAATACAGTAACAAAATTTCACTATAATAAGTTCGAAATTTTGATTCTTAAAAATCAAAAGTGAATTATTTGCATATGCATCATGCAAACATTTTTTATTTTTTTATTGTATTACTTTAAAACTGGTATTTTTTATGACCAACTATTAATTTTTCAAGTTGTGCATATTAAGAAGGTTGCTGCTTTAATGTTGAGGTGCTGTTGAAGCCTCGTTTCATGTTTAGCATCATGCAAAGTAACCACAACTGCAAAAAAAATCATTTGAAATTATCAATATCAATGTAATACATTTTAGAATTAATATTATTATTGAATCTTAATAAATTTATTTTTAAACTTTAAAAAATGGCTCGACATAAAAAAATTCAAAATACTGCTAACAATCAACGTATATTGAAATTTAAAACGTATTATTTTTGAAACATGGACTGTCAGAAGGAGCGAACATATGCGTCTTAATAAGCTATATTTTCTTACTTTATCGCAATGAAGACAATTGTTCAAGAACGCTTCATAGCAACAACACATTCAAGTTGTTCTGACCTTTGTTTCTTTTACACAAAGGGTTCCAAAACACCTGCAAAATTGACAATGGAGTTTTGGTAAAGCACGAGGCTGGCTCTATTATTATATTAATTAAAAAGATCTGAGACTGAACCCAGAATTGAAAATTTACTAAGCCCTGCAAAGGAGCGCAATTGCATCTAAGAAGCAGCCTTATTCTAGATCCTACAGTTTAGCTTTGAAAGGCTTGAAAAATCACAAATCACTAGGGGTAAACAAAATTACTAGAGAGCTACTTATACACGGAGGTGATGCTCTTGTTTCAATAATACATAAAGTAATATGTAGCGCCTGTAAACACAAAATAATACCAGAAGAGTAAAGTAGAAAGAAATATTCTCAAAAATCATATATAGAAGGCTAGAAAAAAATGCCGATAAAATACTAGCAAAATTTTAGTGTGGATTTAAAGCCAACAGATAATGAGGCAGAGACTTGAAAAAGCCAACAATTATGATATAACACTGTACCACCTATTTATAGACTTATATAAGAAATTTTATATGTTTTAAAAATACTAAACATCCCAAATAAATTAGTGAGATTGGTTGAAAATACACTAAAAGGTTCATAAGCGATAGTTAATATACAGAATGAATATATAGGGTAAACCATAAGTTTTTTCATTTTTTAAATCGTATAAGCTAAAACCATGCAAAATGGGGACGCGAAAGTGAAAGCGTGCGGAAGTTTGCTCCTTGGAAATTTAGTCGCAATGGATCACTTCACGGGGGAATAAAGTTCATTCTGTGTAGAACAGTTTTACAACAATTTTTATGTGATTATTTGCCGCCCATTTTGCGCTAACTACTAATTACATATGAATCAATGAATCAAAAATTTCATACAAGTTTCAAAATCGGTTATAAATACTAAATTTGAATTCAGAAAACAGCTACATAATTATAAAATTAAATATGTCAATGGCTTACACAACCTTTAAGCATTTTTTTGTGAAGTTGGCACAATTTATTTTTAAATAGATTGCATTTAAACCCTTTAACGATTTACCAATTTCTACCAACACAGTTTTGGTGGTTCTTAGCATAATTAAAGTACTAAACTTAAGGTTAAGATTTGTCTATGGTATTGCCTAGATGATATTTAAGCTTATTTAAGTGAGACAACCAAACAAATAAATTAGTTAGGATTTAAGCTGCTACTTTTCCGTCGATACCCTAACATGTTAATCGCTTAGCTTATTTTTCCCTCGTACTTGATAATGAGGCCCGCGGTTACTTTCGCTCTCCGGTCACAGCCCGTTAAACATAATTTAAAGGCAGCGGCGAGGATTCGTGACGCGGGACACCTGGGCTGCCGCGAATTAATCGCGAATTTGCCGAATCGAAAATCAATTGTGTCAAAGTGTCAAAGAAAGCCGAAGGCCATAAATAAGCGCTCCGATCGGACGCGATCAGAATTCGCGCGGCGAACTCTCTTAAACGGGAATAACTCATGTTCGCTTAGAATTCGCGCGGCGATAAATTAGCGATGTGCTCGATCTTTGTAAAGCGCGGCCCTTTATTTGAATATGTTTGTTTTCGATGCGGCCATTGTGTGTGAGCGTTTTGCTTTTTTAATTTCGAAAAAGTGACACGGGACGGAGAGCACGGGTGTTGGAATGTCGCAGCTCTTCCTGCGTCGAGCGGTACAATTTTATATACATATGTATGGATATAAAAAATGTTATAGAAACGAGTTTGACACCATACCTATGGAATATATTATTGTTTTATAAAACGTCCAAATTTTAAGTTCTCGATATGTCTGGGAGCAAACATAAGGAATAGAGAGAGATGGAATGAAATGTTTCGAAATGTGGTAATGAAGAAGAATGTTCTGTTTCTCATCGAGAAAAAGAGATACCAACGTATGCTTAAAAGAAAGATAATATGTATACGGAAAGATATTTGTAATTAAATTATTTTTTTACTGAGAACCTGTAATGAACGACAATATACAAAGGTTTTTTTTTAACAATGAAAATCAACATAAACAATTTTACTTTTATAATCACTTTGATTGTGCCCTCTGAATTAAATCCTGCAGTGAAATATGTAGTTCATGTTTAACGTAAACTAATTTTGCCAATAATTGGTTATATGTTTTTCTAACAAACAACAGAGCATTATTCTCTGAAAATCGGGTTTAGCCATCTTATTAGAATTATCTCAATTTTTATTTTGAATTGAAAATTGCTTATTTATCTAAATTAACACGTATGTTGTAAATTATAATACTCTGAGCAGGTAGAATTTCTTTGAACAAGGATAAACTTAAACTTACAGCTGCATTGTTGATGGCAACCGGAGCGTAAGTGTTTTTTATTTTATGTATTGAATGCTGATGTTTGCTTTTTTGTAATACCTAAATTTGAACCTTAACAAATAAATTTAAACCTTAATGGCATGTTCAATAATAATCTAAAACAATCAGTTAAATTTAAGCTTAATTAACAATTGTAGGTTTAACCTAACCTAACCATATTAAGATATTTTAAATTTATTTTATTTATATCAAATAAAACAGAAAATACATATGTCTGTCTATCTGTCTCATTTTTGGGTCAACTGTGCTATTTTTAACTTTTAAGTTGAAACTTGAAACTTGAGTTGCACCATATAAGACACTAAAAATAGTGTATACAGCCAAGTATTAAAATAAATTTATTATAACAGGATGAATAATTATAAATATTATGAATAAAAAATTAGTTTGATTCGATTCTGGTTACAGCCAGGTAATAAAGCTAATAATCTATAAAAATTGAGTAATCTAACCTAACCTACAAATCACTAATATCGAAGATCACATTAAAGTTTATATTTAAGCAAAAAATCTCATATTTTAAACAGTTGTTTCAAATCTTTTTCTAAAACTATTATTTTGATCCTTATTAGAGATTTATTTTAACTTTTTCTTATCCGTAATTTTTTTTCTTTTAATTGCAATACAGTTGACACAAATAGCATGTATTAATTTTTAATGAATATTTCTTAATGGTTTCATCTAAAGAACATTAAAATTCAATACAAAATCTTTTAAACTCTAAAAGAGAATCATGTATGTAATTAATATTTCACATTTCGTGATATTTTGCATATTTTATAAAATGGCTACTTTATCTGAATTTCTCGTGATTTTTTTATGTATATAAATAAAAACTTGGCCTTAGTTTATATCTTTGTATATGGAAAATCTTCTTACTGATTTTATTTACAAAAAATTCAGTGAATATATATGTATATAAATAATATTATATTTATTAATTAAAATATAAAAGAACGCGAAAATTCATAATCATTTAAAAACATACTATTGCATATATATCATATTATATTATTATTTTATTTAAAAATATTAGGATTAAAAAAATATTTATTGCATTTCAATTTACGGTCCTATCCAATACATTTATTCTGAAAAAATTACAACATTTTATGATTTGATTAAAATATCCTTTACTCTTGTTACATTAACAAATTCTTGACTTCTTGCATTATTAATGTTTTGGTAACAAAACATGAATAATGCATTAGAATATCCGAAGAGGTCGGAACGAAATGTTTGTTTATCAAAATTTCTATAGTCGGTGAAAACGTATAACTAATTTTGGAATAATAATCAGAAATCCCTGTCTCTTTCATCACTACCTGCTCTGAATTGAACTCTAAAATTATCGATTTTGAACAACAATTATTCTTATAATATTTCAGTAGTTAAAAACTAGTAAATTTAAGAGGGCAAATGCCCCCACTTGTCCCCCCAAACGACGTCCTTAGACAAAGCCAGACCAGACTCGGCGAAAATTGTTTTAACTAGGCTATATAATTTTGATCTTGCACTCTTATACTATAATTTTACCATAATTTGACCATTGATTACCAGAACATTTTCTTGTAGGGAATTTTATATTTTTTTTTAGTATTATATATTATAATTCCTTTCTCTTTGATGCCACTGCGCGCCCAGTCAACTTTCCTCATCTTTACAAGTATCATTTTTTCCTGGGAATCGTCCGGGTCCCGCGTAACTGGATCAGTGCACACGTCTCTTCTATCGCTAGTGCGTATCTGCTATACACACCCCACCCTGCACACGCACTTATATCCCATTTTGTAAGATATACTTTTTTCAATTCTTGTAGATGCCCCCCGCCCGCGAGGAGGGCGCAGACCCCGACCAGCCACCCCCACTCCCGCTTCGACCCCCTCGTCCACATATCTTATTATATCAGCAGATGAAGCCGGCGGGGGGTCTGGGGAGACCCCACAATTGTGTGCGGTGTGTATCGAGGCTCTATCGATCGGCCGTGGCGCGTCAGCTCGGGTTATAGCCACGGACCTGATGTGTCCATCCCTCACGGACGATTCTTATGGACCGAGAAATAAATATCTTAGTCTTCCTCTTCTCGCTCTCGGCATCGAGAGCGAGGTACGCCTTGATGGGATTCAAATCTGATAAGATTTGGGATGTGATTCAGAAAAATGCATATACAAATGACCATACTATGTTTTTTACAATACATACCATATCTGTATTTTTTACTGCTTTCATTATAAAAATGAATCCCTAATTCCAACCCCAAGAACAGGATTACATTCATCTGATGCCATATGAAGACTTGAGAATGAATATTTTACTATTTATTAAATAATGTAAGTTATAGTTACTATATTCCCAAATTCCAGTAGTGATCACATTAAGTAGATTGCTCCCTCGATGTTGACGTGCTGCCTCGTTTCGTGTTTACCAGAAAAACGTTTGTAAAAATAGCATTGTTGCGAAAACTCATTTTTATCTCATAATGAAAGAATATGAGTAGGATAACAATAAAATGAAACAAAATGTTATTACATCACCGACACACAAACGTTTGACGCATACACACACGGGTATGAATTTATCGTGTGACGTTTATGAGTCCGGCCCTGTGCTTTACACACACGTCCATCTCGGACAATAATGGCGCTCTAGCGTCCGGCAGATGTTGTTGATATTGCATTTTCCATTCGCCATAATGCGATCTCTATAAGGAGGAGAGACGGAAGAGCACCCACCCTGGGCTCGAGGGGGCGCCCGCGTGGAGGCTACGCCCCCGAGAGTGGAGGGACGACCCCAAACACCATACACCATAAAATATACACCTTCGATATAAGATAACCTTTTTTATTGCCGCCATATAGCACGCGTACATCGCCATTGCGTTTATTGCATTATTTTTTTATAAATTTATAAAAAAAATATTTTTTCAATCATAAATACGTCAATATGCTCAATAAGGTTAAATAATATATAATAATTCTTAACTTGACTTAGAATCAATAAAAATCATAAAATCATTTGAGGTTTTAGGTTGAGATTCGATTTTTTCATGTATCGCTTTGTGTGATTTAAGAACTTATTATTTAATGTTATATTTAAGTATGGTTTCTAGATAATATTTGCCGTTCTTAGCACTATTTATATCTTTAAATTAAGATTTATATATTCTACGCTAATATACTTATAAACCATATATGTTTATTAAGAAACAGAGGTCACCTAATGATAGAAAAAATTCGCGCAGCTGTTTACGTGTTTGAAAAAATATGTATCGAATATCCTATTTTATGAAACATATAAAACACCATTAAGACTATAGCTTTAATTGTCAAAAAAAAAACGTACCAAAATTGAACAAAAAAATATTCATTTTCTGTGTAAATACCAATATATCTATTGTATATTTAAGCTGATTACCCTTTTTATTTTAATGTTAAAAACCTTAACGCTAAATTGATTAATATACTAGGATTTGCTTAGTGCTTTGTTTTCCTTTAATTTAATTAGTCTCTGATGATGATAACAGTTTAATAAAGATTTCTCAGATGTTTTTAAATGGAATTATTTTTTAATATATCCTGAGATTAAATATCTCAGCCACATTTCCGTATAGAACTTTAAAAAATACTATAAATATTAGGTCTAGTTTTAAATAGTTACTTTACTATGTATTTGTGAGAACGTGTAAACTATATAAATGTTAAACTATATAAATGTTAGCTTGTTTTTATTCGAATACTTTGACTTTGACCAAAACTGCAAATGTCAAAACAATAAGTTGATTAAATTTTTTAGAAAGCTATAAATTTATATTTTATTATGTATGTTTTTTTTATATTTTTAGTTGTTTTAATTTTTTAGTCATATTTTATTATTTATTTCTCTAAATTAAATTTTACTAAAAATTTTAAAACATACTTATACTTTTATAAAAAAAAATATTATTTATGTTTTAGCTTATTATATTTATTTACTAACACGACAATAACTTTGCAGTCTCTTTTTACATTTCTTATTAATAAAATAGTTTTTTATTTTCACTCAGTCTTTAAGTCAACCCCAAGTATAAATTAAGTCAATGAAATGCTTTCAGCATTAATTTTTCTGTAAATAAACTCCTTTGAAATACAAAAATGGCTATTGAATAGATATAATTTTAAGGTTTGATTAAAACATACAACTTTCTTAAAATTTAGGAATTTTTCTTCATATGATAGTTACTTCTACATAACATTTTGAAGTGAAATTATATGTTTAGACTTTATTTACTGCAAGAATCATACCACACATTTACTACAAATACTTTCAGGAAAAGAACAGGAAAATATACATGACCAAAATATTGAAACCAATTAAATGTTATTGCGTAAATTTTATTTAGATGTATATTAGTATTTTATTAAAATAATTAAATTAATATATGTTTAGTTAAAGAAAAGTATTTTCTTTAAATTTATTTTTTTATTTTTCTTAGAATAAATTGATGTATATCTTAAATGGTATTTTTAGAGAAGCGCTCCGATTAGATTTGTCACAATTCTTGTTTTGTACACCCTCTTAGCCCTACGACCTGCGACGTCCTCATGGGAATTTACTCTATGGACCTGATCGCTAACCCACTATAAACACATACAATAAAAAAAGAGTGTAGCGCCAGTTCTAGGCTTACTAACTCTTGCTAAGATATAGACTTCAATAGCACTCTTAAACCATGATCAGATTTATTATAACGCTTACTTTTTATTGTATTAACGACTGGAAAATATTAAATTCCATCAAAAATTTATAAATCAAATTTACATTGTTAAATTCAATAATAAAGATTAATATTTTTAATGAAAACTTTATCATCTAGAATCCAGACATCACAATAGTATCAAACCCATACACAAAGATAAATAATAATGGTTTTAAAAATGAGATTAGCCTTATTACGTATAAATATATTAATTGATTACTAAATATATTATATTTAAATAGATTATGAAATTAAAATTGGGTTAAAAAGAAAACAAATTTATTTAATTAATAACCTAAATGTGCAAATATATTTTAATAAATATTTTATTTTTTTTATATTCATTATTTATTAACATATTATAGATAAATTTATTAAAGTATTGATCTAATAAAATATTTTTATCACATATATAATATTCTCTTTATGCTAAAATAACATATTATAAGTATTTTTATACTCAATATGTACCTAAAAACAAGCACGACTTAAATAATTTAAATCAATCACAATATTGAACCGTGAGATAAGGAAAATCTGGGAAAACCTAAACTGTTATTATTGATTGAAAAATCAATAATTCTGTTCTTCTATACACAGTATTAATCACTAACTATACCAGTATTCAGCTTCGCACAGCATAAATTTATTATACTCTCATTATTCATC
The DNA here is from genome assembly GCF_051122295.1 of Plectrocnemia conspersa. NCBI lineage: Eukaryota > Metazoa > Arthropoda > Insecta > Trichoptera > Polycentropodidae > Plectrocnemia > Plectrocnemia conspersa. The sequence goes on along the minus strand of NW_028277169.1, from coordinate 34,763,519 downwards.
ATATTAATTCAAATTTATTTCGATACTTATCTATATACAATAATTTAGTATATTTTAATTAATTTTGCACGTCGCTGTTCAGTTTCTTCAGCGGTTTCATTGGCACATTGGCACAGAAATATAGTAAAATATTAAAAAAGCATCAAGATTCATATATTCTTATAAAAATATTGTAACCACGACCGCCCGCAAGCTACGGTGTAAAAAGCCTTCGCGTAATGTATTCAAATTGAAATCGAACAAGACAGTGTGTGATTGTTCGGCGATGTCGGCATTGACCTCGGATAAGGCGCTTGAGATCGTGACTGAAAAAGATTTTATTTAATACACAGGCATAAAACAGGAGACGGGTTATCGCGGCCCTGTCGTAACCCGCCAGGGCCGGCTCTCGCTCTCGCGCAAACACACAAAAGAAGCAATCGCAAAAGTGAAAAATGTAGTGCCATCTAGTAAATTGTATTCGTATTCACACATGTGTGTGTCTGACACTATGTGTGTATATGTGTGTGTGTACAGTGGCAACTGGAATCGAATAACCGTAACGGCCGGCCGACGAATAATGGGGTCCGGCGAGGGCGGAAAAATGAGAAACGTGCCGACGCCGACAGCACATTTTCACAGGGGTGCCTTTGCGTTATGTTAAAAAATATAACCTTCGAGAAGGCCTTTCATTGTTACTATCTTGAAAAATTAAAATAAAATAAAAAATTATATATGACTGTTAGTAAGAGAAAAGCGAAACGGTTTTAACAGTGGCAACAGAAGCTTGAATTGTTATTAAGACACAATGCATATCTGTTCTACCTTTCTATAGTATTCTTTTTCTCATGTCGCGTCCAATATGTCTGAAAAGCTTTATGTATGGTTTTCCTATCCACTACATGAGTATCTAATATTCTATGGCGCCCATTTGCCACGCTAAATAAGACCAACGCCGCCTTGAGAAGTAGATAAGAACTTCCCTCCGCCAGAAGTCAGAGATAGCAGAGATTTTAAATAGAGAAATAGAATAAATTTTGCCGAGACAAACCATAGAAAGAGCCTACCGCCGGGGCTTTGCCCTTGGCTTGTTGAACCTTCATAGAAGGCCTCACATTAGACTAGTGCAGTAATATTTTCATGTGCGCAATTTTTATTTATGCAATAATCCGGTCACCATCTACTTATCTCAAATTATCAAGTGTATGTTTTTATCTGTATTCCCTTTGTTTACTCATACAGTAACCTAAAATATAATATTAAAATACATTTAACAAATTAAAATATTCAAATGTCGAAAAAAAAATTATATTTGTAGTAGAATAATTAAAAAAATATATGGTAAAATACCCCATAAAATAAGCAACACAAAAAATACATTTGTGTATGGTTTCTTAAGTCTTTGTATATTTAAAAAACACTGGAAGTAATTTTTACCATTTTTTTTAGAAATTATCTACTAATTTTTATAATATTTATAATATAGCAGTCATTGTGATAAAAATTTACAGCCAAGAAACAATATAATAAATAAAAAATACATTTTAGCGCCGAACTTCCAGAAATTACTCATATTTCTGGGTTATTAATGTGCAGCTGTGGACTTTTCCATTCGCTAATAAATATTTTTATCTTTTAAATTAATACAGTTTTGGAACATTTCTTCAAGTTTTTTATAACATACTTTTCGATTCTTTCCAGCTCTACGAATATTTAAATATGGTGTTGTTTTAACAAACTTTTATTGTTTTAATGATATAATAATCAGGGGCTATATGTATGTGGTAGAAGCCTATATCATATAACAATTATTTAAATCGTACATTACAAATTAGGTTTTCATAGATTTTCCTGCTCTCACAGATAAATATCGTAATAATAAATATAATTAAATAAAGTTAGATCATGCATAGGTACATATATTGACTGTAAGTTGTAATAATAGTTTATATAAAATATCACTCTGTTGAAACGCATTGGGCTAACGCCTGTCACCTAAAACAAAAAAATTGCAATAAATACATATAATTACAATATAAAAAATATTTAGATCCTTTACAGAAAAATGAAAAACAATTGATTTAATTATATTTACTTATTTTTATTAACAATATATTAGAAAGATAATATAATTGCGAAACAAATAATAGTACTTTATTATGAATAGAAATTTAGCATAAAAGTCGTCAAAATTTGCAATAAGGTATCGAATATTCTCAGCTTTGCTATGCGGAGCGCGTGTCACTACTACAATTTATTTTGTACGATACGCTAGTTCGGAGCATCCTTGAATATTACTAAAAATCTGTAATCTCAGCAGTAGCGGCCCGAAAGAATTTGTTGGGGCTGCTGTAATTGAAATTAAAACAATAATATGTACTATATAAGATATTCTATTAGTCAAAAATAATTTACTTACCACGTAACATACATAAAAATATTTAAAACAGGAACATTTTATTTATACTGAATCACAGTAAATCGAAGTACTTTTTGTTGTTGAAAAGAATTGAAATAAAATTTCGCAAATATCTCTTTTTAGTGACTTTTTCTAGGAGCGTTGAGTTTAATTCATTGCATTTTTGCCGTAGCGTCTACTCAATAAAGCACTTTTTAGCTAAGGGTGGTGTCAACAATTCCTCAATAATCGATGATTTTCTGCTGCGGAATTGAAAGCGTTCTAAAGTGTCGCGATCGCGTCCCTTGTTCTTAACCAATGCAACCAGACGTTGCGTATCTTCAAGCTTTTTAACAAACCTGCTAAATACAATGATGTTTCCGGCGTTAGCTTTGAAGAGCTGAAAAAAAGTTTGTGAGTTGATGCTCATATATTTTATATGTGCACAATAATATTTTTTTATATATTTAATTATATAATTTTACATTTAGCATAAATTTTTAATAATGCTGTCTGTTTATTATAATACTTATATTTTAAAACATGCTATTAAATACAATACATGTTGCTGGTTACAACCATTTTTATTACGTGCGATGTTACAATTTATGGCTAAAAATACAAAAAACTTTCACAATTTAAGTAAAAAAACAATAGAGTTTATTTAAGTACATTTTTCTGAAGATCTGGAACCTCTGATATGTGCTCTTCAACTTCTAAAGCAATATTTGGCTTGGAATTTTGCGCTTATATTTATATTCAAAATTGTTTTGTTGTAGTCATTAATACTTTTAAATGTTAGTGTTGTTAAACAAAATATTTTTATTTTTAAGTATTTTCTGGTATAAAAATTACATGTTTTTTAGTTTATTATATTAGTTTAAAAATATGTGTGATGTGGTATTTTACAGCTTTATTGTAGATGACTTGCAATATAGAAAAAATTATTGATGGTGTTACTCCACACCGAGCAATCATATGTTAAGATTAATCTGAATAATTTTTTTTGTAGTTAGCACTTTTTTATTATTAATATCGTTCTAAAGACCGCAATAATAGTAGATGCTCATATATGTATGTACATATATAAGCATTAGTGAAACCTATCATCATAGTTATCAGATATTTATCAAAAAAAAAATTACATTCAAATTTAGATTGCTATTAAAAATATTTGCTCAATATAAATGTAGGTATTTTATCTATATTGTGGTTTATAATACTCATTAAATTAAAAACTATTATTTCTATATATTATATATATATTTCTATATAACTTATCATTTTTGTAATACGTATATAATAAATTGGTACTTTTACTAGTTATAGTATTATAAAATCTGATTTAGTATATCTTCATAATGCACCTAGTCGTATTAATCTTAATTTATTGTGTCTTGAAATATTTATTAGTATAGATGACTTAATAAGAAAAATCAAACTCGCTTAAACATATATATAACTATCAGAATTATCTTTCGTTTAACACAATACCATGTTTCCTTAAAATTCACAATAGAGTACTAAACTACACAGAAAATGTCGCAACATTGCATATAAAATTGACTGCTCTGAAGAGTAATAAAAGCTATTTTACTCTCAATATTACTTAATGTTATTATATGATCTTCTCTCGATTCACATTTGCAAGTTTTTGCCAAATTAATAAACTATTTTATTTTTTAAATATATTATAGTTACAACTATAACATAGAATTTAATATTGCAGTTACATATTCTATCGGAAAGTTTAAAAACTGCAGATTCTTTGGGAAGCCTCCCTTGAGCCCTGAATATAAATATACATAAGACAGCTTCAACAAAAAAACACTTGACAGACCCGTATTGTGCTAGATAAATCTCCGCGAATGAAATGTACAAGTTTTGCCGGGTTCAATAGCGTCGGTATCTGGACACGATTTATATTTTATGTCCACCCTGGGGATGCGTTAGCTCACCCTCGTTCCCTGGAACTCTTTGAAGCTGGACGTCGAGGGTGGACACACACGAGAAAAAAAGATGTAAACATTGTAACTACATTCAATTTCCCGTCATTTTTCAAGCTGATAAATAATTCGCGAGGGGTCCTCGGAAGATTCTGCATCCGAAGAGTGAATGACGCACGGAGATTTATGAGTGCAGCACACTTCCTCCTCTTCGACCCATAATTCGTTCATTACTAATTCCCTTTCGCCGTTTTCGCCGCTTTCCCTTGTTTTCCCTTTTTTCGCCCAGCCCTCGCTCGCCTCCTTGGCAATTTTCAATTTCCGGTTTGGGTCATTATTCTTTGGTTTTTACGTCACGTCCGCCAGCTCTCCGCCATCTCTGGGTCGGAATTAAAACAATCTTATCTTCCTAGTTAGCAGTCATCATAGCGATCCGTATTTTCAAGCTTATATATACATCAATTATTTTTTTAAATAATAAGCGTAGTTCCCTAAAATATATAACCAAAAAACCGCTTTCATTTATAATTTATTTAATTTTCATAAAAGAATAGTTACAATGCCAGTGTATTATGTAATATAATAGACGTTGAAAATATTACTAACAAACTTGACTAATGAATGTTTTGAGATAATCGACTTCAAAGTTCGTTAAGTATTTCAGACTAATAACCGACTAAACGCATAGGTCTAGCCATCTTCGTTTTCAAGGTCGAGTTTTGAGTTTTATAGAGAAAAACCGAATTTTTGTTAATATTTATAAAATTATGGTCGTTATATTATTGAAATAAAATATGTTTAAACTTTTACTTTCTAGATATTGTATGTGATTTTTGTTAATTATAACAGCTAAAAACTGACAAAAAACAAAGTAAAAAAAGACACTTTGTAATTGCAGAAATTCCAAAAATTCCTCATATAACCTAGTTTATAATATGCATGTTTTTTTTCTTTCTTTATTTTAAGTCTGTCTACAGCAATTAATTATGTTTTTTTAAGAATATCAAGTTGTAATTATACACTAAATTATTTTTATCGGCAACAAAAATATTAAAGCAAAACCTTAATCATCTTATTATTAACATTAAAATATGTATGTAGAGTATAAATCTGTATTCCTTACTCAAACTGTAATTTTTAATTCTTTATAACTTTACAGATATATTAGAATAGTTGGAAACTTTATCACAGTATAAATTATAATTAATATTTATTTTGCGAATTTATTTCTACATTTAAAAGCTTTACTTTTATCACAAGCAATGTAGAGTTTACAAATATTTGTTATTTTTAATTATTAAAGATAAAATATTATAATATATTTGCAAGATAATGTAGATTAAAAAATACAGTAATAATTATAAATATAAGTTTCTATTGTTTCATTTATTTATTATAAATCATTTATAGCAACACGGCAGGCGTTAGCCCAATGCTTTTTAACGGTATATTAGAAAATAGTGAAATACCAAACCCAAATTAAAGTCTGTAAATCAGTGACATTCATATCAATAATTATTATAGATGTCACGAATTATTTAATTTTATCATCCGTGAGATCATGGAAATCTAGGAAAACCCAATCTGCTATAATGAATAGTAATTAACATTATATAATAATTACTAATAACGATATCCCGGATACGATAAAAATTGAAAAACACAGTTTTATATAAAAAAAATTGTTTGAGCATACTTCTAATTAAATCAAAGCTAATTTTAAAATATACCTTAGTACATATTAGTGGGGTTTTTTTTCGAGAATAATTCTTGAAACTTTATTTCACAAAAAGTATAATTTTTCGAGAACTTTCATTGAGTATTTTTTGGTTAAATATTAGTTTTGTATGATTTTTTAAATGTTTAAAATGCACTGCTTATATTTATACTACTACATAAGAAAGGGTGGGTCCGTGCAAGATATTTTTAAATATGCATTGTCTCTTGATAGTTTTTTATAGCTAGTAGCAAAAAATGTAAACACTTTCTCAATTACTTTAATTAGTCTTATCTTTGTTTTGGTAATCTTAAAATACATTAATAATCAGATAAGAAAAAAATCGCTCCGTGTGAGTATTGGCAGATTGCAAAAATGTATGGGGGCTTGGAGATATGCCATAAAAATAGCCTGCCGATTAAATTAAATCCAAAAAGATTTTTAAATTAAAAACGCTTTATATGGACCAACTAAATAAATTAATACCTACAAATCAGTGCTAACCATTAGGCTGAAAGTATAGGAAATAGTGACAGCTATATAATAAATTATTAATTAATATGTATAATATAATTATTATTCAAAAATTATTGCATTTTTATAAAATAAAAAGAGTCGGTTGTTGCACCTCGAACCCGTGGCCCTTGGGTTACTAGGTTAGACCTTACGGACTACGCTATTTCGACCACTGTAACATAATTATTTTTAACAGTTCAAAAAAAATCAGAATTGCATTGCACAACGTAAATAAAAAAAAACAGCTTTACAATATTAACATGAAAATATGAGTGATTTATAAAATTTCGACAATTACAAGATGTTTTCCTGTTCATTCTTTTTTTTTATAAGCTATTATTTGTAATGATCGCTGTTCTAAATAGCATAAAATAATAAGATAAATATCTCAAAACAAAAAGGGCACCATTAGACTATAAATAATGCAGCAGTAGATCAAAGAATTAAATAATTGTAATAATACACAAAAATGAGATGAATAATACACAATTATGTTTAAAAAGTTAATCGGTTTTTTTAGTCTTAATAAATAAAAAATCTTTTCCACAAAATGAACAAATACTTATATATTCAATACATATAGTTATATATTCGAATAGTAAGATTGGATTTTCTTAATACAAGTGTGTTAACTCGTACTTAAAAGAGCTGGAATTTTTTTCAATTTTATCGTAATAAAAATGACGGAATTAGTGACTATTATATAGTTATTCTTGTGATCGAGAATCAAAAATTAGGTTTTCATATATTTTTGTACACTTGAGAGTTTTTGAGTAGCACTATGAATAATTAAAATAAATCGAGCTAGCTAATTCTTAATGACATATATTAATTATAAGCTGTAATAACAGTTCAAAATTAATAAAATATATGTCACTGGTTCACAGACTTTGAATTTAGTTTGATGTCTCAATATTTACTCAGTAGTTGTTGATTGTGTTAACCCTGTATTGATTGTGGAAGAATTAAAATAATTAAATATTTATACTGATATGTGTATAATGATTTATAAAGATACACAATGACAATTTTATTATTTTTTTCTTTTGCTATAATTGAAACGATAACCGCAGCCGAACCCTTAAATTCATTTGTACGAACGTGTCAAACGGTTTCCGCTCGTGCGGAAAAGGGACGCCGTTTTTGATCTACGGCGAAATATTCCGCAAGCTCTGCCCAAACTTATATATTCAAAATGGATACCCATGAAAGGATACCGCCGCGTTTTATGTATCCTTTATATATCGGATATCTTTTTCAATAAATGCTACGCGCATTCAGCGAAATAAATTGAACGCATAAAACCGGAGGGATTATCCTGAAAACGAGACCAGGGGCGGGGAGTGAAAATTGATAACTTTATATTTTTTAATTTTGAAACAAATCCTTGGGATGCGAATCGAGCGAATAAAGCAGAGAAAGTGGGGGATAAAATCGATTTATTTATAAATTCAACGGCGCGAAAGTAAACGCTCTCTCCCGCGACGCCACTGTTGTATATGGTAGGATATATTTTCAATTTCGATACAACAAAAGTTCTCCTATATCCCCAAGATTTTGCGGGTGTACCTTCCTATTGCCTGCATATAATATAAGCTAAATAGCTCACCTCTTGTCGAATATAAAATTTAAATAGGCGGAGGGGTTGCGCTAACCGAAAAAAATATATATAAAACACATCCGAAGCCAAACTCAATAAACGTTTATATGTAAATTTCTGTTTTTATTTTTCCGGCGTATAAAATAGCACTTTTTCTATATACAAATATTATTATTTAAATAACGTTCCGTTTTAGTCTCAGTGGCGCATTCTAGCGGCGAATTTCCGAACTAAATTCTAGAAATAAAATAAATATATGAATGTGTAATTTTAAATTTAAATAATGAAACGATTTTTCTAACAAATATATTTGGAATTTTATTCAATTATATAGTTATAAATTTTATTTAAATTATTTTTGTGCGTGTTACAGTGAGGATTACAATTTAAACTACCATAATAATTTATATGGGTTCATTTTTATCGATTTTAACAGCAATTCTCAATCTTTTCAAAAAATTAATAATTGCTTTTTTATATAAAATAATTAATACAATAAAAAAATATTATTTATGGACATATGTATATTATATCTATAATATTATATTTTTTTAAACAAAATTTCTTTCAAAAAGATAAGATTACTTGGTTATTATAATATAAGCAAAATCCACATATGTTTATATATAAAATATTAAGGTATTACTTGAAAAAAAATTTTTTTTACATTAATCTATAAACGTATATATAACATACAGCATTATAATTATATAATAAAATGTTTTTCATGAATATAAAAAGCCTCAAATAATATATAAAATTATATGAAAATTTACATTTATTCACGAAGAAATAAAAAAATATTATTATATGAATAATATTTACATATAACGTTGTATATATAAAAAATACGTATTCCATAAAAATAAGAAAATTTTGGCATTTAATAAAATCGTTGTAAAAATGCTATTTTCTTAAATAATTATGTTCTAATATTAGAATTCATTAAATTTATTTTAAGCTAAAATTTAAGCTCTTGACTAAAAATATGGATTTTCAAAATACAAAAAAATCGTAAAAAACTAATTACAGAAAGTTTTGATATTTTTCTTAGCATTTATAGTCGATTTAATTTTTACTTTTACTTGTGACGTGTAGCAATTTTTATTTGAATATTTTTTTGCATTATACATTTTTTATAGATAAATTTATAGATGAATTAAAAATTACCCATCATTATTAAAAATATATTATAAAATATCATAATCTTAAAAAATATTTTCTATGAAATCGAAAAACAATATTTTATATCTAAAAACTAATGATATAAATAAATTTTTATGCCAGAAATGTGAATATTTGTTCAATAATAATATATAATTTTCTTATGATTATTATTAATCTAATAATATATATAAATATTATATTTTTTTTTCATACATTATTTCCGTCAACAAAAAATATAATTTAGTAAAATTTACTGAAAAATATATTTACAGTAATTTTGCAAAATGAGAGCTTTATATTTTTAATGTCACTGGAATATTATTGATACAACCTATACAACTTAAAACATACACTCAACCCTTGATTTTATTACAGCTGGTATGCTTAAAAAATTCAGGATCATATCGCACATCTGCTATTGTTAGTTTTCGACTTTTCATTAAAATTTTCCAATAAAAGCTATAATAAATAATTATATGCTTGTGGCAATTTTATAAGCATCAGCCAAAGTATTATAATATATCATACTTCATAAGAATGCTTATTGAGATCAGTTTTCAAATTTTGTAACGAAAAATTTTAGTATAGGCAATCACGTCAATGTCATCTGCACTGATTTTAAATGCTCTAAATTAAAAAAAGAATATGCTTAGGTTCTTCTATAAAATTAATATGTTTAAGCATACTTTTTAAATCGTCGTCAATATGTTTAATATGCGTAACAGAAATTATCTGAATACATTTTCATATCAGGTATTTGTAATGATTCAAAGTTTCTTGAATATTGACATATAAAATGCAATTTTAAGTAGTCACTAGAGACGCGGTACTTCAAGGGCATGGGGTCCGGAGAGCAGGCTCTCTGGTGATGCATAATCTAGGCCTACGTTAATTTGTAGAATGTAATGGCGCTGGCTTGTGGTGTATAGATTGCTTCTCTGATTTGATCTAGTTTCCTTAGATACAGCTTTAGAGGTTTCCATATGGCTCCCATGGAATAAAGCCCTGGCATCGGCTGATGGTTTAAGAACCGTCAGCTGATGCCAGGGCTTATGACCTTCCTCGGTGACTACTCAAACTATGACTGCTCGACCATGGCTTAAAAAAGCATAGATTTGAATAGCTCATTGCGATGATTCACCCCTTATCTTGTTTCTGTAAGTGGCCTGTCGTTACACATGGTCACGATAAATAATTAGTGTAATATTTTTAATAAAAATCGTTTCATCTGTGCTTTTTTATATAAACTATTATTTGAGAAATATTCTAGAGCACAATAGCTGAAACTAAATTTTCAGAAAAAATCGAATGTAAAATTAAAAATTTTAGAATTACCTCGTATCAAACTTATTTATAAGAGTTTTAAAAAAGTACTTTTTTAATACTATATAATTTTGTAATGTAATTTACTTATATAGAAATGTGTCAAGTGTACAAAAATTATTTCATCCTGTTAGGATGAACTAAAAACAAGCTATACCATTGATTAACTGAAAAAGAAATATTAATTAAAAATCGCAGCACGCCACCATTTCTTTTGATTGTGTTGCCAAGAAGAGAACGCTGCGATCCGAGAGATAAAGTTGAATGTGTGTGTTTTTAGAGAAGGTGTCACGTAGGAATATGGGTTGTAGGCACGGCGTGTTTCATTATGCAGATGATGTACCCAGCATCGCCGCCTCGCAGCACATCTCGAGACGTGAGCACAAACGAAACTAAAATATACGCTTCGGAGATACGCCTAAAATCTGCACGTTCACTCATAAATAACCAAAGTGGGGGACGTGCTCCGAGAGAGCTCTCCTCTTCTCTCTTTCCATATTTTTCATCTCTCTTTGGTGTGCGTCTGTGCTCTTGCTTTTGCTTAAAAATATTAAGCTGTGCGATTCGGATTAAATCGCGCCGCTTCAGTAAATATTTATGAGGTCGTTTGAGAACCGCTGGCGGCGAAGTGTTGAGTGTTTTTATTTTTTATTTTCATCAAAATGTATAGGTTTTATGAAGATCCGTCGCCACTTGGTCGTTGACGTTTTGTTTTGTTGAATTCAAATACGTACAGTCAACCTATATGAGAGCGACTCTATGCATTGAACAGATTTATAATATGATGCATAAAACTAATCAATATTTTTTAAATCCTATTCTAAATCATATTTTTGAGTTCTAGCAAGTCTTAGCAATAAAATATCTATCTTTACTTATCACTTTTTTAATTATCTCATAAGTCTTTACATAGTATGTCAAAAAAATTCATGACTCATTTTAAAAAATATCGACAGTTAAAAGTATGGATTTTGCGATTAGACAACCCAGAAATTTCACAGGACTTTCAAAAAATTAACCCAAGAATCGAAACCTGATTTTTCATTGAAAAATTGTCTGAACTTTATCACAAGCAATGTTCGCCGCACTTGAATCAAAAATTGAAAAAATAATAGATAAGCAGCTCAAAGAAGAATTGGATTGGATTGTCGTTATTGTCTATCATCTGGTTATAAAAAAAGATTCTGAGAAATAAAACCTTAGAAATTTAAATGATAAAATTTTCATCGATTAGTTATCCCTTTTCTCGGCGTGCATGTAATTTATTTTTTAGGTAGAGAGAATCTCCGCTTGCTTTTAAATATGATTCCAATATATTTAGTGAAAGTTTCTCCAGCCAAAACGTTCTCACTGATATTGTAAGAATAATCTGATGGCGAACAGTGTGACACTAAAAGGCAGAGTTGTTTTATTTTTAAATATAATAGTATAGTGACCATTTCTTCTCGAGCTATGGTTGTTTGAGTTTTGATTTCTTAGCTCATCTATCGATTGCTTCAAAATAGCTTATTGTATTGTACCATTGACTGTGTTATTTATATATATTAATAAGTAAATCAGATTGTACATTATTAAGCAAAAAAGTCGATTGACCTCTGCGCCAAATCCATTGTATCCATATTAATATTAACACACATCAAAACCTTATTAGGCAAAAGTCCCCTTTTGAAAGAAGATTAGTATCATTAGAAGGGATCAGCGAACGATATCGAGTTCGTCGCTACTCGCCCTTGGCGAATTACAACCTCTGACACCTATTATAATAAAGATTACATTTGCCGGACACAAGCGCGCGGTGTATTATTACCCATACATATTCCAGTGTCGAATTACTATTGAGCCGTATTTAATAAGTTAAGTCTCGCATGTGAATATGTACGTATGTAGTTATTCGAAAATCGATACATAAACATTGTATCGAATCGTACGGAAGGGAAGCGGAGAATATGACAAATGGACTGGAAAGTAAATTTAAGCAAACTTGATTCGATCAGATCAATCTTGCTTTGTACTATGATTAGTAGTAGATTTTTATATATTTTTCTGAGGATAATGATTTCTTTCGTTTTATTATCAGTTTTTATAGATGCTCTAATTTGAGTAACTTTGCTCTTTGGTATCCCATTCTGGATTTTTGATAATGATATCAATATAATAATGTTTTTAATTTTTTTTTAATACAAGATCTAAAAAATAAAATTTAATTAAAGAAGCTAAAATTACATCTGAAATCAGTGGGCTATTTTACATTTAATTTAGCTCCTCTTTATGGTGTAATGTATGGTGTAATCTCATTTAGGTTTAAATAATATACCATACAATCAAAGTAGATGATCGTACAAAATATACGGTAATGTTAAATATTAATTATTTTGTCAATTGCTTGATTTAAGCATCACTTGAAACTGTGATTATGACTATAGAATAAAGTTATTCAAAATTCGATCGAGACAAAGTTTGAAACGCATCGTATCGTAGTGAATCGAGAGAGAGAGAGAGAGAGAGAGAGGAGAGAGTAAGCCCCGTGAATTGGGAAATAGTTTTGGCAAATCTCCGCCGACTTTCCACTCCAAGTGTTGGAGCATATGCAAAACTCATCCGAGTCGGATAACACGCCCGGCGAACGCGATCGTATAACAGTTGGATATATCTTGATATATCCCGTAAATAACTAAGCAAAACTTGGTCTTGTAGGCAGAGTACACATACAATCCAAACACAAGGCAACTCTCTGCGAATCGAGAGGCGGGGGAGAGAGTTGCCGAGAAACAACCAAAAGGCGTGCTTGAGTTTCCTGTTTTGTCTTCCGAGTCAAGATATTGTGAGCTTGTTCGCGGAGTCGGTATATTATATAAACAAGGAGTCGGGAACTTTGGTGACGATACGTATATAAAATGATACACGGTTGTGTTTGAGAGCGGATGCCACCTACCCCTATTAGGCGTGTGTGCCCCTGAGGAAGCTCAGATTTGCCTCGCGGTTTCGCCACCTAACCCCATCCCCCGAAAGCCACTGCAAACTTTGCCCTAAACAATCACGCGTGCATTTTAAACACCCTGTGTGCGAGGAATACCTAAAATATCACCTTAGCTTTAGATATAAACTATGAGATCGGAATTTACCTATACATGTAGAAAATTAGATATGTATTACACCATTTTTGTGTATGGGTGTTACAGTGTTTGTGTTTAAATAAAATCATATTTAAATACAAACAGTAGATTAATATTTTTACTAGCAAAAATATAATTTAACTGATTGGCACTTGTGAAATAATATGCTGCTCTAAACTGTCGTTGAAGCTCAATTTGTTAGTTGCGAAATTTGCTGCTACTAAATAAATGTCATTATATAATATAAGTACAATAATTTTCACTAAAAAGTATATGGCTTTGATTAACTTCCCATGATTACACAGAAGACACTATGTCTCAATATTGAGATGTCTATGAAGGCAAAGCTCATGTTTTTTAGCTGCTTTCTCTCGTTCGACATTCCAGTACTGTATTAACTGTAGTTTCCATATTTATTTACTTAAATACAGTGACGTAGCTAGGGTATGCGCCGCCCAGGGCGATCCTTAAAATTGCCACCCCCCCCCCACCCATATATTTTTTGCAAGGTCATAAAATCAGCATTTCTTAAAATAATAAATTGGTTATTATTAAGCTCTTATTATTCGTGGATTTATATATGTTTTTAATGCATTCAGGGTTAAGAACCACACTAGACGATCCCATCGCGAATATGCCGCCCCCAAGCAAATGCCGCCCGGGGCGGCCCGCCCCCCCATAGCTGCGCCACTGCTTAAATATAAATTAAATTTGATTTTTAAAAAGCCCGTCAACACATTTTTATTAAATCGTTTAATACATATCTATCTTGAATTGGTAACATAAAAAAATAACAATGCATTATTTTTCACTGAAAAGGGTTTTTTATAATATATATATAAAAAACGCATTTTGCGCATTTTTTCAAATACGTTTTTTATTTAAATATAATTATTAAGACTTACTTATTGCCAATATTTCCCATCAATGTTAAGTGAAGTATATTCCATGAACTATTTGCGTAAAAATGTGGCAAAATGTAGATAAAAATGTACAAATAGTATAAAGAATTTTAGTGTCTGCAGTTTTTATTTCGCCAGCCATCCCTATCATGAGAAAATGGCGCGTTCTGTTACATAATTGAATTCCTGGGAGCTGCTAGGTACCGTTAGATTTGCCTGAAATAAAGCAAATGTATACCTATTATGTTGACACGTCGCGCATATACAAAAATACAACAATATCTAATATGTTAAATTAAATTTCAAAAATTCGCGCATTGGAAAAGAACGTACTTTTCTGAAAAAATGTTAAAAAATTAGGCATTTCAGCT
This sequence comes from Plectrocnemia conspersa, assembly GCF_051122295.1. NCBI lineage: Eukaryota > Metazoa > Arthropoda > Insecta > Trichoptera > Polycentropodidae > Plectrocnemia > Plectrocnemia conspersa. Next base: position 34,748,487 of record NW_028277169.1, on the reverse strand, counting down.
AAACTGCTTAAAAAAATTAAAGTAACTACTTAACATTGTTTTAACCATAAGCAATGCAAAACAATGAGCCTGATTTTTTTATAAAAAAAGACATCAACTTTCTTAGAGATTTTTTCTGACATTAACACTTTAACGTCCACTTTGGAGTTCAATGCATCAGAGATTCAAGAGCCCATGCAATTGTAAGGCTCGCTACGTTCATACAAGATAATCGAGAATCGCAGAAACCGCCGCTTCTCTCTTCGCATTCAGCTTGACGTCCATAGTTCAGAATTGAACCGGCTTTGGAGATGTTTACGCTTACGTATAACTATCAAATATAAACTGTATGTGAGTTAAATTAAAACAAAAAAATAAACACCACAGTATTATGTGCTCACTTTAGCATATAAGTTACGACATATTTATATGACTAAGAAAACCTAAAAAAACTCAATAGTTTTTAGTTTACAATAATATAAAACCTTAAACACTGTAATCATGCTGCTATGGTTTTTTATGCCTTTATAGGGGACTTTATATTAGAACAAGATTGATAAGTTAACATTGCTTGAAATTGATGACACTGTTTCTATATCCCACATTTCTCTTATTCAAATACAAATAAATTGCAGTATAAAATATTCATTATAGTATAAAAATCTGTATTCTATGGGATTTTTTATTTTTTTAAAACCGAGCCATTCTAAAGATTGTAACTAATACTTGCTGGTCTGTATTTATAAATAGTTATAAATATTATTTATTAAATAATAAATAAATAGTATATGTCAGTAAGAAAATAAAGTTTTTAGAGTGAGAGAAAATCATAATGGAATAATAAGCAGCCTCAACCGAAGCGTAAAACATCACACTGAAAAAATACACATACACACAACTCTTTGTGTACGCGAGGGTTAAAATATTTCACGGAATCAATTTCTCCGGACCCTTATTGAAAGGGTCGCAATTTTCTTTACATTCTTCCTTAGAAAAAACATTATTCTGCTTAAACTATTTTAATCCCAGCTCTTTTTCTCTGTAACTGTATTGCTACAATTAAAATTTTTATAACATACATATAAAGATTGAAGATAGGACAACCCTCCTGTTAAATCATAATCCATACTTTATAATTGGCTGAATTATTTTTGTTTTGATATGAAGCGTCCATTTACAAGAAAATATCTCTTTAATAAAATCGTAACAAGAATTTCCACGCCCCTATATAGAGAAAATATTTTCATAACCCTATTTATGATTGGATATGAAACGACCCTCCTGATTCACCAAATCATAATTTCATGTGACAAACCGAGAATTTTCCACGCCCTCTGGAGGGAAAATATTTTCATAACCCTTAATATGATTGGACATGAAACGACCCTCCCGGAAAATCATAACCCATAACTTCATAACCCGTTTTCCATTGGCTGTTCGCTCTGACCCTCCTCATGTTCCATAATCATAACCGGAAGTTGTTTTGATCTCTAAGCTCAGGCGCCGTAGGGTCCATAATCCCTGGGTTAAAAAAGCGTCGAGTTACCTCTGCAGGAATATCATAACGCGTCGGGATTGGTCCATACCAACCTGATATAATATCATAACGTTGCCGGATTGGTCCGAACGTGTGTGTATGCATGTGTATGTTCAAAGAGGGCAAAGAGGAGGTTCCCCTCCCTGTGGCCCGTTATTAAAGGTTAGAACGGCTGTTATATTTACGACCGAGCGTCGTTATATTACTGGCGTCGGTAGGTGAGTTGCCCTCCTCGATATGAGCATCGATCGCTCTCAAACTGTGCAGAATTTTTCTTAAAAAAAAATTAAATTATGTTCCTATTTGAATCACCAGAGTTCTAGACTCAATAATTTTTTTAGTAATAGTTCATAATAATAAACTCAGGAGTCAATGTAAAAAATGTGCGTGGCACTTTTAAGTTAAAATTACTTAATGTTTTCTTTTATGATTTTGATGCATATACATTTAAATAATTAAAATAAAACGCATAAAAAAATTGGCACTGAAAGTAACACAAAAAACGTGAATGATTTCGGTTTAAAAAATGTATGTTAAAAAAGACATTTTTTTGCTAAGGGTATATGAAACAAAAAGAAAGAGATCAAACTATATATTCCTATTTTACCTTAATGTAATCTTTTAAAAGCAATAGCGTAAAGGATAGACCACACAAAGTCTTCGCTAAGGCCAGAAACAATCACATAAATAACCTGCGGACTACAGATTATATACCCCCGCTCGGATTATATACCATCGCTGCTACACCAATTAGAACTTTGAGAATCTTCCACTGACATCATCCTTCCGCCAGCTTCTCCACCACTACTCGGAGAAAACATATCGCCATTTATCGTCTATCGCAACATATGTAAATATAATGTAATACAACTCTAACTAGATCCCACTAAGCGTCTCACTGGCTACGAAGTCACACCCTTAATTTTTTTCTAAGTAAATTTTTTTGTTTAAATATATATATAAAAATTGTTTATATATATTTTTACTTTTTTATACACATGGCCCCTCCTGAGGGAGATTTAGGGCTCACCCACTTTCGCTGTCACGATATTATTATTATTAATAACACAAATATCAAGGTAATATGGACGTTAGAATGAGGGATATAAGAATATTTTTGTATGTTAGTGTAAGTAAATATACAACCTACTGCTTGAATCCTTAAAAATGTTCTTTGGAAAAATACAATAAAATATTTATATATTAATACATACAATCTATATACTATCGCGAGCCACGCTTTGAACGCCTGCGGCCGCCGAGCAAGTTCTCTCCGCGTATGAACGTAGAAAATGTATGTAATACTCAAGTATGAGTGTGGCCGGCCGGGTGGGATGCTGGATCAATAATAATACTCGGGATATTGTGCAGTCTGAACTCGCCGACCGTGGACACGTGACACCCCACACACCCACACCCATCTATCCATACCTACGTACATATGTATGTACACGGCCATAAACTCATACGCGCGGGCGAGAGTCGGCCCGCGTCAACTTAGAAAAACAGGGTGATCATAAATCTTCAATTAGACAATCCAATTGGGGGAAGCTGCATATACATAATTAAACATCCGTGAATGACGGCGCTATTAGCCTCTATGCCCCCCTCATATACGCGTATAGAAATTAACTTATAAGTATTTTATCTCTGTAATTGTATTAGTGTAGATAATCACTTTTCTACAATTTAATTATCTATACAATTTAAATAAATGAAAAACAACTTAAATTTAAAGCATTTACAAAGTGACGAGTGCTTTCAGTTCAATTGATATATAAATCTTTTACTATTGTAAGCATTATTCCAATGAATATATTTTTATTTATATTTAAGATTAGAGGCATGGGCAAACTTTTCAATAAAGACAAAGAACTATTATCTAATACTGTGGGTTATTTTTCTAGCTGCTGTTCCTTTCACAGAAAACAAATATCAATATAAATACGAATACTATCTCTTATAACTTCACGAATAAAATAGAAGAATCACACAACTTTACAATGTTGCTTTTAGTGGCAATGTAGTAAAGTATTATAGTATCAGAACGATAGGAGTAAAATAGCTTTATTTGCTATTTTTCCCCAAAAGTTGTATTACTCGATCAATCATCAATAAATATATGTGCTAATATCATTTATTTACAATACATACATGTCACTTTGCATCTGAGGTAAATTTATATTAATAGTGCATTTTTAGTCTGTTGAGGGAACCCGAACTCATGGCCTCTGTGTTGTCATTCGAGATCTTACGGCTTATGCTTTTTTTTATTTTAACGTACATACTTTTATAATAGTTGAATTTTATTTTCTATACTAAATAATTTAATTTAATTTTCTTGAAAAGCAGTATTCACTATTTCTTATAAAAATATTTAAATTTAATTTATTTAAGAAGTTTGATTTCTTTAAGAAAGTTTAGTATTATAAATAGATTAATTTAATTTATAAAAAAATAATATTACAACAGAATTGAAAGCAATATTTTTTTGAATATTTATGTATCTATTAACATTTTAATCTAATGCGTTATAACAAAGTAAACACAATCAACAACCACTAAATAATAATAAATCAGAAGTCTATAAATCAGTGACTTAAATTTTATTAATTGTAAACTAACATCACAGCTTGCAATTAATTAATGAAAATATGTACGACCTAGCATGATTTAATTCAAATTATATTTATTTGTAAATATAATAAAATCTAAAATATACCTAATCATTGATAATTGATTGAAATAATATCTATATAATATTCACTAGTTCCGATTTTCCAGAATAAATTGAGAAACACTAGGGTCCATATGGGATTCGAACCCGTGTCTTTCATGTAATATTTATTATTTCTGGTTGGTTACATTAAATTCAAGATATGTATTTAATAATATCAAGACTTTTAGATATATTTTTTTAAGAACTACCATTTTATTTTATGATCATGGTGGAATTTATTAGTATTGGTAGCAAAATACCACACTGTATTTTTTTTATATTCCACTTACAAATTGCCTTGTAGCTTTTGTCTCGTAGCAAATAACTTCCTAATAAATTGTCAATGATTGATGGCAAAAAACTGCATTTTGAAAAACATAGAAAGACAATTCTAAATTGGTAGTTACTGCTGCATTTTTCATGCCACTGCATAAGATAGGGTGGGTCCGTGTTATATGTTTGAAAATGTGTATGGTTTCTTTGAAGTTTGATCATGTTTGAAAGGGTCATTGTCTCAAACTCTAAACTCGAGTTAATAACTGTGACCAAAAACGAAGATAAATAACATAATAGCGTAAAAGATTTGCGGGACCGCAGAGAGCACGAGTTCACAGAAATTATTCTCTTTTTGAGACAAAACGGTCACCGATATCATAAATCTCCATATCCGTGACATTTACGAAAAATGCAATACGATCTTGGACGAGCGTACGTCGCTTTCTAAAGGCGTAGATGTATTTCGCCATTCTACGAAGCGACTGCAGCGATAATGACGTTTGTTTTTTTTTTTTTAAAAAAAGCAATAAACATATTAGCAGCAAGGGCTCTTAATGTAAACTAATCATTTAATCGAAAAATTTGCTATTTTTATAAATATTTCAAAAAAAATTTAATATACTGTGATTTATTTATGTATGGGGTAGTTGAGAGATTCGTATGATTTTTTGCACGAAACTATTAAACAACGTCACATTAGCACGTTGTGGAAAAAATGCGAAGAATTTCACGCGCGTCTGCGTTAAAAAAAAGCTCAAACGCACGTACTTATGACGGGGAGGCGGGCGGCTGTAAGTGACGCGTTTTCCATAAGATATTGCTGGAAAAACGGCGCTGGCCGGCGGGCGCTCAATATATCGACGGACGTCGGTCACGTTCTGACCCTCCGCGCCCACCACCCCGATTCGACCCACCTCCACCCACCGAGCACCCTTCCTTCATTCCGCTGTATGACTTAGCAGAGGTCCGTCCTCTTTCGAACCTCGCCAAAGGCCAATGCGAAAGAAGAGGATGGCGCTCAGGACGGCGATGCCTCGCCGCGTCCGATATTTATTATATTTACGACGCTCAAAAGACCACAGGTTGCAGAATAAATTTCGCTTGCGAACCTCGTGGGATGGGGCGGGGAGAGGTAGGGTGGCTTTGGAGATTCTTGAGGGAGGCGGGGGACGCCCATTCGAGACGGTAAAAAAGGACGACGTTACATTATTTCAGAAAACAATAACCCAAGTCCGTTCGCTTTTATATGAGCATATTATAATCGTTGAAAAGATTACAATATATTTTTCTTCTAATAATATTTAAACTTATGATTTTAATAACATATATGCATATACACATATCAATAAGCTATGAATCGTATTTTTTTGTAAAAAGTTCTAAAAATATTAGTAATTTAATGATGACAGTCTGCTGCGAAGGAGCTCAGATGATACCACAAATCATTTGTGCTGGGACAAACCTTCAATAATGAGGCCGTTGATACCTTTGATTCAAGGTGGAATTTCTCCAGTCGCGTCCATTGTGATCGCTTGCTTCCAAGCTGATCGTCGTGGTAATTTTCTGCTTGGTCCAGATTGAACCATCGTATCAAAAAATGTTTCTTGATACTGGTAGGACCTGGCCTGCCTATAGTTTATAGTTGTGGTGGGTTCTGGTTTGCTCATGGCGACACATTGCTGATCCTCCCTGGTGTGTGACCAACCCTTGACTTATCGTTCTCAGCGGCTTGTGACTCGTGTCTTGATACCGATAAAATGAGGAAGAATCGTGTGCCTTTTATATTTCTGCAAAGCACTGCCTTTTTAAAAAATTTAAATACCTCCCCTGACTCTAAACTTAAAATTCCCTGGTTATCCTTCAAATAAAATCTAAGAAAACAGTCACGAATCTATCCTGAAAATATTTTTTTAAATATATATATTTCTTGATTTTGTAAATATTTAATTAATGATATCAATGTCTAGTTTCTTCGATTATATAATTTCTTTTTAATTGCGCGTTAAAATTTTAAGCCTAGCTCAGATTTAATATTTTCTATTTGTTTTATCAAAAAATTTCTTCGGCTGTAAATAATAATCGCTAGACAGTTGTCAATAAAAGCTGTTGCTACTTCACAAAAACAATATAAAAATATTGTTTTTTGATTATCTGAAAAAATAGTCCTAAATCGTTTTGCATTCTGCCGATTCCCGTGCTATCGGAACGGGTTCTTAAATCACCAACGCAAAGATAAAACCGCCGGCCGGTTAGAGTTTCAGAAAACCGCAAAAATTTGTTGGTCATTTATTTAATGTCGATTTTTCGAGAAAATATGCATATTTTAAAACATTTGCCACGAACACCTTCGGAAAGGTTTCCTATCTAAATGATTTTTTATTACTAATAGGCGAGTTTGAGTGTTCAAAATTCGTAAACAATTTTTTGTCAATCCTAAACCCGTATTAAGACCTTCGAAAAAGTATGCATATTAGGTATAGATTCTTATGCAGCGTTATAATAAGAACAGTGATATTTAAATAAAAATATTTGTACAAATTTAATTTTTTATTATAAAAAATGATAAAATTTCTCGAGATGTGAGAATTCTCGATTCGACATTTTTCTAGAGAAGAAACTAAGTAATTTTCAGTGACGTTATATATTCACTAGTGAAATACAAATACATTTTCATCAATAGATATATGTTTCTACTAGCGAAAATATAATTTCACTGAAAGGCGCTAATGATATCTATATGAAACTAAAATTGACAGTTGCGAAACATTTATTTGCTGTTCAAACCCAAACCTAACATATTGAAAGTTAGGCCAAAATATAAACTAAGCCAATCCATCTCTCAGGGGGAAATAAACAGAAAAAGAAATACAGACAGATATCGCATCTCGCATATTGCTCCATAGTTAGTCAGCACTTCGATATTACACTATGTTTTAAAAATATTAAAGCTATCAATACCGATATTATTACGTATATCTAATATGAGGGTATTGGTCAAAAATTATTCAAATCGAATTTTGGTCAATAGGAGGGCGCAAAAACAATTATCACTTCTCAGAAGTCAAAAATCCACGTCAAAAGTAATAAAATCGTGTAGGCGCCGTTGCAGTGGGAACGCTCGGTAACGAGCGTTCCCACTGCGACGGCGACGGCACGATTTTATTGCTTTTGACGTGGATTTTTGACTTCTGAGAAGAGATAATTGTTTTTTGCGCTCTCGTATTGACCAAAATTCGGTTTATATGTTTCATTCCTATATTCATAAAATTTATAATAATATGTACAACAATAATATTATTATAAAATTCTCAATATAAACGCTAGATAGCCGAGCGTCTACACTGCTGATTTTATTGCTAACATAACCGTTTAAGTTTGAACAAGTTGGTTTAATGCCATTGGTTGATGGCGCTTTTAACGCTGTTATTTTTTTTAATAAAATCCTTATGCCTGCCTAGCCGATGAACAACGCACTATTATGTATGTTTAATACTTTAATAATAAAAATAAGTTTATATTTAACTTTTAATATTATGATCTACAGTGTACCTCATCCTTTACAAATAATATGTTATTTGAGTCATATACATTTTAAAGATATATATTAAGCTTTTATAGTAATTAAAATAAAAAGCGATCAATTCAAAAAAATATAATACCGGTTATGTATAACAACTGTGGGTAATAAATATTAAATATCATAAATTGTCTATAAACGTTTCTTAACTTCCGATGCGTAACGCTAACGTTTCAATTGATGTAAACCGAGCATCTCTATTAAGAAAATATATAATTAAATAAAGGAAAATTATAATTTAATAAAAAAAAATGCTTGAATAGGCATTGTGATATAGACGCATTGAATGTAAAATATGAGATTCACGCATCATTGTCTATAATGTACAGTTCAATGATTAGTTTAAAGTAGGGTATGGATAACGTGTGTAATAATGGTGCATTTATAATATATTATACGTATTATAGACAATAATAAATGTACGTATTGTCTGGGGCGAAAGTAATTTGTTTTATTTGTACACATAGTTCATATCGTTTCTTTTTGTGTGGATGGAGAGAGAGAGAGAGAGAGAGAGAGGGCAGAAAAAAGCACTCAGCCAGCCATAGTGGGTGGCTATTTATTCCGCTCGGACTTGTTGGGTTATTGTTTTCTGAAATAATGTAACGTCGTCCTTTTTTACCGTCTCAAGTGGGTGGCCCCTCCTCTTGAAGATTCTCCACTCCCACTCCCATCGTCTTGTGTGGTTCTGTTAAATCAAATTTGTCAAACGTTGTTTTGTTAAAAAAAATTAATATATCACTTGAATATTCCAAAATTGATTAACTTTTCTTATTTTTATTATTAAAAAAATATTTTTTAATAATAAAAATTATAATATAAATTTTGCTCAACAAAATCAAGAAGAGGAACGACTACCTGCGCTGTTTAAAAACACGACAAAATACAAAATATTTTTAGAGTAGCAATATTCATCCACAAAGCAAATTTTTTTATAGTATTGCGCTACAAATATGAATAAAAAATACAAATAGACATATATTCACATAACGAATTGTTTAGAAATGAGTGAATATATTTGATATTTTATCATCTAAATACTAATGGGCTAAAATGTACTTTGTTCTATAGAATTATTTTTTCATAAAATTTGATTGCATTTAATGTTGCAGGAAATATAAAAAGATCCTATATTATCAATTTAGATCCAGTTCCTCCATTATAAAGGGGTATTTTACGCTGTAGCCTAGCAGTGGTCTAATGCATTACAAACAAGTAAAAAAGTCCCAACTGAATAAGTCAATCAAACATAATGAATACCTACAAGTATTAATCACTAGATTTTTCAGTCTTGGAATCAGTGATATATATTATAGATAGAAATATGAGCATGATTATAGATTTAATTAATAGTGCATTTTTTAATATAATTTCGAGGTTGCTGCCGTAGATTTTGGGTTACCGGTCTAGACTATACTATTCCGACCTTATTATTTAGCAGAAATGCAATATTTGATCATAAAAAGCACACAGTGCTTTCCAGCTTAATAGCTGAGAACAAATTTCGGAAGCTTTTCACAACACATAGACAAAAATAGAGGTGTTTACCTTAAGTATGACATGGAATAAATTTTTAATCAATAGACGAGATGTGGCAGTGTGTATCTATATTTGTGCAAATACCTTAAAATCTAAAAAATATAAGAATAGTCAAGATACATTGATCGAAATGTTTAAAATTTTAAATTAAGGTACAGACTAAGGATCAAAGTATCCGTTTCGTATCGATTGAGTAACGATAATGATCGATAATGAATTTTTAGATTATCGATCTCTAATGATAATGATCGATAATGAACGATATTATCGTTTGTTTAAGCGATATTTGACGGGAAAGTACAAAATAAAATAATGGTAACCAATGGCGCGCGAAATTATGCGCCTTTTGGCTTCACATTTATGGCCGAACTAGTCCTGGTATTAGAAAAGAGTGAGGGACTTTCTGCTGATGATTCACTGACCGCTCAAAAAATATTCTCATTTCTCTTATCTTGGAAAAGTGCTCGCTGCTGATACAACAACTCACGAAAAAATTCATCACTGAATTTCAGACACAAGTAGAACGAGTTTTGCCGAAACCTAGTACTGAAAAGCACCATGTACGTATGGCCAATCAACTTTACCCGTATTATAAGGGATTATCTCTTACTTAGTTCAACAAGGAAGAGTCCACTCTAAGAAGATTTCTTGACTCACATCCATCGTCTCAAAAGGTTGAACAGGAAATTCCAACAAGGCAGCATATCGGACTGGCATCAACTCTTGCCCACAACGACATGGATTTCATGGATCAGTTGGTGGCTGAAAAAGCTCAGCATGTGATTCTAAATCGGACAAAATCGGCAGTGGAAAAGTAGTGGGACTCCTTTAAGATTTATCCCGGACCTTCATCTTATAAAATTGATGTATTGACCTGGTGAAAAGACTGCAACGAGGTCTTCCCGTTGTTGGCGGCTGAAGCCAGAAAATGGCCAGAAAAGTGAACGGGTTTTTTCTACTAGAGGAAACCTCATAACATCTTAGAGTATAAAGTTTGACCCGTCAAATGTTGAAAAGATCCTCTACATACAACTGAATCACAGTAGAGTCCGTATCACTAAATACAACATTGGAATTCCAATTGTTAAGGAATTACCTGTCGGAGAGAGGGATGATGAGGAGTGTGGACCATCATTTTTAACTCCAAAAAGTCGTGCTGGTTCTGCATCCAGTGCAGCAAGTAAGGATTCCCTCAACACTGAATGACTCCAAGAAAAGCTCAAGACAGTTAGCGAAAACTTAAAAAAAAAGTTACAAAGAATTGTGTATGCTCCAGATTCAGACTCAAAAGATCATGTTGTCAGCATTGGTCCTTTAGAGACTATTAATGCAAGTTACACAGAATCAGAGGCAGATACAGAAATTGATTAAAGATTTATCTTGCTGTGAATGCACCAATGCATCTTAAAAAGTGATTAAAATAAGGTGAATTTTTTGAAATTTTCATGTGTGATTTTTTGGCTTTAAAGATAAAGTAATATTTTTATTATTTAATGTTCTGGTTATTTTAATTTATAACTGATAATTTCAGATAATTTTGTAATAATAATAATTTAATAAATTTTTTTTTTATTACAAACGAAAGTTACAAAATTTATTGTTAATTTTTGAGGTTGTACAAAATTAAACAATATAAGTATAGACAGATATAAAAATATATGAGTAAGATTAATTAATTTATTAATTAATTATAACGTTGTTAATTAAAAGAAAATAAATCTCACTTGTCTACATTTTCTACATTCATCGTTATAACATCGCACTTCCATTGTTCGCATTGCACGTACATGAACCAGTTAAGTTATGAATGAACCTACAACACTAACCACCGCAATTTATTACAACCACGCCCGCAAAAAGCGCATAACTCGTCTTGTTTACAAGAACCATCATCGAGAGGAAAAAAAGTACTACACCGGTTTAAATGTGAAATATTTCACTTTTTTCAAGGGGGAATGTTTACTTCGGCACGTGTCGTCGCATGGTAGTAAGTGAGTGTTATTAATGCAAAAAAGAAAAATAAAGTGAAAATAAATCATTCGCCCCTGGTGGCCGACAGGGGGCAGCCCTTGCGGACGTGGGTCAATAAGAACCTGACCATCCGGACGAGGAGGATGTACACTTGGCCGGACATGGAATTCCGGTACGTTGCTGCACAGATGACCGGACAATTTTATAATAGGATTTCTCTACAGCGCCGCTTGTCAAACTGTGCGATCTTGACCGTCTTCGAAATTCATACTTGAAAGCCTTTTATTAAATAAAATATTTTTTATTATGATTGAATTATATAAAACTATTAATTATTCACCTTGTATTCGGCAATTTATTCCTAATTCGTGGATTCCGCTACCTGCTTGAAGAAACAGCTTCCATTGCAATTTTTTATCGGTTTACGAAACAGACAATTGTCTTAAAAACACACATTCTATAATCCACAATGAATCCCATTTTCAAATGGTTTGCTGCTCCGGACAGAAAATATCAGCGTCATGTCGCTGGTATATTATCCTCAATCAAAGAATATTATTTGGCGTTTATAATTAATGACACCATATTCATTTGCATAAATACATATGCAATTAATAACACACTAATGCACATAAAACAATTATTCGTATAACAAAAATAAATGAGAACAAATGAATATTATCCTACAAATTTATATTCATTTTTTATTTTAAATCTGATGTGTCTAAAAGGGACGCGTTCGCGATTCTCTAGAGTACTATAGAACACGCAACTGAAAGTTAGCACGCATTAACGGGTTGTCGACACCGCCCCTTATCAACTTTAAAAAGTGCTTCATTGAATAGACGCTATGCCAAAAATTCAATGAATCGTATCTAGCAAAAAGGCACTAGAATACAATATTATTATTATTATTATTATTGTTTTAATCCGAGTTTCGCTCACATGATTCACCATGTTTATGGATTAGCATTAAAATAACCCGGCAACTATTGTTTCAATATATTTATTGTTTTAATTATAAAATATTTTAATTAATCATTAAAAAAATATTTCCGAAAATTCGGGAGGCAAATATTTATTTGAGCAATAAATCTATTTTTAATTTCATTTATCAGAGTCACTTTGAGGTTGTCAAAATTTTCATATACGTTCCAACTACTTTATTGTCATTCCGACAGCAGTCTTCAAATTGATATCGCTATATATTCGTAAATAATAACTTTGATAGCTTATATCGTTCACTACTTCAACATAAAAAAATATAGTACCCTTACTAATTTCTCTAAATTCGTTTAAAATATAGAAAGGAGTAAGAATAAGTATATCGAACGTATATCAGAATATTGTACTTTAGTTCTTGTCACCTCTTTTTCACTTATTAATGGATAGACCTCAAAGTGACAAAGTGAAACTTAAAAAGTTCACTTTCAAAGGTTTTTATGTATCCAAGCACGTTTTATAAACAAAACTCGATATATCTGAGCATCCTGTGCCGTTCTTCTCCACAGATGTACCTGTTTTTGAGAACTGTGCATTGATAAACTATTAAAACTAAATTTATTTAAAAACTGTATTTAAAAATTCAAACAAAAACTATAATGTAAGTTATAAAAAAATTTGTGATTTTCGGAGTAGTATAAACAAAATCATTTAAATCTTGTGTAAATTTACAGCATTAAAAATATTTTAGCATCTCATTTTCAAGATTCCAGAAATTCTGACCCTTTATTAAATTAATTTTAACAAATAATGTACTATTTCTGCAAATTTTGTAATTTCTTGCCAAAATACAATATTTTTACGCAGCCAAAATAATTATAAATATATATATGGTCATCTTTAAGTGAAAATTTAAATCTTTATTTCACTAACACGATATTTTTACAAGCTAAAGTTTGACCTTTGAAAACGCCATATTGCAATCACGGAAAAACGCGTGAACGGACCGTAATGTTTTTATTGTATTTTTAAATTGCCTCTAATATGACACTATTCTAAGAATATTCCATACTCATTTAAATAATAATAAAAAAAAAACATTAAATTATTCTTATGTACAAGAAATAAATATTGAAATAAGAATAAAAAATAAATATTATTTTTCGTCTAAATCTTCTTCTATAGTTTATTTGCTAAAGATATTCGTTTGTTATATATTTTTTTTATTTTTATTTTCACTCGTAAAAATATATATTTACTAGCGAAAATATATTCCAATATGATTTTACTGAAACGACGTATTTAAAAAATTAAAGAATTTTCAGATCGAATACCTAAATTTACTGCTACTAATTTTCATTCGTTGAATATTTTCTCTCATGTCTTGCTCAAAAAGCAATAAAGTCAACAGTAATTTTAACACAAATGGAGCCACGTCAAAAACTACAATCTGTCCCTTTCAATAATAATATTTATTGTGAAAGTACTACCTAGAAAGTGGGTACTTTTGAAGGCAATGTTTCGCTTCTTTTATTTCTTGTATAATATGCATAAAAATGAATAAAAGAACTTATACCTGAAATATATCAGTATACAGGTACGTCTCAAATAACTGTAGTTTAGTTCAGATTCATTATTTAAGATTAATTTTCACTTTTTTTATAAATATATTCTTACTATGATTTTTTCCAGAGTTGGATTTCTTAAGGAGAACGGGCCCTGGGAATTAATCCATTTTACCCTCTCTATATAAAATAATACAAGCATCACTACCTCAAAATAATTTAAAATAAAGTATGTATCAATGATTTATCATACAAATTTCATTTAAAATATATGTTGTCAATTGTATTACTAACAGATTAAGTCATAATATTTTTATGGCATAATTTTTGTATATTTGTTTCTAAATGATGCTTTTATAAGACCGCATGTTTACTATGCCTTCTTTAAAGTAAAACGTAAAGAAGTCGAACTCGACTGCAAAATAAGTATATGATCAAACAAGATCCGCCCTGGCTGGACAAACAAACCTTAGCGCACTAAGCCAACAATTTCATAGAGTAGACTTGATAAAACATTGTCGTGAAAGTGGCTTATCAGATTTTCGAAGTTAAAATTTATAAATTAAAACCTTTCACCCCGAAATATCCAATTATGACAAAACGAAAAAGCGCCGCAGCTGCGCCCCCCGTTCGTTCGCAGCTTCCCTTGACCATTGGCCGAGAATTGTAAATGGCACATAAAATAAATGAACGTGCCGTGATGGGGGTGGGGTGGGCGACGGGGGTGGCAAGGGTGGAACTGCTCTGTTGCAGACAATATAAATTACATTTCTACGATTATATTCCGCTCCCGCCGCCAGGGCCGGACCGAGGGGGGCGCAGCCTCGGACAATGGACGGACACCGGACGAAAAACTACACTTTAAAAGCTTACAATAACTAAACTTTGAAATTAATCCCCTTTCATCCTGCAACAATGTCGCCGAACTACTATAAATAACTCGGCTGCAAGATTAATTCAACGCGAATGCTTTCAAATGTGTAGGTGTGTTTCTCTCTATTGTGTTAATACTTTTGTTTGCTTATATGATGTATTATGTGATGCAGTGATGACTACTTGGCGTGTTTGTGCTGTCGTTTGGATTTATTCATGCTCTTAAATAATTTTATTTTTAAATAATTACTTGCAATACAATAAAACACAGTTTAACTTAATGAATGTAAAATATAAGTTAAGAAGAAAAAATAAAATTAACAGCAAACAATTAAAAATCTAAAAAATAACTTACACTGAATGAACTAACCTTACATAACAATAATTAAATCGTATTATTTTGAACAAACCTAACTACATAAAGTTTTTAAAAAAAAGCTAACTTAAGGTAACTAAATATAGCTTTTCGTTATATTATGTAAAATAAGAATTTTTAAATAAAATGCGATTTTCCTATTTGGACAATAAGGAATTCTTATAATATATGTATGTGTTTCATTATTTCTCCTTGCTACTAGCAAAAATAAAAATAACATCTAGAATATCTTTCACACTCAAAGTCCAAAAGCATGTATGTCAGGGCTCGGCAACCCGCGGGTCAGCAAGTGACCCGTTTGATGATTTGATGTGACCCATTTCAGTTCTGCAAATATAATTTTTTAACGTGTTACGATGTCACGACTAGACCACATATATGGTTGTTAGGACCAAAAATATTCACTGAATAGTCTTTTTAATAGTCACATTTTAATTACTTTGACCTGCAGCCAAAAAAGGTTGCCGAGGCCTGATGTATGTCATGCACAAAATGGTTTAAATATTGCAGTCCAATGGCATCATGTCATGCCCAACATATTTTATATTTTCTGACGCCATTTTAAATGACTTGATGATGAAAAACTCCATTATTTTATTCCATTAGTTATTCAGAGATACTTCCAGCAATATATTACAAAGACTTTTACCCCCCTCCTCCTCCCAAAAATTGAAATAACGTCCTTAATTATATAATAAAAATTCTCGGGTTATCCCTAAAAATTCTAGAAAAAACAATCTCAAATCTATCCCTTAAATATTTTATTCCAGTGAAATTTTATCGAAATACATTTTCACCGGTAAATGTATATTTTTACCGGTGAAAATAATATTTATCTGGCAGGTGCTAGTAAAATTATATATTTTTTTTGTCAACACAGCTAATAAGTAATATTTTTTATATATTATATTTATGTGAAACACATTGATCAGTGTCAATCTTTTTTTTGGGTCACAAAATCACCGAACAAGTTCATGTGGCTTTTTGTTCGGTTTTAAATATGCTATACTATACTTTCAAGTTTCGGCAAGTCATATACAAAGTCACTTCTTTGTTAAAATGAAACACCACCGTGAGAAATATTTTCAAAGCACTCGCCATAAATCGATCGCAAACACCATGTGAAAAATTAAAAAAAAACACGTGGACTAGGGATTGCCACATAAACGGCCGTTCGTAATCTATTCTAGTGTCCATAGGCCATACGTTTGTAATCGGCCGTCTTAATGAAAGGGGCGGATTAGCTAATCAAAAAAAAAAAATTAAATTATTTATTAAATAATTATTTTTAATTTAATTTTTTAATATCATTGGTATAAATACAGTGAGCTACTAACGGTCACGTCAGACACTCCTTTGCTTTAACACTTTAACACTAATATTAACTAGCACCATAGACGAGTGGTGTATTGACTATTTATCTGAAACATCTGGGTTCGAATCCCATAGGGACCTTAGTGTTTTTAAATTTCTATAGTATCTGAAAGAACAGAATTAATGATTATTATATATTTATAATTTTGACTGATCATCAAAGATTAGGTTTACTTAGATTTTTCTAATCTCATGATGATAAATATCGTGATGATTAATTAAAATGAAATATATTAGGTATCTAATATTCTCTAATAATGAGCTACTTCATGTTGTAAGTAAAAAAATATTAAAAAACTTGAGTTTAAATAACCTATAAAATAACGTCACTTTTTTAACAAAACTAAAATTTGGTTAATGTTTCTTGAGAAAAATGCATAAAGGTAATTTCTCACTTTTGGGGAAATTTAAAGGTTTTTTAGAATTATTAAAATAATTATGTGTTAAACATGAAATTTATATGAATATTTTGAAATGCTTCACAACCGCTGCAATTTTTAAAACAAGAAGTGGTTCAAATTTGTTAAATTCACAACTGCATTCAGAGCAGGTAGTGAAAAAAGGGGCAGGGATTTTTGATAAAAAGTATTTTAAAACATGGTTTAAAAAAATAATTTGAACGATCGACTTAAGTTTAGACATTTGACAATCAACAAAAAAATAAAAATGACTTTGACAAATGAATGTTTTTAAATAAGTTTTAAATAAAACATACGATAAAAAGTTGTCATTTCTTTTTAAATACAAAATATTGAATTAAACATATAATAAATATTTTAGTGCGAATTATAACAATTTCTCATTGTAATTTTGTACTCGTGTATTTTATTAAATATTTATTAAATGTTTATTTTAAACTATAACTTAATTTACATGCATAAATATTTATCCAATTAATTGTAAATTATATTAGTAAAAAAAAAATCCTTATACAAAAATATAATTAGTAAAATTTTATGCCATAAAAAATCAATAATTTTTTTGCAAATTATTTAACCACATAAAAAATCAGTTAAACATATAGATTTTTCATTTAACAGCTATTTACTCGTCATAAAAATAATTGACTCGTTTTTTAGCCGTAAAAACGACATCGTTTAATTATACCTACTGTTATAAGAAGAACATAGTAAACGAGGCAACCTGTAATGGAATATAATTAGCTTCGCCTCGGCAATAAATTAAGCAATAAAGATGGAGCATAAACATCCAGTCCCACCCCGACTTTCAAGGGTATCCGCCAGGACATTAATTTTGGTAACTAATATTTATCGCGCAATCAAAATGAGTGATTTTTATTTCGCAGCAAAGTCCATTTCGGCCAAATGCTCTTGCGCTATGTAATGAAAGGTGAGATTGAATGGTGAGGGGTTGCGGTAGGGTTCGTGCCAAACAGTTTGAGAAGCGTTGGTGGTGATATTAAAAATTTCACATTACCGTTACTGATCGTGTCATTCGTCGTCTCGAAATTAAACATTGTATTTATGTTGGCAGCGCTAAACCGTAACATTTAACATCGAGCCAGTGCAGTGCGACAATAATAATTAATTAATAAATTATATACACAAATTTAAATAAATAAAAATTATACCACTAATATTTTACTACTGTGTTTATCACAAATTCACTCAAAATTTAACAAAACAAATTTTAATAAATCCCTTATCAAAATATGCACTAAGTAATGTATTAAAAACCTATATATTATTTTCAATAAATATCTCTAAAAACAGACATTTTTTTTAGATGCTAGTAACCGACACTAAATATTTTACATGTGATTTTCCTTATCTTTTAGAGTGCATAAAATTAAAATAATAAAATCAGCAGTGTAAAAGCTCATTTATCTAGCGTTCATATTAGTACTTTTTATAGCAATATTACCACTTACAATAAGTGAAAATTGAATAAAGCACATCTAAACCAAATTTTGACCAATAGGAGAGCGCAAAAAACAATCATCACTTCTCAGAAGGCAAAAATCCACGTCAAAAGCAATAAAATCGTGCCGTCGCCGTTGCAGTGGGAACGCTCGTTACCGAGCGTTCCCACTGCAACGGCGCCAACACGATTTTATTACTTTTGACGTGAATTTTTGCCTTCTGAGAAGTTATAATTGTTTTTGCGCCCTCCTATTGACCAAAATTCGGTTTGAATATACTTTAACCAATACTTTTATAACAAAAGTCCGTAGAAAATTGGTAAGAATAGTTATCATATTTTTAAAACACAGTGTAATATTGAAGTGCAGACTAACAATGAATCAATATGCGAGATGCGATGTCTATATGTATGTCTTATACTGCTTATTTCCCCCTAAGAGATGAATTAGCTTACTTTGTATTTTGGACTTGACCTAAAAAAGTACTAAAACTATAATTAGTTTTAGAACCTTCATTATGTTAGGTTTTGGTTTGAACAGCAATTGGACGTTTCGCAACTATCAAATTCATTCTCATAGACATTTAAGTGCAGCATATAATTTAAATAGCATCCATTTGATAAATAACAATTACGCTATTTAAAATATATATCTACTAGTGAAAATGTATTTTTAAAATATAACTTCACTGAAAAATACACATTTAGTGCAATTATTGTGCTTCTCAAGAATTTCTGTAGAAAAATGTCAAATCGAGAATTCTCATTTCTCGAGAAATTTTATAAAGCTTTTTTTACTACATAAAATTAAATTTATACGAATTTTTTTAAAATGTTTACAATCACTGCTCTTTTTAAAAGGCTGCATAAGTAAAGGCGGGTTCATGTCTAAAATGCATACTTCTTGGAAGGTTTTAATAGGTGACAAAAAATTGTTAAAAAAATTTTAGCCCTGGAAATCACATTATTTTTGGTTAAATAATAAAAGAAGGCATCCAATAAAAACCTTTCCGAATGTGTTCGTGCCATATGTTTTAAAATATGCATACTTTCTCGGAAGATCGAAAGTATTTTTTAATACACTTACCAGCCGGCGGCTTTATCTGTGCTTAGGTGATCTAAGAACCCGCCCCAATAAGTAGAAATTACGCATGAAAATTGGCAGAATGCAAAGCAATTTAGGGTTTTTTTTTCTATTGTTTTTGTAAAGTAGTAACAGCAGTTATTGACAATTGTTTCACGATTATTATTGACAGCCGAAGGGAGCTCTAAATTTTTGTTAAAACAATTGTAAAATAATTTGAGCTAAACTTGAAATTTCAATAGGTAGTTAAAAAGAAATTATATAATCGAATAAAACAGACTTTGCTATCAATAATTAAATATTAATGACATCAAGAATCTTTCACTAATCAAAAAATAAATGACTTCTTTAGTTATTCAAAATTAAAATCAGAAATATGTAAATGCAAAAAAAAATTATTCGCAGATTATTTAATGGCTCATCGAATTCTAAGGACTTTTGCAACATCATTAAATCTTTAGATTCCATTGAATTGAAAATTTATCTTTGACTCAACAATTCAAGTCAATAATATTTTATTATAATTGCATCCAATCAGCGGATCAAAAAGTAGCCTGATTTATAAATGCGTCAATCTAATAGCATTAGTACTTAAAATACTATTATCAAAAAAAAATAAAGTCATTAATAAAAATTCCCCAAAACACTTTCCAGCGTTTATAATAATAACACATACAAACATCCACATGTCGATGAATCAACTCTTTTTTGTAATTGTAGATTATAAAATGCCCCGTCACTCCACGCCAATGTCTCGCATGATATTGACCGCAAACGCAAGATATGTATGACGTCCACCGTGCCAGAACTAATTGAATGACTCAGAGAGCAGGTGGGTATTCGTGACCAGACCGAAAGATCGAAGCTGCTCATCCTCAGCTCGAATCGTCGTCTCTTCAAATATGCACCGAGCGTCGACATGCAATCAATGTTGTAAAAGAAATAATAAATCATAAACATGCAAACGTTTAGTGTTCACAGTGTGGTATATGGTAATCTGCAGTTAAATTTTAATGGTATGGTTAATTAATCAGTCAGTCTGATTCTGAAGTAGTGTTGAACCACTGTAAAAGCACGATGTTTCAAGTCGTTGCTTCTAACTGAATATTTTATAGAAAAAAATTGTCTGAATAATAAACATATCATATTTTTATTTAAAAAACTTATCATTAAAATCGCTTAACATTCATAATAAAAATAATTTTGCACGTTATGCATGAAAATAATTGAACAATCTTGAGACAAGATCTCTTAAAAAGATACAGTTACGTTTAAATTATGTTTTTAGCCAAATCTCAATCAAGCTCTGCCCCTCATTATTTTTATATTATTTTTTTATTTATTTTACTAAATAAATAAATAAACAAAGGTATAAACTATTCCACTCACATGCTTTTGTTTTATTTAACACAAAGGTCAAGCAATTATATGCATGTCTGATATATGTATATATGTAAAATGACACACCTATGTATATCTAATTCTGGTTCTAGTATTTTAATATTTTTTAATGAGAACTATTTTTTTATACACATTATATCATTTAAATAGTATGGTAATGTCTATCTAATTCTGGAACTAATTTTTTTTATTTTTTAATGAGAACTGTTTTTTATATACATTATATTAGAGAATTATTAAAAAAACATAAATTGCTATCAATGCAATTAAATTATTTAGATTTTTTTCTATAAGTTCTATATTTTTTTTAAATCGCGTTTAGAGCTGCAAAAAAATATTTTTTATGGGAAATACTACATTTTTATTTTTTTATAATCAAATTAAAAACTACCACTAGCACACGATAAACTGTGCTTCATCCTCCAGAAGGGATGAAAAAAAAATTGTGAATTTTACCATGTTTTAAAACTTGACTGACCATTTATTTACTTATTTATATATATACCATAATTAAATTAATTCGAATAATTTTAGTATTATAAAGACATTTAATCCAATACCAGGTAGTCAATAAAATGTTGCTAAATCCGGTGTTATAAATTATTTGTTGATCCCCACAATTCTGATTTCTTACTTTTTTCCAATACATTTAAAAAAACTAGTTTTGTTACTATCGTTATTAGACTGTATTTATTTTATTTTTAAAAGTAAAAAAAAATTAAATGCTTTTAAACCTTTAAAAAGTAACACTCCCTCTGGTCTAAATTGACCCATTTAATTTTAGTATAAATTACAGTCCATTTCATAGTTTACATCAATATTTGGTAAACAAACAGATGCTTATAAGCTTCAAGGAAGTATGATTTTTCAGAGATTATATAATTCTGATACTTTTAATTTTAAACAAAAAGTACAATAATATAATTTTTATGCTTATTTTTAATACCTTGAAATAAAAATTGTCTATCGATGATTTTTAGCACACATTAGGGATTCTGTGTCGTGATAACCCGAGAATTCCTGGCATTTATGCCGACTCATGTCCCATTAACCCAAAACTCGAGACTTTCCGATTTTATACTGAAAAAATTGACTGGAATTTTTTGCAGTGTTAAAATCAAACATTAAAGAAAAAATAAATAAGCAGCTTATTGCTTTAATACATTTTTTATATAAGCTATACAGACTATTTTTATAGTTGCTCTAAAAAAATATGTATATATATAATAGGAAAGCTTTATTAGAACCTCTTTTTTCTAGTTTTGCTAATTCAGAACCATGCACAAACTAAAATAATACTAATAAAAATGTTAGTAAATTGATAATCAGAGAAAAATTCAACAAAGCACTAATTGACCATCAGAATTTTTTTCCAGTAAAAAATAATAAATGTAGTAGACGAAATTAATTTAAGATTTTTTTTCTCCAAATATAAACTTGCTCACAATTTAACTGTTATCAATGGAAAGACAGCGACGGTTTTTACCGAGAGAAATAATCCCTACAGAATTCATGAATATTGGGAATATTAATTAAAGAATATTCACTATGAAAATCTGATTTGTTCCAGGGCACATTGGTCTTTCCAAAAACTTATTTCGCCCAGCAAAAATAAAATATTTACAACAATATATGTTGCTATTTTTAAAAAAATGTATAATTTCTCTCATCCTTAATTATTAGATAATTATATAGTATATATCTGAGCGAAATTTGTAATTGTTTTAATCTATGTTTTGGTGCACATATAAATATTTCCATGGCTATGAATCATAACATAATAGATAGCCAATATTACTTTAAAATAAATCATCAATATAAAAGTTGTAAATATTTTACATTAACAAGCACGAATAATTTACTTAAATTAGGGGCAATTCCACAACAAATTGTGTTTAATAAACGAAACCAACCCTTCTGCTGTTCACGCGCTGTTAACCACTCAAACGCCACACGTCATTCAACGTTCAATAATTCATAATTATCTAAAAATTTCATTGTATTCTTTAAAAATTCATAAAGCTCAACATGCAGTCACGAAAACACGTAACACACTACTTTCCATATCGATCAGAACATACGGCAATTATCATCATCGCGGGGCCTTAATTGGTGTTTCACTTTTTTACCTCGGATTATCGCCAATTTAAGTCATATTTTTTGTTTTGGGCTCACTCACCGTGCGATTAGAAAATTGTGGGTAAATTACCATATTTCTGCTCATATTTGTGCGCTTGAATCTGACCGGTTTTGCTCGCGCGAAATTTATAGACCGGCTAATTGGACCATCGTATAAGATAATCATTCATATTACCAGCTACAATAATCTAGTAATGATTATAATTATTAATAAAAATTGATATTATTCGCTATGGATTAAATTCGATTTTATTTCATTATTTATAATGAAAGTTAATTGTCTGTGAGGTGCATTAGTAGTAATAAAAATATTAATTTATGTATATATTATAATTCATTATAGAAAGAATACATCTTATAATATGTATTTTATGCGTATATAGTAATCCCATGAGATACTATTAACTCGTTAACAGTGCACTAAACAGCATAAATTATAAACCAGATCAATCTAAATTTTAATAAATATAAATTAAATGACTTATTTAGATTTTCAACTACAATTGTAAAATCAAATAAGGTTGACTTTTATATTTGTCCATTAAATTTTATATGTGTAATAAATATGTTTTATATGATATTTATGTTAAAAGTTTTTATAAAATACTTTTATTTTAAAAATATAATTGAAATTAAAAATGCACTTTTTTTATTTTTTTAATAGAAAATCCTAACCATATATTTATTTAGCTTTTAATTATAATTTAACTAATAATTTTGTCTTAGAGTGTCGCGATCACGTCCCTTAATCTTCCTCGTTGCGACCATGACGTCAAGCTTTGAAACATTTATGTAAGATGCTACTCATCTATTTTATGTGTACACCATTACAGTCTTTTATTGTTATTTTAAGTGTTTAATTAAACCTGAATGCTTTTAAAAATATAACTTTACTGTAACAGTTACGAAATATTAATTTAATGTTCAAATCCAAACCTAACCTAATGAGACTTAAAACTAATAATAATATTTTAACTGCTAGTGATTAATTGCTGGCGGTGAATTGCGGACGATAAATTTTTCTAGACTCATATTTTTTATGGACAATTTATTTAAATTATCAGTATATTTATATATAATAGTATACTGATAAAAAAATATTTATATTATAACTGTTCCAGATATTATTTTTGCTAATTACTAATAAAAAATTAGCTTTTCAATACTCTTCTAAGAAAAATATGATTTTTTCTTTTACGTTTTGGAAATATATAAAAACTTTGTATAATTCCAATATATTCATAAAAATAAACTAATGATGGCTAAATTAATTCTCACGATAATTTTATGGTTTAATATTTATTTAATTTTTTTTCAATATTTTTTATATCAATATAAAATAATATTAATAAAATAATGTTCACATTTTAAACTTTAAAAGCGTTTCAGATTTTAACGTCAATTATTTTCAATTATATTCTAAATTTTTTTTAACTATAAAAAAAATAAAAAAGTTATATATTGACCACAACTTTTTTTACAAACTATTTATTTTAGTCTTTCTTCATTGAACGTCAAAAATACAAATCGCAAAAATTGTGCTACAAAAATACATATATTTAATATATTTACGATGACCCTTTTCGTTCGACACGGATGACGACCGGTATCGCAAAAAATCTCTCCTGCTCATTGGTATTCTGATAACACGTAACTCTGTTCGCTTCCTCAGCTCAAAGAACGCCTTTCGCCACCCCCATGACCAACCCCCGATTCTTGGACAGGGGCGGGTAAATTTCTATCCATTTTAAACCACAATAAAAATATATTTTCAATAGAAACGATTGATAAAAATCATTCAACGCTATATAATTGGCATATATATTTTTTTGGTTGTTATTAAAAATTATAAATATATATACGTATATATAAAAATAAAAAAAAACCGTTCACAATGTAATTATATACATTTAAATATTGCTATTTTTTTAATAACTCTAACATAATAAATTTTGGTATCTAGATAATAAATAGAAAGAAGAAAAACTATAAAAAATGTAATTAATTTTCTACAAATAAAATTATATTTAATTAATATTATGGTAATGAATATGATCTATTTTTATATAAATGTTTCATTTCAATAAGATTTTAGTTCAATACAATTATTTGCTACAACGATGTAATAATATACATATAATTTGATTCACAAACTTTTAATTTTTCTTCCTAGAATGATTTTTTTTATAGCAAAATGTATTATGTTCTATCAAATGTCTGTTTTATCAAATAGATAAATATATATTTAATAAATGATTTCACAAAATTCTCAGCGATGTAATACATACAGTTATGCGTTACAAATAGCTGTAAAATTAATAAAATCAGCTACATATATTAATGGTAGCGTAAAATAATGACAGTAACAGATTTTAAAAAATGGGTTAAAGACTAAGTAAAATTTATAATAATTATCCAAATTTATTATTATACCTTATTCCTGTTTATGGTAGCCTTATATACAATACGTATATTATTGCCATTTTAATAGTATGATTTATATCATAACTTATATTGGCATGAATTGAAAATTAAAACCATAAAATATTTAAATAGCAATAAAGTTATATTGGGAGTCATAAGCGCGCATCGTAAACGAATGAGGCCATAAAAATCTCACAGAGCATTGTTTAGAAATTATGTTTATCTTGTAGCAAATTGATTGAAAATAATTTACCATTTGACATTAATCGATTGTCCCAATGAGTCAGAATACCACATGGTTTACCCACTTTTCCTATGTCATTAGAGCCAATTTAATCATTAATACGGAATCCTCGCAAACAGCAATATTATGAGGAAAGCGAGGTAACAGATCATATATCATTAACGAGGTTACTCACACCGAAGAAATCTCATGGCGTATATAGTAAACGACATAATTGCATAAAATGCGTAATAATTCACGACACATATTATAGACGATGCGCCTACCTATCATCGGATGATGCTGCCATTGTAATATAATGCGAGAAGTTTTTGAAAATATCGTTTTTCATAGCGTGAGAAATTGATGGTAATCGGTATTATGATTTTAAAAAATCATTCAGATACGTGCGAATTACATGGTTAGATAGAGAAACGAGCGATTAATGTATGACGTCATTAGTGTGGTTCCTCTGTTGTGTGTAAAATAGAAAAATGTTCAGACACTGACTGCAAAAATCATATGGAGAGAAAAAGAATCATATATTTGTCCTGGAGCATTTTATTGAACACCTTCCGTTCAAAAAATCATGTAAAATATGAGCATGGCAGAAATAGGCTTGCCGAAACGCAAGCGTGACATTGAAATTTTAACCTACAGTCCTCAGTTGTAACTAGCAAAGTAAAGACACGCGTCTTCTACAGTTACCACTATAAAATCGCATTAGTGTCAAATAACTGGGCAGATTAATAATAATATAAGTGTAACTTTGGACGATGAAATATTTTATTGCCAGCTATTTATTATAATTTCACACGCACTTTAAATTCAATTTACTTTCCTAGTTATTGGATTGGACGCGGGCGAGAGTTAAATATAACCATAAGCATCGAAAGTATATCCAATAACGTTACAATCATATGGTCGTCAGATCCGCAATAATGATCGATTGATTTCTCCGATGTCAATTTCGCAGCGATGATATAATTACGGCGACCGGCCGGAATACAATCGAGCTAAAGCGAAACGACCAATTAAAATCTCAGCTAAGCGATAAGTGGAGATTTCTACTCCAGTTGTTGCTAAGTGTGTTGCTGCCCTACAAAGAAAATAGCGTATAAATCCCATAAAAAAAATCATATACGCCGCTCTTCTTCTTCGCGGAGCATGCACCGCCATTAGTGCCGGATATCCGATATCTGACCACCATTCATTTCTCTCAGTGAGAGAATGCGAACGCGTTGGATGCCACACGATAATATACACCATCTCAAAACAAATACAAACCAAAACGGTTAACCAGTGGTTAGCGAATATTTTTTACATAATATTCAAAAAAATACTATTTTAAAACAATAAAGTGTGGATCTCATGTGGATCTCTTTAAGAATCTAGATAAAAGATCATACCTTTTAGACCAATTGTAAGTACAAAAACTAGCAGAAATGCTTCGTCCTTTTAATGAGGAATTAGTTTTATATTAAAAAATTTTAAAAAATATAAAAAAGGCAGAAATATCAGATTGTGATATCTTGGTTAGATTTGATGTTCACCAACATCCCTATAAAAGAGACAGTAGAGCGGATTGTAAAAAAATATAAACTCCAAAAACACATAATAGACCTCATTGAATACAAATCTACTTTTTTTTTGTACAATGGAGAATTTTATAAACAAGTAGATGGAGCTTATATTGGCTCACCACTGTCACCGATCGTAGCTAATCTTTTTATGGATGACTTTGAAGTCAAAGAACCCAAAAAAACACCAAAGATTTTGTTGCGATACGTAGATGACGTGTTTGTGGTTTGGCAGCATGAAAGCGATAATATATACGAGTTTCTTACATATTTAAACAATATACACAAAAACATTAAATTTACTGTAGAGTTAGAAAAAGAAAGGAAGTTTCAGAAAAAAATAAAAGGATCCTAGGTAGAGATCAGAACCATTTTCCATTCAAGTGGGAAAATCAGTTCTTTCCTGCCGAATGGAAAAGACTCAATTTCAAATGACTCCCAAGGCATTGATCAAATATTTTGTGCAAATTGTGAAAAATTATGTATAGGACAAAAACAAAAGAATTGCACACAGAGCCTTCTAACACAAAAAACGGTAAATTCGCCACTAGCCGAACATGCGTTTTAAGATGAACACATAATTAACTTCTCTTCCATCTAGACTTTAGCCAAGATAAAAAATCCTTTTATTTGGACTAAACAGGAAACATCATAAGAATCCCAATCGAGCTCGGCGGTTTACCGTTACATTCTAATTAGAATCCACTACTATTTGCCTCTCAGCCATACACCGTGGGGGTGTTACCCTGGACTTATAAAAAAATATTTA
Source organism: Plectrocnemia conspersa (assembly GCF_051122295.1). Taxonomy (NCBI): domain Eukaryota; kingdom Metazoa; phylum Arthropoda; class Insecta; order Trichoptera; family Polycentropodidae; genus Plectrocnemia; species Plectrocnemia conspersa. The sequence goes on along the minus strand of NW_028277169.1, from coordinate 34,720,258 downwards.
CCATTTTATTTTGATTATATAATAATGCTCTTTTCTTATAATAAATATACATATGTTATTGCTTTTGGAAACAAAAATAGTAGAAATACATTTAATAATGACTATAATAATTATATTTATTTAAAATATCGTTAAAATTCAGCACAAAATTTAAAAAATCAGATACGTAAGTAGTAAAATTATGGAATGAAGTTAATCAAATTTATTCATTTAACAATCCAGAACTGACGCCGATCCCCTAGAAATAAAAGTGGGAGGGGTGTCGCATGCAACGAAGAAAGAGATAAAGCATGCTCTTTCGTGTAACGGTACTTCGTCCAGATGACATGGGAATCTTATGAAACAAACAGGAAGCGGTTGAGATAGAAAACAACAAAACATCTTCCTTGAACAAAAGAGACCACTGAAAAATGTTTCTGACCAATTCTGAGCAGGGTGAAACCGGTAAACAAAAAACCACAAATTAACACTTTTTTCCAACAAAATACACAATACAATTGATAAAAATAATAAATTAAATAATATAAATAGTAATAATTTATAGTAAATAATTAAAAGTAAAACTATTTTATACTTAAATTTAAAAAACAAACTTAGTCGCAATTATAAACCCATCTTATACAGTCACACGTTTCGACAAGTATAGTCCTACTATGCTCATGGTTTATGAGGCATTATATTTGAAACATTATAAAGAGAGATGCATTTTATTTAAGAAAAAAAAATAGTTTCATTTAAAAATATATTTTTCAAGTAGGGTCTGGACTGACACATAAGCTACAGGTTCAGGTCCCCGCAGTAAACTTTTTTTTTATTTTAAAAAACCGGTCCTGGCTGCAAAGCTAGTAAATAATATAATACATAATAGTATAGTATTTTTAACATAATGCTTTCTTTGTTTATGTCTGATTAATTTAGTTCAAACACACTGGACTTTTAAAAAAAGTATATTGAATATACATTTTATATTTCCTTTCAGTTTAGGTAGTAGTGTTTTTTCATCAGAGATACTTTTGTTATTGGTTTAACAAAGTTTTTTGCTTAGGCGTCAAGGATGCTCGGCTACCTCATGCGGAGCGCGTGTCACTTAGCGATTATCGTTATATACGATATGCTTATTGATAGCATCCATAAATAGGAAGTATGGATCGTATTCGTATTTATATCCCGTGTCTTTTTGATGTGCGTTATGTTACAATTTATTATATTATTGCCGTGGTGTGTGAATTTATAATTTCACCAATAATAATTTAATTTAAATTACAGATTTAAATGTATTTGCATTTCCACATGATTAAAGATTTACAAAATTGTAACGTCACATTGTTAAATTTAAAAACTTGGGTTTAACTAATTCGTTTATATTAAGTTTGGGATTAAATTGCAAATGGACGCATCGCAACTGTCAAATTGAGTTTGAACCACAGTTTAGAGTAATATATAATTTCATTAATGCCTATCAAATATATTATATTTTCGCTAGTAAAAATATATATTCAATGATGAAAATTTTACTGAAACGACGGTGAGAATATAACTTTACTGGTAAAACACATTCAATGTAGTATATACAATAGACTTAAACAATCCCTTTTAGAAGAACGCCACAATTTTTTTTTTTATTCAGTAGTATAATTACACATTTTATGTAATAAAATATTTATTTAAGAATAAGTGAAAGACATAACAGCTTTACACAAATGCATTCTGTATATAAATAAAGCAATAGATAAATAAATATTTAAAGAACAATATGAATAAACTACAAACAATAATACATAGATCACAATGCATCCACCAACTTTGAGTACCTGGATGAGAACAAAACAATACTATCCGATAAATAGTTTAAAAATCCAATTGAAAATTGTCCAATACTCCTGTTTTTGAATTAGTATGCTCATTTCTTACGTTTACTCGTTGACGCGACTTAAGAGAATCATATCCCAGCATACCTTGTAGAAATTTTGTGAAAAATAAAAATGGATAATATTTATATTTTCCTATGTATAAGAGTCTGAGAAATATTTTTTGACAGTCGGTTACATTATTTGCCAACCAGACCAGATAAGCAAGCTCGTAGGTACTGCGCACTATGTGATTATACAATACGCACAATTCCCTCGAGCAAGATAAATTCTAACATATTAAAAGCTTTATTGCATATGTTTTTTTATGTTCCTATGGAATCTGTATAATTTTTAAATAATACTCGCAAATCGGTTACTATTTAAAATCTAAGCTAAAGATAAAGACTATACAATAAATGTCTTATATTTATAATATTTAAAAAAATAAAAAATAAAAATACTAGTTCTCAAAATTATGCCCGAGCAGAGCCACACTACACTATTATAATAATAAAGATTAATTTCATAGTATTTTTTATTCAGGAGCAATTTAAAAGTATATATATATCTATATGATATGTTTATGGTTTAATACACTACATTCAAATCACAATAATATATTTTTAGATGAAAGTGTTTAACGTATCCATCAAATTTAACCTTTTGATATTTTTTAAGGTTGACTTTGTTGAAAAATAGAAACGTCCCTGGACTTCGGTAGATAAACCCCGGCAAAACGCTGGCCCAATACGTGAGCACGGCTTAGAAATGAAATTGATGAACTTTCCTCGCAGCAATAATGGGTTTGGCACGTACCAACATAATTCCCGACAAAAGTTGTTGCCGGCAGATAGAGAAACGGGAAAAAATAAGGGTGGAAGCCAACTCCAGCTATATTTCCACAATTATCTACACACACACACACATTTCCACGATCTTCGCTTGAGTCTTAAACAACTCTATATACAGCGTATTTTGTTTTGAATTATTTCATACCTATGTATTGAATATAAAAACATTATTATAAATTAAAATAATTCATAAATAATAGAATAGTAGTAGTAATATGAAATTAACTTAAACAAGTACCTTTGGGTTTAAAAAAAATATAGAACTAAATCATGTATTAAACTAATGAGCTGCTTATAAAATTGTTTTTATTTTAGTCACTATTTTCAGAAGAAAATTAGTCTTTTATTTTTTAAAAGCCTGGGACGTGAGACTTATTACCTTTTTGGATTGTTGAAAAACCGAAATTTAATTTCACCGACAAGCAAATTTAATGGCGTAAATCTATGGAAAGTATCTATACAGTTTTGAAATTTGGCGATTCCCACGTAGAGCGATTTATTTTTATATGATTATTAATGTGCTTCTTAGATTACCAAAACAAATATAAGTCCGATTAGAGAAGTTTTAATTTTTTGCAATTTAAATACTCACAAAAAAGTATGCCCTTTTTAAAACATCTGGCACGGATCAACCCTTTTTATGCAGCAAAATAAAAAATGCAGCGGTTGTTAAAAATTCATATAAATTTAATGTTTTATAAAAAAATTTGAAAAATTTGCTTTTTATTTTAGGAATGAATTAAAAAAAATTGGCACTAGATGCGAGTAGGTTAATTTTAAAAAGATAATATATCACATATTATCGTGTCATCTTCGTATAGATATAAATAAATATTAGTTGAAAAGTTGTATTTCGATATGCGTGGTACACATATAAACCCAATGTAAAGGTATAGTTTATGAATCAACAAACGAAATATATCCACACATATGCCAAGTTCAACGCCTGGTTTATTGCATTCAAATGCAGATTTAATTAGGCACCGTTCGCTGAATGAATGTTCTCGCTACAACACAAACACGACTGTTGCTAATAATAAACACTCGTCACAGTTAACTGCAGCAGTTTTAAATAAATATCAACATTTCGCGTGTTCGTATTGAATTATACAATTACACATACATAGTATGTGCGTACATTAATAAATTGTAAGAGTGCTGTGGACAGTCAAACTATTTTTGAGGAATTCTAGTTTTGGGTTCCAGAACATGAATTTGCGAGTCATGATCGCATCCTCTTTTTTATGATTCGCCAATTCGCCAATAAGCGTCACCATCCGGCTCCTAAACACGCTGGCATTGCACATTGATATATTTAATGTCAGCTATGAGGAGCTGGTCCGATTGAAATAATTTAATATATTTCTTATATTCTTTTTTGTATGACAAGTGGAGTAAAGTGGTAGAACTAAGGCATATTTTTTTTATTCGGGTCTGTAGTTTTACTAAGAATTATTGCTACTTTATATGTATTAGAGCAATAATTATATAAGGTATGAATTAATTTAAGTTAAATTTAAAAAAAATATCTACTATTGAATATACATTATGCAGTAATTTTATAATTGACTAGTTTTTTTGCTAAAAATCAGGGAATAAAAAAATATCATAAAATAACAAGTCCACTTTTCTATAACACAGCAAATCACTTCCACAATAAAAAATTAATATACTACTAATACTTGCTAATGTATCACGAACCACTTATTAGTACATAAGTTCAGAGACGTTCACTTATAAGTAGCAAAAAATAAGCATTGTATACGCAAAATAACTATTGTTAATAATTGTCAAAAGTTTAAATTTCAAGGCGTAAACATATTTTGTGGGAGCGTTCAAGAAGCGATGCAAATGAGCTACCAACGTCCTCATCTGCAATTCGCCAAAGCTGTCTCAAAGCATCAATAGGGCAGGCAGAGAAAGAGGTAGATAGATAGAATAAGATGCTTCTGAGACTCAACCACAATGAGTCCCAAGGATAGTTCAATATTATCATAAGATCATATCACGACAAATAACAACCGATCAGCTGTTTTGCCTCCACCACCCGTATATGTGGTGTTTTATTTATATACGTTTAACAATATAAACTGTTACTAACTTTTTCGGATGCTATCTATTTTGGCTGCAACGTCACACTTCTTCGGCCTTAAAACCTGAAATATAAAACAATTTTAATAAAGTAAAAAAAATATATCAAATTTTTTTTTCAATATTTAATTATAGCAAAGTGTAATAATTTTATAATATTTGAGATACTCATGATTTTTATTATAGATTGATATTTATGAGATATATTTAATTGTATTATTGTTGCATATTAATTTATGCTTATAGTTTTTGTTTTCAAATGTATACGGAATTGCTACATACTAATTTAAGGGATTCAAGTTCATATTTGCATGCTAAGTAGCTTGAATTTATTTACCTTATTCGATCTTAAATCACAATAAATGTATTATTATCAATAAAACGGCCGCAGTTAAAACTTTACAATGGCAATAATATAAAATTTTATTATACTCGATCCTCATTGTAATTTTTTACACTCTTCCGTCTGTATCATGTCTGGGGTGTATATAAAATTAATTGGTCGTTACTACGTTATGTATGGGCATGCGAGCATATCGCCGAGAGAGAAGAACTTTTGCCCGGGCAGATGGGGCCTTTATAAGAGAGGGCGATATAGATATAACTTTTCCCTGCCCGAGCGGAGAGGAAAGGAGGAGGGTCGGGTGGAGGAGAAAAGGCTTTTCCGCAGTCCGAAATGGAAACCCATCTGTAATAATGACCGGACTGCTGGGGTCATTTCTAACTAACGAACTGCTCGCCTCCTCCCCACCCCTCCCTCGCTCACCGCCTCCGGGAATGTCTTGAAAACGTTTCCGCTCCGGTACTTGTGGATTCTGAAGATAATATCTGGAGGAGCGTCCCGATCTTATTATACAAAGGATTAAGCGTGAAAATGATTGTCCGCCGTGCTACCCTTTTAGCGGACGTGTCATCGTTTACTAACACTTTCATACGTAAGGGGTGCGAAGGCAAAGACGGTAAACTACCATTTTAGCAATTCATTATCTTATATGGTTGACGTCGAGATTACCAATGTAAATCAGGGATGACTAAACTTTTTAAAACAGATGAATTATTATTTTTATATTAAATTATTATCAATATTTTAAATAAATTTCAGGGGAAATAGTGGTTTTATTTAGCTAAATACAGGGACATATGGCAGAAAAATCCCCTAAAATTTGGCAAAAAAAATGCATGTTGTTTAATAAAATACTGTGGATTTTAATAAAATCAAATTTTAAAAAAATAGACCACTGACTACCGAACTTTTGCCCCCCCCCCCTGACCTGGAACCTACCCAAAAAATAGTTTTTAAATATCTCATTTCAGTGAAATCATATCAAAATAAATTTTGACAGGTAGATATATATTTTTACTAGTGTAAATATAATTTATCTGGCAGGTACTAATACAATTATATGATTTTAACTTTTTCAAAAATTGTGCAAAAATATTATATATGCTTAATAAATTAGATCAAATGATGTTGCAAAAATTACAAAATAAGACGCTGAGTAATTTTACATAAAAATAGATTTACTAGTTTTAGTATCTATAAATATAAGTTTAATATATAGAAAATAATATGTTACCAGAGTATTTTAGTAAGTATTAATTAATAAATTAAGATTTACATAGATTTAATACTAAAAATAGAGACAATTTAAGGATAGGTATAAGAAAACAAGTACGGCCAAGGGAATCATGGCAAAAGATGAGAATGTGTTTAATAATATTCCTAGGATAATCCACAAAAATAAAAAGGTAGCTTTCTATACTAAATGTGTTTTCCTAAAAGGAATAAAGAAACACCTTTGTCCAATAAGAGATAAATTATAATATTTATAAGTATTTTTTAATATTTAATATGTATGTTTCGATTAAATTTATTAAAAGTATAAACAATTAAATAAATTAATAATATAATAATAATACGTAAAACATATAATTTTACGTACTTAACATTATTTATTTACATACGATATAAACGTTACAGTAAAAAATTCACTGGTTATCCCTAAAAAAAAAATCTAAAATAAAACAGTCACGAATCTATCCAGTAAATATTTTTTAAGAAATGTCATTTCAGTGAAATCAAATCGATAATACATTTTCACCGGTAGATATATATTTTTACTAGTGAAAATGTAATTTATCTGGCAGATGCAAGTAAAATTATATAATTTAAACTTTTCCATGTGTAGTAATATATACATTTTGAAATCTAAATATTAAATAATGACTACTGACATGCCCCCCCCCCTGGAAAAAGCTGAAATGATTCAGTGATTCTAAACCAAAAAATATAAAAACTAGTCTCGAATCTATCTCAAAAATATTTTTTTAAATAAGCCATTTCAGTGAAATCAAATCAAATTACATTTTCACTGGTAAATACATATTTTTTATTAGTAAATATATAATTCATTATATGATTTAAAAATTTTCATACCTAGTAATATATACATTCTCATACCTATCATTATTTATTAGCATGTGATGTATAAATTTTACAGTGATTATGTAATTAAGCGCTAGTGAATTGATATGCTACTCTAAAACTTAATTTGCCAGTTGCGAAACGTACATTTGCTGTTCAAACCCAAACCTAACGTAATGATAATTCTAAAACTAATTATAGCATTAGAACTCTTAGTATGTCAAGTCAAACTAAGCCAACTCATCTCTTAGGAGAAAATAAGCTGAAGAATAAGTACAGACAGACCTCGATAGTTAGTCTGCAGTTCATATTACACTATGTCTTAAAAATATTTTTGTTATTTTACCGATAAAACTACGGACTTTTTATATAAAAGTCTGTAGCTCGCAAAAACAATTATCACTTCTCGGAAGTCAAAAATTCACGTCAAAAGTATCACGTCAATAGTCGGCGCCGACGCAGTGATAACGCTCGGTAACGGACGTTCACACTGCGAAGGCGAAGGAAATATCAAAAAAACAATCTCTGAATAGTTAACTTTCCCCCCCCCCCCCGTCCAACAAAAATCTTTAATATTATTCCTGGCTAAATACGTTCACAAGTGCATTCAAATCAGGTAGTGAAAAAAACAGAGATTTCGAAAACAGACGATAAAGGTTTTATGACCGACTCTATGAATTACGATTAACAAACATTTCGTTTTGACTTCCTTGAACATTATCTGGTTAACAGAAAAATAAGAATGCAAATATCAAAGACTTAATTTAAATATAATATCAAGTCTTTAGTAAAGATTCGTTCGCATACTAAATAAAACAAGAAGTAATGTTATGTGGATGCTTTAAATCACATATTATAAAAAATATGGGGGGGAAATGTCATGTAATAAAAAATGACCGTTAATTAAAATTGCATTAAAATTTCAAGTTATAACTGTTATATAATTTACATGCATATACGGTTGTTCCAGTGTTTATTTTCTAAATATTTTCTTACATTTGCAAAAATGTAAGAAAAATAGTAACATTAGTCGTATCAATGTTGCTATTTAGTAACAGGATATTTTTTGTTTCTATATTTTTAATCCTAAAACAACAATGGCAGTAAAGATAAAATAATCTCAGTTAAGCTATATTGTTCTTTATGAGTTAAAACTTAAAAACATATCTAATGCAATAGGCAGGAATGCCAATAAATTTACAAAATGTGAGAGGTGATTCTAAAACATTTGTTCCAGCTATTTTTCCATTTAAAATCTACGTAGAAAGCAATTTTTATGGGTAATTAGTGAGGAAATTAGGGAAGTGATTATCATATGATTTTCAAAAAACCTTTTTATTTTTGTCAAAAAATAATGAAGTCATATTTAAATGTAATTAATTATAAATAAATATTGCTTGTTAATTAACCCTCAACGCAATCAGTAGATTAAATAAATACAGGATTGTGACCGCTTTATTCCGACGTTAAACTATTTAATTGAACGATAATTATCGTTAAACTGAAATTGAATTGTCGATGAATTATTAAAAGTTACCCGTTGACCAGATGTTAAATTAAACTTTCCATGGGCGATCGATTTAATTTGAACCCGACAGTTTTATGTATTCACAATAAACTTAATTTACTAAATAGTGATTCATGACTACTGGGGTCGTTTAATTAATTCCGTTCGTAATTCAATTACAATTCATTTCTCCCGCACACATAAATATAAGTTAGTATTTTTTCGCTTCGGCGCTTTTGAACCATTACGCTCATTTGCAATTAAAATTGCCATGAAATATTAGAAAATGACACAAAAACAAGTAGGTCGCGCGTAAAAGTGCGTGCGTTATATTTATTTATTTTGTACGCCGACAAAACGAAAACGAATCACACTTTTCACTTTCTCCTCGCGTATTCGTTGCCTCGTATGAGCTTTTCCCAAATAAGACTCATAAATGTAACTCGTAGAGGTCCAATCCACCTGATCCCCATTTTTGGCACGTGTGCTTTATTTGATGCTTTCGCCCCGAGGGACCGCGTTTGGAAAACTCCTTAACAAGCTTCATTTTTATTAGTGAATACTACACGAGAACTGAAATTTCTCGCGCGCGCGGCCTCAATATTAAGCAGCTTTTCCCTTTTTTATTATGGTTTATGTGTGTAATATAATTTGGATTTTGTTTGTGCGTTTGTATGGGTGGGCTTGGGATTACTAAAACATATTTTGCGGAACGACTCGTCCGAGAAACTTAACGATCTGCATCCAGACGGTTATTGTAGTTGTGCACCTGCACGAGAGCTTGGGGCGTATATGGTTTGATACGCTTATGACATTTTATTGTTCAATTTCGTTTTATTTATGCTTATTACTCTGCTAAAAATTATAGGTATGCTTAATATAACCCAATTAGTTTCATAACAAAATTAAAAACAAATAAACTGACTAACTATCTATCTGAATGTCAATACAAGTTTCATATGGTATATGTTTTATTTACTCTTAATGATATGAAAAATATATAAAACATATAAAAACATACTTATTACACTTAACAATGCAATACGTACTTTACAGTGTCTCCAGTAGATCTCTCAAAGACAGCAATTAAACGAATATGCCCTTTGCGTTAATTGATTATGGTTCATTCGATCTTGAGATAACAGTTAACCTTCACACTATTTTTAAAAATATCACGATTGTTATTTCTTTTCCATGACAACACACAGTCATTTGTTTTTTTTATAACAAGCGTTAAAATATAAATTCAACAATTTCGAACAGCTGTTAATTTATTGTATTATTGATTTATCGGCAAACATTATTTAGCTAAGTACACTTTTTCAAGTTGAAATTATAACATTTTTTTTAAGTAGAATCAGTGATCAAAAATTCGAATAAAGATAAGTAGGTGGCGCCTTAACAAAACCGCGCTGACAAAATATCGTACCGACAATAGTACGCTGGACAAAAGCTCGCAAATAATTTAAATATATTTTTTAATTTATTTTAAAACATTTTTCTGCGGCGTTTGTAAATATCTTGGGGGATCTTGGAATATTTTTGCAGGTCCTTCTTAAGATAAGTAGAGGTTTCGTGGGTGTTCTTGTTTTTTCGCGAAATATATGACATTCATAAATGATGAGATATGCGCTTTCACTGATTGTCAATTTAAATTCGCGAATATTATGAAATAGCACTACGAGAACTTGGCGATTTGAAGGAATTTGATGACACAAGTACCCTACTAAAATATATATTTTTTAGAACTTCATAATTCCATGGACATGATGCTTGTAACGAACTACAATACTGACAAAATAATGTCACGATATGACTAGGAATAATGCGTCTTTCACTGTTGAAAGACTGAAATATTTTCAATCGAACGTAAAACGAGACCATGCTATGCCTTTTTGTCATTGTTTATGCACGCACACAAACGCATTTTGGCAAGACAAGATGAAGTTAAGCACGCTCGGCTTCTTAAACGTTTGTAATAAAACACAGTATATGCTTTTTACATTTTTTCTTTACAAATAAAAATATTAAAAAATAAATGATAAAATAATATCTGTAAAAATTAAACCTAAATTACTTAAAATAAAACATACAAATAAACGTTCTCCTTTTGATCAATTACAGGTTGTTTTTACTAAATCTACTGATGGAGGTAGGAGGTGTATATATGAGAATATTTATGAATCCATATCTAATAAGCATTAAAAAAGCCATAATAGCAATGAGCTTCATAAATATTCTGAATGGCCATCGCCTTATCGTTTATAATCACCGGTGGTCGTTTGTTTTTTCCGCCTTCAATATCTGTGTTAAAAACTTTTGTACTGAGCAACAGAAACTTGTAATTTTTTTGAAACATAAGACGCCAAGCACAAGCTATCAGCAAAAATCCCCGATTAAATATATATTTGCCATACTTTTTATCATAACAAAATGGTGCTATTGTACAAACATTATACGTATGTGCTTTCATTACATTCCGATGAATCTGATATATTTGATATGAACTATAAATAATGAAAAATTGTTGTTACTGCTTTTATAATAAATAATATTAAATGTAAATGTGAAAAGTACTTACTTCATAATTGTTATCTGAGAGAAATCCGGCTCATTATATTTTTCGGCAATCGCTATAAATATTATTTAAGCTATAAATAGTTTATATTAAAAGTCCAAGAATAATCGAAAAGCACAGGAATATTCTGCGCTTTGACGTAAATCTCCGACGACAGGTAAACAAATACTGACGCACGATTGAATCGCCGTCTGATGCGTGCGTCAGAGCGTGAGACACCTTGCCCTAGTTCTCTCGCTCTGTCACACGCACACATACAAGCGAATCCATGCGAGAGAAAAGGATATACTCACGCATCTCACTCTTGCAAAATTCTCTGACAAAGCAGTGTAGTATGGGCGTGTAAAAGTTAAGCAATCAAGAACCATAAGCCGAAAAACACTCGCTGTGCAGTCTTGATATGTTTCGATACGATTCGGCACGGATTACCGCAGTCCAAATTATAAGAAACTTTATTTCTAAATAAATTAATATAAAACAAACTCACATCTCAGGGGAAAATAAGCGAAAGAAGAAGTACAAACAGACGTTCCCGCATATTTATCCGTAGTTTTCCTGCTTTGATATTACACTTAGCTATCCTTATTTATATTACAACGGACTTTTTATATAAGAGTGTTTATCAAAATATAGTCAAACCGAATTTTGGTCAATAGGAGAACGCAAAAAATTATTATCACTTCTCAGAAGGCAAAAATTCACGTCAAAAGCAATAAAATCGTGTCGGCGCCGTCGCAGTGGGAACGCTCGGTAACGAGCGTTCTCACTGCGACGGCGCCGACACGATTTTATTGCTTTTGACGTGGATTTTTGACTTCTGAGAAGTGATAATTGTTTTTTGCGCTCTCCTGTTGGTCAAAATTCGGTTTAGATGTGCTACATTAAATTTTTAATATTATTACTGACTGGCCAACTTTTGCCTCCCTCTGAAAAAATATGAAATAACGTTCCTGTGTACAAACACATATACTTACTACATAAGCCATTATATAATTATGTGTCAATATTTATTAAAAAATATTTTGATTCACTGGTTATCGCTAAGATACTATTACTTAAAAAAATACCTTGCATAGAAATAAATATGTAAAAAGTTTAGTAAGACAAACATTGATATTGTATAGATTTGTTCCATTAAACTGATAAATTATCATTGCGTATTTTCATTAAACTAGTCCGGTGAAATGTTTCTTTTCCGATGTAATTCTTGCTCTATAAAAATAGAACGTACCTGTAGCGTAGGGTCTATTTTTTTTAATTTGCTTATTAAGTTTAGGTTAGGTTTTGGTTTGAACAGTAAACGGACGTTTCGCAACTGTCAACATATGTAAAAGTAAATCGCACGCTAGAGTTTTCATAGTGCAAAGTATCAAATTTCAACAGAAATATTTTTTGAGAGATATGTGCATTTAAATATGTATTTTGCTCCATAACACAAATTCAACAACACACGAAAAGTATTCAAGATTATCACCTATATATTATTACTATAAATAAGTAAAAAATATAGTAAGACACATATTGGTTTAGTATATATTTATTCCATTAAACTGATGAATAGTCATTGACTTTTTTCATCAAACTAGTCCGGTGAAATGTTTGTTATGGCGGACTGACGTGGCGTGATGAACGGTAATTGGCTGTTTGCATTCGGTCTATTTGTGAGTGGATATTAAATCGACGGGGTCAATAAAAGAGGCTAAAGAGTCGGTTGTGTTTTTGGGCGGAATTCCCGCCCGCGCCTGTCAGAGGTGGGCGGCCGGTCCGGATTGACACGCAACGTGAACTTTGCTTAATGGACCGTCGATTTCGCCAGCATCGCAGCATCCCAAAATCAAAAAAGGGATCATACGGCTGTCATCATGATACCCGTTTTTGCCTTTTGCCATCGACACACTTTTCCTACTGAATAATTTAGTTACATTGAAGCATTTTTTTAACAGAACTCATTCGCTAGGGCTTTATAAATAACTCTAACAGTATATTACATTAACATATTTCATATATCCTAATATTAAAATAAAAAAAATATTCTCAGTACATTATATTTTTTATGACAATAAAGATTTTCAGTGATATTTATATTTTTATTTATATAAAAAATGATACAATTATTTTTAATGAATAATTTATTAATTTATTTTAAAATATTTTTTCGCCCGCGGCGCAAGAAATTTCCAAACCGACCCTGCACCCTAAGATGTAACGTAACCGACGTTTATTATGGGATCACATCACGCGCTCTCCAAATCACACCTTTGAGGGAAATCTTGCGGACGAACCGATCGGACAGGCGCTCCGCCCTCGACCCCCACAGCCTCCCCAGACGACTCGGACACTAATTTGTAAAAGTAAGAATGTAGCACATGTCGTTAAATCGAGCGACGGACTCTAAAACCCAAAGATCGTTTCTCTTCTTATTCTTCTTCTTCGTCTTCTTTATTGGGAAATTTTGTGATTGGCAGCGCTTCTCTCCCTTATCCATCGATTAGGGACGCTCGATTAGTTTCGGCTTTGTTTTATTTATTCGAATTTAAAATTAAAAAAATAGCTCGATAATTATAATTTCAGTACAATGAAATACTTGTATTAATCAGTATGATAGTAAAATAAAATATCAATAAGCAAGAAATAAATTTATCTTATATGTATAATTTAGTATATTTTTAAATATGTTTGTATTACTTTACTATAATTTTGAGTTAATTTTTAACCTATGAGACCATGCAAATACATCTATAAGTAGATGTATCATAACTCTCAGTAATAAATTTTGATTTTCTGTTCCTTCATAAATGCTTAATTACTTATGAAATGACTCAAATGCCACAGCAATTTAGATAAGATCTTACTTTGCTGTATCACATGAAGCGATCGTGCCATTTCTATTATGATGTGTAAGAAATGCCATAGAGAAAATAAGTATTGTGTATTAATGTATTTATTCTTTAATTTTAAGAATCATATGTAATACTAATGATTTGAAATATTGTTTTTAATAAAGTTCATATCGTTATTCTAGCTATTAAAATGTTTTAAAATAATCTAAATATACTACATAAATGCGTTTGCGCCATGGTTTTGCATCCAAATCATCTAGCGAGACTCTTGATGAGTCTGTGGTGACAACAGGACTAAACCAAAATCTGACGATTGAAGTGGAAAGGCTTTTCTCTAGAATTTAATTGTGTTGGCCTGAATATCTAGCCCAGCTTCGACCAGAATACATAAATTAACATCTCTAAAGCGGGTTACTCAAAATGGGTTATGTATATTTTTAATGATGTGAATTATAAAAACATTAAAATATATATATATATATATATATATATATATATATATATATATATATATATATATATATATATATATATATATATATATATATATATATATATATCAGGTTTAATACATTTTAATTAAACTGTTATAAGATAATTTTCAATAATAAATATAATCTTATATATAATTGCTTCCGGTTTAAAATGAAAAATTATATGCTCAATATTCTACCATTTAAATCATATAGCTTTGTATGAACGGTGTATATTATTAATACACGTAAACAAATGAAATATATTCAATTATAATAATAAAAATAAAAATTGAATTTGCTCCGATTGATTTTGAACGGCCGGTAATGCGTTCTATTGTTTCGACCAATGAAAAATAAGCATTCAAATATAAAACAAAATGGCCGACAGTACCATGACAACAGTTTTAAATAATTATTATTTAATAATAAAATTTTGCTACGCGACAATAATTTTCATTAATTCGTCATTTGACTGAATATAAATAATCGGATTGCAAATTAACTATGTGTTAACGATTAGAAGAATACATTGATTAAATTAGATAAACAATCATAAAACAATCTTCATAATGAAATCTTCAAATTTTGAATTCCCGGCGACGGGCTCCAACGCCGAAAAGTAAGTTTTTCCTTTTATATTATATAAACATTATCATTGCTTCCGATTTAATGCACATATACTGAACGTTTAAAACGTACCTAGGTATGTTTTAAACGTTAACATATAATATATACTTAGTACGTATGAAGATTGAGGTTAATGTCGATCAAACCGTATAAATGCTAATAAAACGTATAATAATACAATGCGAGTCCATCTACGATATAATAATATCTTTGAAAATTGAATAAATAATAATAATAAGTCCTCTAAACACCTCCAAGTATTCGGAAGACAGAAACACACCGTTATTAAAATATAAAAACAAAGAATTCCGACTCTTTGCCTCGTACTTTCATCCCCATCATTTCTGGCACTGTCTTGACGATCAGTTTTAGTTCAAGTTAGACTATATATTATACAACTTTTGATGTACAATCCAAAATTTTATTCTTAATAATAAGATATATCATATTTTTAGAACAAGTTTTATGTTGATATGCTCAAAACTACGGCAGTTAATCATGCCCTCAAATTTTTTTATATCCGAAATTTTATATACA
This sequence comes from Plectrocnemia conspersa, assembly GCF_051122295.1. Classification (NCBI taxonomy): domain Eukaryota; kingdom Metazoa; phylum Arthropoda; class Insecta; order Trichoptera; family Polycentropodidae; genus Plectrocnemia; species Plectrocnemia conspersa. The sequence continues at coordinate 34,704,476 of NW_028277169.1, read as the reverse complement.
TACAGGCGGCCCTCGACTTTCGCACATAATTGGTTCCTGAAAATGTGTGCGAATGTTGAATGTACAAAAGTCGAGGGAAGTAAAAAAAATTGAAATTGTGTGTATTTTAAAATATTTATTTATCAAGTAAATACAAGATGTTTAAAAAGCGTTTAAGAGACACGTTTAAGTGGAGTTTGCGGGTGTTTCCTTTGAAAAGTTATCAAGAGTTAACTGTTTTTCACTATACTTTTTCTTTTCTTCATATAGTATTTTATAACATGCTATGTTTTTATTGATCGCCCTACGCACTTGAGATATGCGTTCTCCAGTGGGATCACAATCTTCCATAATATTTAAAAAATTGTCAAGGTGCGTGAAGGCTTCATTCATATTTTTCATTGTTAAAGAGTTTTCCAAAATAAATCATCTACATTAAATATTTGGCTAGAGGAATATTCTCCATCTTCAATAATTTTGTAAAATTAGGAAATAAATTCTTTTGCAGCATCTTTATCCGCATCAGCCGATTCTCCAGTAAATTTAATATTATGAAAAAAATACCTTGTTTTAAAATTGTTACTTGTTTTAAAAACCGTGTTAAATTTTTTTTTAATCTATCCTTCCAATCTTTGTGCAAACTAAGAGCTTTTGCTTGAATAATTGAAATACTCAGAGGGACATCTTTTTGATGTTGGTCATCGATCTACGATGACAAAGATTTTCCATTTCATCCATGTTTTTTTTGCTGTGTTTTTTTGGAAACATATCATTAAAGATTGTGGAAATATATCTTTATTTTCCACAATTATGAACGTATTCTTTAATTATATTTTTATTTTGCAAAATTGAACATATCGTAAACATGTTTGTATCATACGAACGTCCGATTGAAGCAAAAGTTTCAACGCTATCAAAACGTTTTTTAAAAAAAAATTAATTTAAAAAAATTGTGTTTTTTTTTAAATGTGTGAAATAGCGAATTATGCGAAAGTCGAGGGCCGCCTGTATAGCAAAGTATTTCTTTAATTTTTATTTAATTGTTTTTTTTACCTTAGTACGAGTTCATTTAAAAAAATTTAAACTAAATTATCATGTTTTTAATAGCCGCCAATTAAAAATAATGACAGATAGAAAATCTATTTTTAAATATTTTTTATATGACGATATCGATTCTTCAAAAAATTACATAAAAGCCCAAAAATTGTCAAAAAAAATACATTTTTATTCATATTTTTTATGAAAAATATAAACATGGATCTTCTTATTTTCACTGAAAAATCACAATAAGTATATACGCATATAATGTTTACAAATATTAAATAAGTATAAAAAAGGTATCTAAATATGGTAAAAATTAAAAAATTAAATATCACTTCAATATATTAATTTATTTCAGATAGAGATCCGACCTCCTACTTATGCTGTCGCGAGTGACAGTTGCTCAGCAATTTAAAGAGAAGGATAGAAATATCAGAGAGAGCGGTCAATCACGCTCCGTGTATAACGAATACTCTTAAGGAGAGGACGAAAAGGTACGATCTTGTGTTATTATTATTCATGTGACTTTTGCGTGTATTTCTTTATGTACACAGCATATTTTTATCCAATAATAAAATAAAAATTGTTCGTATCTTATCGCGCACCCCTCCCGCCTACGTTTATGCAGCATAGACCGTATCCGTGAGATTATGGTTGCACTCGGCCAGAAACGAGGGGCAAAAGGACTAATTCCAGAACACATCCCAGCCAGATCCATAAATCGGATGCCGGTCCACTAATGACCGTAATCATCCCCGAACATCAAAGGCCCCCGGTTATATCATCAAATGTTCACCTCAAATGATTCCTCATTGGCGATGCAGAATAATGCCAATAATACCACCGACTGACTACCGATCCCCTCCTGACCCCCAACACCCATCCCATGCATCCCTGCAGACATGCTGGAATTTAATGAAAATGTAAAGCGGTACCTCATCAAAATCAATATGGAGAACACGGTCGTTCCGCATCGCCTCTCCCCGTTCGGTCCGATACGTAAATAATAATATGTGTGTGTCTGTGTGTCTGTCCGTCAGTTGGGTATGCAAATCTGCTTATGGTGACCGATGGCCATATGATAAATAATCGTCAAGGTAGTTATGCAGCTTATGGATCATCGTGTGCGGGAAAGCTTCGACCAGAATATGTAAATGAACATCGAGAGTCCATCTCGAAAGCGGGTTTCTCAAAATGTTGTGACCAAAACCAGTTTGTGTTTTGTATATTTTTAATGATGTGAATTATAATGGCATTAAAATATATATGTTTGATACATTTTAATTGAGCTATTTAAAGATTACTTCATCATCATCATTTCGAGAAGTTCAGTTAGGCTATGTTCTATGTATTATTCAACTTTAATCTAAGACTCTCTTCTTATCGTTGAAAAGAAGCATATCCTATGGTTCATTATCATTATCACACTTTGTGCTAATTAGTTATTAAATCATGGTACGTTTCCTTTTGTTTGATTAGGCGATCCTCGCATCTTGTGCTTGATTAATAAAAAAATAAAACTGTCGCGATATTAAGGCTAAGCTCCAGAGCAATCTCTTCGTCCCCCACGACAGAAACTAATCACAAGGCGGCTTACTTCAATTTGTGTACAGCTAACGGGTTAACGACGATATTACCGATCAGAATGTTTTATTCAAAGACACGAGGTCAGGAAGGGCGAAAGGAGGAGACGTACTGCCAAACTAATAAAGGCCCCGGTGGGCGTTACTGGCGCACGCTCTCTATGCATATTTATCGCACGGGTTAACTTGACACTTGCTACAAGCGGCATATTGGCAAAATATTCGGTAAACAATCCACTATAACGTTTGTAAACCCTTCCGGCCTTGTTTGCATGTTCTTCGTTGCTGGTTTGATTGTGTTTTGAGGCGATAAAATCAATCAGTGCTGAAATAACTTGCTCCGGAAACATTTTCAAAGTAACTGTATTTATTGATTTATATGTACATATATAAAGGAAATATAATTATTAACTTTATTTTAGAGTATAATATAATAATACAATTTATAAACTATGGATTAAAAATGAGCAATTAAAATAGTTAGAAAAAATATATTAATTTATGAACTACATTAGACTTAAACAAATATTTTAAAAATACAAATTTTAGTTTTAATACATTATATTTACATATGTTGTGACACGATAAATAGTGAGATGTTTTTTTCCGAGTGGTGGTGGAGAAGCTGGTGCAGGGATGATGTTCGTGGGAGGTCCTCAGAGATTTAGTAAGTGGCGTGACAGCAGCGTACAGCTGAAATAGATCCTTCTCTGCTACGATGGTGTTCGGTTTGTAGGAGTTTCTCTCGGGATGTGAGTATGTTGTCACCATGAAAATATGTTGCTGCGGGCGGCGGGTGTTTGCTGGTCTTTTCGAGTGGCTGCTGCTGGTGACTGCCTTCTCCTCATCGGAGTACAGACTTAAGTATACAGGGCTGTAAAGCTTGCTTACTAATCGTAATTATGCAGCGATCATCCTGCACTTGCTTTTTAAAGTGGCGAAAAGTGTATACGCCTTTAGTAAGCCACGTTCGCTTGATGGGCATTGTCCAAGGTCGTATTGCATTGCAACGGGAATCGTGAGGTTCCGGTGATGTATGATATCTGCAACCACTTATTCTTCTTCTTCCGCTTATTTTCCCTGAAAGATGAGTTGGCTTAGTTTGTATTTAGGACTTGACCTATCATTAGTTTTAGATCTTTCAGTAGCTTAGTTTTGGGTTTGAATAGCAAATGGATATTTCGCAACTGTCAAATTGAGTTTCATAGAAATTTTAAATCAGCTTATAATTTCACTATTGCCTATCATTTAAATTATGTTTTTGTTAGTAGAAATATATTTAATGATGGGTCCCTTATTTTTTTACGCATATTGTATCATTTTTTTGTTTTATATTAATACATTTATAAATAAAATTTCTTATAATTTTGACTGCGGTAATCCGTGCCGAATCGCATCGAAACATTTAAAAACTGCACAGCGTCTTGATCGGCCGTTGGTTCTTGATAGCTTTACTTTCACACGCCCATGCTATACCGCTTTGTCAGAAAAGTTTGCAAGAAAGAGATGGATAAGAATATCCTATTTTCTCTCGCACGGATTCCCTTGTACGTGTGCGAGCGATATGCACAAGTGCGTGTGACAGAGCGAGAGAACCAGGGCAATGTGGCTCACGCTCTGACGCACGCACCAGACGGCGTTTCAAACGTGCGTCAATATTTGTTTGCCTGTCGTCGGGAGATTTACGTCGAAGCGCATAATATTCCTTCGCTTCTCAATTATTTTTCGACTTAACAATTATAATTCATATTTTTACTTTGTTAAATAGTTTTAATATAAAATAACTTTAGTTTAAATAATATTTACCGCGCTGTAGACTATTTTTATAGTACAAAGAATCACATTTATCGTAAAAAGTATCAAATTTATGTTGAAAACTATTACATTTATAGTGCAAAGTATTAAATTTATAGTTTAAAGTATCAAATTTATAATGAATAATATTAAATTTATAGTGCAAAGTTTTAATTTATGGACCAAAAAATAATGTTAGATATGTCTAAGGTTCATAATTTGAAGATACTAAGTTTACTTAAAATCAGGTGTTTACATCTAATGATTTTTAAAATCACTGTCCTCAAAAGGTTTATTATCCCTGATATACATATATAAACATGTATAATAAATATAATATAGAATAGTAAAAAACTTATTATTAAAAATTTTACTTTATGGATGCCGATTTATTTGAGTATAAACTAGGCAACAATCTGGCTATTCCTCTGGCGACCACGGTGGAAGTATGACGACCGGCGGCGCCTCGTACGCTGATGTTATTCATAACTAAATTTTTGTATTTTAATATTTGTGTCCACACTTAGAGCTGTATTTTAATCGATTATAAACAGCAGATCAATAAATAAAATTCACTTTGGTTGGGATAAACTTACTTCCAAAAAATATTTTTTTAAATGTAAAAAATAATGAATATTGCTGATGCTATTTTTAAAATCCAAACAAATAATAATGTCTCCTGTCAAATTCATGATGTTGAAGGATCGCCTCTTAGAGCTGCATCGTCCGTTGACGTATTAAACATTCAACGGCACGTCGGAAATCCCATACGGCGAACAAACGCCACCAATGATTGACAGTGACAGCAATCAATATTGAACACTTCTCGATTCAGACATTGAGCGTTCCTCCGTATGCACAAGTTGCCCACTTGCCCAACAGCCAAAATTAGCTAAAATATTGACGAGGCGTTTCCATTTCGCCTGACCATTTCTCTGAATAGCTTTTTCATGAACTGGGAATAACTTCTCTTTGCTCCAACACATATTGTCGTTACACGTCAAATTCTCTCAAATGTAGCTTGTGAAGCTACCGAGTCATTTATTCATCTATCGTCCAAAAATAACTTCGATAATAGCCAAAAATTAATTTACCATATTGTCAAAAGCTTTATCAATATCGTCTTATAAAATTATCGAGCTGAACTGCTTTTAATAGACAGCCAAAGGGGTGGAAGTCGGTTGCATTGTTGCGTTATTGTTGCGAAACAACTGTGTACGTAAGTCGAGAGAGCGTCGGGGGCGGCTCTCGGTGGTTGCGCTCACGGTTGAGCAGCGCCCCGTACACGTTTGTAATAAAGCCGTACACACACCGACCGGGTGAGTATTGGCGTTTGATTGCCGGCAGTTAGTGTTTATAATGCAGATATGTGTGCGGAGCTGTGCCGTCACGCTACGCTGGTTATATGGCATCGCTAATATATGGGGACCCCGCCGAGAGGCAGCCTCCCTCTTTGCATAAACAAATATGGTCGCTCCTGTACCCGGCTGCGGCGAGGAGTACACGACACTCACCCCTGGCCCTGCCTATGACCATCGGTTGCGTTCAAGCTGGGATTAAGAAACAATTAGATAATTTGCGCTCATTTTTCTATGCATAATACAATATATATGTATGAAGACTACCATGATCGCGTTCCTTGTTTCTGTATCGAGAGCGAGACATCAACGCTCGATAACTCTCCTCAAACTCGAGCCGTCCATATTCTCGACGAGCTCTCCATTCACAACGATGTAAATGCAATATTCAACTATAATATAATTAATATATAATTAATTTGTATGCATATTTGAGACTTTTAACAAAAATGTATTACATTTTAATTTATACGTAAAATTTTCACAATTATTTTTTTCTTATTTAATCATTAAAAATACCATTAAATATTTAAAAATAAATAAGCAATTATGGTGCACATCTGATGAGCACCATTCCACATATTTTTTTCTATCTCCTCATAGCTATCTTCGACAATTTTTTTTGTTTATCAAGCTCTTAAAAAAGCTGGATAACTTGTGCAAGAGGAGCGTTTCCGTCCTAGCCGTGACTGGTAAGAGTAAGGGACGTGATTGAAAGTCGCTGAGTGATTTAAAAAAATTTAGTATGCACGACATATTATTAAATTAAATTATATATTAATCACTAATTTCGATCTTCAGACATATGCTGATACATTATTATTACGTATATTTTTTTTATTAAATAACGACTGTTGTGAATAGTTTATGGTCACCAAAATCCTAGGTGATTGCACCTCGGGCTTTATGTCAAACATGGATCAAACCAGCCAAAAGCGAAAATAATATTGTCCGAACAACCAACTCGTTAAACTCATCAACATTGCTCATTTTCTTTATTATGTATGTATCTACAAAATATGGTGTACATGTATGTGTGTATATATGTGGGATAGGTGTCGGTGTCGCCGTGTCGGGCAGCTTGATCTGGGGCAAATTTCATTAAACTGTGTGCGCAGCACTATGGCTTAGCGATGGTGCTGTAATTTCCTGTACGAAGCTTATCACAGAAATGACGATATATGTGCGATTCTACAGTAGACAGGGTTGAAGCGATATCGGGCCACTTCGTAAGTACATGCACATTATTATTTTTCAGATGTGAGTTGAGATTTTTATAGTAACTATACTTCAGGTTATTTTATTTGTAAAAAAATAACTTATTGCCAAGAACCTAATAATTTATTAAAAAAATTGTAATAATTTATTTTTGGACAAAAATTTCAATATAATTTTGACTTTATATACACATAAATTATCACATATATAGAAAAAAGTATATGTCGCTATTAAAATCGTTTTGGAAGTCAGCGAGTTTTCGCTGGCGTGTCGAGTTGTATTATTGTCGGCAGTACTTCTTGCGGCTGTCAGCTAGGATTCATTGATATTTGTTCTTGAGATGCTCTATGGACGATCTGCTGATGTCTCTCATGTCGATACAGTCTCTTAGCTAGTCTCTGATACTGTGATTCTATCTAAATTTGTGACCAAGTGTAACATATTTTATAATACTGGTTCGAGACAGCTCTGGGAAATCGCAAATCAGGATTTTCGCGAGCCAATTGGGAGTCAAAAAAGAGAAACGGTCCAGATATACACTCAAAAAATCACTAAGCAAAAATAAAAAACGTAAGGTAGAACAAATTGTCTGGTGAGCGTCCTTTCCAAACAAATAGTAGTTTTTCGGTTGTTGATTAACGTATAATGACAGATGTGGTCCGTAAAATATTTTAAATTAATAACACAAATAATTGGGCACGAAATCTCTACCATGGTTGTTTATATAGTGTGTGGCCCTACTTTCGAGACGGTTTGGTTCCTTTTTTCGTTTGTTCGAGAGATCGTTAAAGTGACCTCTAAATTACAAAAAAATGGAAGTACATTTTAAACTTTATACAGTTGATAATTTTAAAAAAATGCTAATCGTAAAATAAAGCATTTTTTTAAAATGTGTTTTTGTTAAAAATTGTCATATTGTTTATAATTTTTATTTTTAACAATTATCGAAAAATATATTTTTATAAAAAAATATAAGTCATGATGATCAGTTTTGTAATAAAAATATGAAAATTAAAACAAATTATTGCTATTATTTTAAAGCTTTTGATTAAAAACTACTTTAAAGTATTTTTAATTCTTTTAAATAAGCGGTTTTACACTTTTTCTTTAAGTATCTATAAGATACATATCTTAGTTTTCAGTTGATGGACGCATTTATGTCTAGCCTTTTATGTTACTACTAGCTTTATTACTGATTTAGACTCATTTTTAATTCATTATAAATAATTTTATTCATCCAAATAATTTCAAAACTTGGCTATATACAATATGTTTAATCTCTTGTTTTTTTAGAATCACAGTAGCACGTAATCGATTGTCAGTACGTTGCTGTTCAGCTCAATTCTCAACTTAAAAGTTGAAAATTTAAAATAGTACAGTTGACTTAGAAATGGCAGCCAGAATGACATGTGCAAATGTCATGTTACTACTGTTTTTGTGACAGATGAATTATCTATTTTACGGTATAGATTGTAAATATTTTTATATTTTTTTTGTGCAGGCTGCATTAATGTGAAGTTGTTATGCACTGCAGATCTATTATATTTAAATAAGCAAGTAAATATATTTTGCTGTGCAGCTTTCCATCAACGCAATTCTGTGATGAAAAGTATATAATATAATACAACCTTATATGTGCCTCTAAAACAAAATAGTTAAAATAATATATACATATCATAAAATCACTATAATTTAATTAAAACATTTGACGCCTTATATAAACTGTAAACGGTCTTTATAAATCCCAAGAATCGTTAACCGTGAATTTTAACCCACCGTTTTATGTCAGTACAATTTAAAACATCGTTAGCGCAATTACAAAACAAAAATCTCACGCACACTTGTGTTATTGAGAAGAAAGTAACCTACGAGTATGTAGGTTACTGATGCATAACTTTTACTACTAGATTATATACTTAGCCATCACTCATTACCGATGCATAAACGTCTCATGATATTTTTACAAACAGTATAATTTAATCTTTCCATTCATGTAGATTTACATCAGTTAAAGAATCACATGCGATTTATTGGCGCTCTAATGTCTTAATTTATGAAAGTCTAAAAATGTCTGTAAATAGACTATCGAATCGTTCAGATCTAACATTATTGACTATAAAAGAAGAGATCTTTACAATCTTAATGGCGTCTATTATGCGTTATTATTGTAGTACGCATTAAAACAATTAGAGCGACGCATAACGTGTTCATTCAGTTACATTTAAAGTTTTATGACCATATATAGACAACGTATATAATTTAATCGAATAGCAATAATAGCTACAGATGTCATTAGAAAATTAATAACACTTTCCATTGATTAGAGTGAAAATGAAAATCATCTAAAATAATCGCTACACGTTTTCGATTTCATGTGATTGATTCACTTTTGTATTCCAGTTTATTATATACTTTATGAATATCGATTTAGATTTAGAACTCGGTATGAGAAGATGGTAACCTCGAAAATTTAGGTAATTACAAGTTTTCTGTTTTATTTTATTCAAGTAACAGTAAACTCCGTTGCTCGATTCAGAGTTCATCGATAATAAATGGCAATTGTGAAATTGATATAAAAAACCGTAGCACGATAAAATACGACTATATGGTTATTGGATCTAAATAGTGGTTTACGTCTGTTATTGTCCATTATAATTTAATTTAACATGACTTTAAAAAAAACGTACGCTCAAATCTATAATTGAATAAAATAATAGTTATATTGCTTGATTTTGATAATATCTACCTAATTTATAAATATTTTTTATATATTTAATAATAAAATAAACAAGACGTAACCACTATTAGATGAAAGTGCTTCTAAAATAAAAATGAACATAAAAAATATTTGCATAAAATATGGAATATGTGTATCTCTACAAATGTGCCGCCCAGGGCGATCTTTAACTTACCACCTCATCCCCATATAATTATTTTCATAAAAATCTGGAACTTATTTCATGTCTTCAATATGACAAAACGTTAACCCCCCATAGTTACGTTACATACCCACCACATTATATGCATATAAAAAAATGTGCAAAACAGTTTTTAAGTTTGATGAAATATGTTAATGGTTATCAGGCATTTAATTATGTTAGCACGTGCTCGATTCAAACAAACAATGGGGAACATCGGGTGTAACCAGACCTCCCGAGAGGGAGTGGGGTGAGTGGGCAAATTCCCGGGGTCCGGTCTCCTTGAGGGGCCCGACTCTGGAAAAAATCATAGCAAGAATATATGTATAAAAAAAATTAAAAGCGACCTCAAATAATAAATCTAAAATAAACTACAGTTGTTTGAGATGTACTTTTATACTGATGTATTTTAAGTATAAGTTTTTTTAGCCTTAAAATGTAACGCATACAAAATTAAATAAAACCTAACCCTGTAGACCTTGCGTTCATTGGGTTTTTATCGTAGCTTCTACTCAAGGAAGCACTTTTGTTAAGGAAACTTTTTCAAAATAGTTAAGGAATGGAGTCAATAATTTGTCAATGCTTGGCGACTTTCAGCTGCAAGCTTTAATTTCCTAGGGAGTCGTGATCACGTCCCTTATTCTTCACCGTCGCGATTTTTTATTAAAAAAAAATATTAAATCGCCTATCTTTATTCAAGAATCGCTCAAAGAGATATAACTTTCATCGAGGAACTTTATTATAGCTTATATAAAACATATGTATATAATCTATTATATTATATATTTTTTATTATTGTAGAAAAATCTTCTTTTCTACAATAAATTGAGAACCACAAAATAACACTAAATATGTATATATGATAAATCCCCTTTTCACTGGCGTATAATTTTTTTATTTTTATTTCTGAAAAACGGCTTGAAAACGAGCATAAACCCGCATCCGCCAGGGGTGTCCAACCGCGCCCCTTCCCTAATCAGATTTGGTTCGCAACGGCAATATGGAATTTAGCGGTCGGGCGGTTTTCTCTCTTTTTTTTGCATCGGCCCTATCCACCTTTTTGCGGCGCCCCTAACGGCGGCATGCCTTTTATACTACGTCATCTCGGGACGGGCATTTTCCGCGGAAATTAAATCGCGCAAGAGGCGCACGTGATTGGAATCCGGCTCTGCACAATTTCAACACTAACTACATTACCCTGCAGCGGCCGTACTCCGTCCGTCTCAACCCTTTCCACTCGGAAGGCTTCGTCGAGCGGGGGCGGACTGCGATTCAAACTTATTTTATTATTTGTCAGGAACGGCGATAAAAACGACGCTGCGTAAATCTGCTTAAACTTTTAATTCGAGTTGTTTTAGGACATTTTTTAACGACGGTGTTTTTAAGGGTCGTTTTCAAAAAATGTATTTTCAACGGAAATGCTCTAAAAGAGAAAAAAGGTTCATTTCACTGATTTTTTGCTTAAATATTAAATTCATACTCAATAATAACGACATAAAAGCAAACAAGAAGTACAAGAATTAGTGAGTTTTTTAGTACAAGAATATCCGTGTCATCTGCATATCTAATGTTATTTTTGATATTTCAATACGTTTTAGAATATGCAACAACACTGCAGATAAATTGTTTTTTATGCATATGCTGATATATATGCATTTGAAATGCGATATAAATATATTATCGTTTGGAGCAATGTCTGATGAATAGAGTGGATGAGAAAGGAGTTTTGGATACAACATTTTAGATACAACAGGCCGAGCGCTGTCTTGGTATAAAATTATCCTTCTATAATTTATAAGGGAATGTCTTTTTTATGGTCTGAGTACGAATTAGCTGAGCACACTATATCTGTCGCAATTTTTTGCTTATAATCCAGCAACTCATAATGAATTATGCCCTTCATTAAGGACAGAATAACGTAGTTCGTAACGTCACAAACTAGTAACTCTGAGGTTGCGGGCTCAACCCCGACAGCGACACTCAAATTTTTATTTATAAAAATGCGCTATAATTTAAAAAAAACCGGCCTTTGCTGCAGTGATATTGTATAGCACATAATAATTTTAAATTAACAATAAAGATGTCACCAATTCCCAGACTTTCAGTTGAAGACAGACAGTTGGTACAGATTTCCCCGTTGTAACGCATTGGGCTTACGCCTGTCAAGTTACAACAGAATATTTAATAAAAATAAATAATAAAAAAATATCCCACTAAATGTTATATATTACCTTATTGGGGTGTAATTCTGTTATTAGGGTTGAAATTGGAGGTTGATTGGTGTCCAACCACTAAAGGATTCACTTTCACATGATCTATAGTAACAATTCGACTCAAATTATAATATTTCTGTTCTAGAAGCATTCATAATTGCCATATTGAGATTCGCTGCGCGATATTTTTCTTAAACAATTTTAGATACCCATACTCTACAAATTAGCACCTTTCCTAACTTTTTAAATGCCTGTGAACGTTGAGCATTTAAGCTAGATTCTGTATCGTTAATCTCGGACTTGCTTTAATGGCAGCCTAATATCCTCACTAATAACCCGCTCTTATGTAGATATTCAAAGTCAAAGTTCCAGAAACGAAATTTAACACTATAAATTTAATGGTATCAATATATATATATTGCATTATGGATGTTTTTAATTGAAAAACTCATAAAGCATAATATATCTTAACTGAGATAATTTTATATTTACTGCCGTTGTTGATTTAGGATTGAAAATATCGAAACAAAAAATATTCCGTTACTAAATAGCATCATTGATGTCGTATCAATGGTGATGGTGATAAATACCGAAAGAATAATGTAAATATCGTTAATTTATTAAAAAGTATAGATTTTTGCAAATGTAAGAAAAAATACATATGGAAGAACTTATTTTATAGTGTAATTTTCTATATGTTGAAATAACTTTTTAACATTTCAGTCTAAATTTGCAAACAATACTTTTTTTACTTTTACATCTCTAAATCACATTTCTGTCATTAATAATGTACTACAATAGTAGTAATTTATTTAAATATTGATAATTATTACTGTTAATTGCATCTGATTTTGATCATCAAAAATTACTAGACCTAGAATTTTTTTATTAGTTAATGTAAATTAAATATACTGTAAAATGTTTTAAATTATGCATAAAATCAGGTAAACTAATTTTGAAGTGATTTTAAAATAAAAAATTACACTTTCTATTAACTTTAAAAATTCATCAATATTAAACAGAACCATAAAAATCATATATTTAGTATTTTGTTAAAGCAACTGAAATTAAATGATTATGTTTTCTTTACTTTAGAATACTACAAAATTGAGTACTGTAAAAGTATATTAATATTTTAAATAATATATTTTAATATTAAAATAAAATCAGTTGGAATGTTTTTTGTCTAATTTTTTGCAATGAACTATTTTTATTAAAATATGCCTTGTGTATTATAGTGATCGTTTACTTTATTATACCCAAGTAATATGAAAAATGCTCACCGAAAACTGAATACGCCCCTGTTTTACAGCCAAATCCTTTATCCCGTTGCACATTCAGTTTTATGCATTTGCATAAGAGTCGGAGCCACAGCTAACAAGCTTAATTTGACGAATAACCAAGCGTTATATCGGCGTCTACGTGTTTCGCCTGCTGAATCCCCCCACACCGTCAAATAATAAAATATAAAATTTCTTTCACAAATCGAATTTTATTTATATTAAATAATACTTACAGGAAATAAATAAATAATATACAACAGAAATAAATAAATAAATTATCCTATCAGACAGTCAGCGGTGTACACGAGCGAGTGAGCTAGGGATGTCAAAAAATTGACAGCGCCCATCCGTTTTGGCGCAAAATTGACGACGTGCCATCTGCAGTGGTCTGCCTAGACGACCGCCGGTTCCGGTTTCGGGGGGTGACGAAATCAAACAGACGTGGAAGCCATGGTCTGGTCGTAGTAGAACCTGTAGGGATCGGCAGCTGGCTGTCTTCCGGCAGGGCGGACGACGTACATGTTCCTCCTGCGATTTTAATACGAGCTAGGTGTGAGAGTGTTATTGCGGCGGGATTTTTGAATGTTGTTCGAAAGGTCTACCTGTTGTGTCCGTCGGCGTGCACTTGGAAGGTGGTTTCTCCGTGTCCTCCGTCGTGGCTGAACAGTTTCTTCAGAGCGATGATACCTGCGATGGTCAAAGCTACTTTACTGGCGATGAGGGCTTTACCGGCGATAGCGGCCAAGGTCTTCAAAGCGATGCCTCCTACGATGCTCACGGTGGTGAAAGCTCCCAAGAGCAAGTACGGCAGGACTTTCTTGCCTGTTCGATCGAATCGTTAGTGGGCGCTCTAGATTGATTTAAGATTAAGATACGAACCTCCTCTTCCTCGTCCTTCGCTGGCCAAATCCATGGAAACAGAGTGGGTGTCGAAGAGCTGTTGAAGCTTGTTCTTGAGTTGAGCGTCCAGCTTATCTTCTCCGGTCAATCCGGTCAATTCGCGGGCTTCGGCGGCTTCGGAGTATTTGGAGTCGTTTTGCTTAACCAAAACTAAGCCATCTGTGAGCTGGATGCTCTCTTGATCGACAGCTCTGCTCAGAGCGTTCAAAGCCTTAGATTTAAGGCACACTGTGAGTTCTGGCTGAGAGCTGCAATCATCGTACACCTTCTGGAGAACGGCGAATTCGGCGGAAGGCCACCAGGAGTCGTCGTCGGCTCTGGAGCTTTCGACTTCGTTGGAAGCCACGTCGTCCATCCTCCTGCGGCTCGTTCCAGCCTCAGCCAAGACGAACAGGCAGAAGGCGACGAGAAGGATTCTCAGTGATGAACTCATTTTCTTTTCTACGGATGGAATCTATCTAACTCACTGAACTCGTGCTGTTGTAGCAAACGCTAGTGTGCAACTGATGATGATTGTAGGCGAACGCGCGGTATATAAAGAAGTCAAGCGCCGGTGGATCCGGTATTCCGCACCAATTGTTTCTGTATTTACTCTTACATAATTGAACTTGAAATTCATTAATGGCGCTTTTCTAACGCGAGCTCTCTTTCTCTTCTCTCGCGCGGTATGCGTCGGAAAAAGGCGTTCGTGACGTGTGAAAAAGTGCAATTATTAAAACGCATTTGCATCGCGTGCATCTGTGTGATGATGATCGACACACTTGATCGAAATTCGCCAAGTAGCAATTATCAATCTCGTGAAAGTCTGCTTCGTAGAAAAGAAATTCCTCTAAAATCGTGCCAATCGATATCGATATCGATCATGATCGTATGGTTTCTACAAGAAAAATATTGCTAATCAATGTTATGAGCATAGACATCACTGAATTCTTATAATATGTTCAACTTTAATATTTAATTGTACGTAAATTATATTATAAAATAATTAACAGTCAGTAAATTGCTTAAAGATTAGTTTAAACAGTTTAAAACAGCTGTTATTTTGATACAAATAGTGATTTTAATCCACTTAATTCACAGCTGCATTCAGAGTAGGTAGTGAGAAAAAGGACAAGGATTTTCGATTAACATTCTGAAAACTTTGTTTTCGTGTCCGACTATAAATTACCACTAGCAAAAAAAATAAAATAAAAAACAGTATTTTCAAAAATTCTTACAAAACGTTTTTTGATAAAAAAGTAAATGTATATTTTAAAGATAAATAATTATTTCAATCCGCTTACATCACAGCTACATATAGAGCAGGTTGTGAAAAAAGGGACAAGGATTCTCGACTAAAATTCTAAAACTTTATTTGAGAAGATAAGTTCTATGATCGACATTTTGTTTCGTCCTTTACCAACATTTACCGGTCAACAAAAAATTAAGGATGCAAGGTTTAATATTAATAACTCAAGAGTTGTTATAATAATATGTCTTTGGCAAGTATTTGTTCGCTGGGTAAATGGAACATGAGTAAATGTTTTCGTGTAAATTATATCTATTTATTTATTTAAATTAAATTAAGACCATTGACAACATTTACACAAAGATATTATTTTAAGGTCTAAGTAAATATACTAAACTACTTGAGATATGCAGATGACACAGTAGTATAAGTTGATAGTGAACAAAAGTCATTTTTGACATACACAAAATACTAAAATCATTAGTAAAAATTGTAGGTTTACGTCAATTTTGAGGCAACAGACTAAATGATTTTTTCGAGGAAAATTCAAACTTAATTTCAAGTATTTTAAATAATTCTAATAAAATGTATTCTTATAAAAAAATAAAAATGTATACAAAGAGTTTTAAACGATTCACAACCACTACTATTTTGAAGACAAATAGTTGTTTCAATCCGCTTAATTCACAGCTGCATGCAGAGCAGGTAGTGAAAAAAGTGAAATGGTTGTAATAATATTTTGGGAAGGATTCGTTAAATGTTATCTATTTATTAATGTATGTAAATTGAATGAAGTTCATCGTTACTAAACAGGTAACCTTAATGCGACACGATGGGCAAAAAAACAATTCATTTGCATTGAATGTGGCGTCATAAATCCCTCTGCAATAGATATTTTTTAATAAATCTACCTAAAAGTAAAAGCTATTTTCTATTTGTAAATAAAAAATGCTATTAAAAATGTGGTGGCGAAAGTAGCTTATTAGCGTTCTTAAAATTGTATTTATTTAATTATTCCTCAAAAAAATTATTTCATGAAAATATATGTATATTGTAATTATTCTTGACAGTTTAGTGATACATAAAAATAACTAATACAGTGTGATTTTTATTCTAGTTTGTAGGTAAAATTGTTTCTATTTATTAATATTTTATATTTAAATAATAAATAAAGGTAAAAGCAATTTTTTTATTAGAAATTTTAATTATTTTAAAAATGCGATTGCACATTTAAAAGTAACCAAATAAGTCCTTTAAATATATTCTTGGAGATACATACTTTCATATAATAAAATATAAAATGATTTCTTAATAATCAAAAAATGCCTAATAAAAAAATAATATAATATTAGCAGTTTTCTAATATTGATTTTTTCTTAAGAATATAAATGTGCATTTAAATACTTGATCATCATCTTTATGAAAAAATAAATACAGTTAGTCTTTAAAAGTGTTTTAATAATATATTTATTTCCAAATAATATAAAATAATGAAATCAACAGATTTTATGTATTTAAAAGTAGCCCAAAGCCATATTTTATATATTACAATGTACATTATGACCGATAATGTTAATAATTTCATTTCGTATGTTTATGATATGTCTATATATCACAAGATTTCGAATTTATATGATTTTTGGCGAAAGGTATTGAATCGGATTTATTACATCAAATCATACGAATTAGAAAATTGAAATTATCTTTTCTTAAGAAATAATTTTTATCTCTAAGAAAACCATTTTAGCATTTACATACTACTTGCATTATTGCACATGCATGAATATTAATCATGTTTATAATCGATTTACATTTAATTATATAAATCGTTAATATAATATATTTACAGTTTAAGATAATTGTAGCCAAATTTGCTTCATAAAAATGTTTTTTATCGATGAATTATTATAAGAAAAGTGATTAACTAAATTATGCACTAAAACTAATTAACAGATACATTAATTCGTATGCGAATTAAATCCAGCCAAGCCATAGATGTTCATTGAACGTTTGATTTATTCCACGCGTTAAAAAATAGCCATAAGCCCATAATTTTCATACAGCACAGTTCACGTTTCATGGCTAACAACGCAAAAATATAGAGCAGTTATTACTTTTTTTCTCACCGAATCTTAATTGATTTTTTGCGCGAAAACAGAGAAATTCACGCAAAGAATAATTTGTGCGTGAATTTTAAAAAGACCTTTCGTTTTTTTTCACTCAATGATGAAGCTCTAATAATTCCAACAGTAATTTGTTTTATGTATCATACACATGTAGGTTCTATTTGCGTAGATGTTGAAGATAACACGTCTCTAATCGCCAGGTGTAGTAAACTAGTGGATTATCTACGTGCTATGAAAATATGTATTAAAATATAAATGGAGTTTTTCAAAAAAAAATATGTAAATCACAAAAACCTCTATATACATATGTATATCTTATATACACGTGAATAAACATTTTGATTATTCACGTGTATATGGTGGTTTTGGTATCTCCTGACGAAAGTTATTCGAAGAATCTGCATTGATTTTCCTTCAAGTTTTGTGATAATATTTATATTTAATTAATTAACCTCGACCAGCATTTTTCATCCCTGTCACTATTACTATTATAAGTAATTATAATTTAATTATATCATGAATAGACTAAAACCATATTTATATCAATTCATTCATAATGTATTAGTCAATGACAATATTTTTTATATATAATAGTATGCATACAACAAAATTTGCGTCGATAAAACAGTCGACTATTTTATCAATTGTATAAATTTTGACAGTTACCCGAGAGCTGTCACTCTTAGGTTATGTTTTCAACTACTTTTACTGTTTTCAATGACAATTATTGTCTTATACCTCTATAAACTTGAATAAAGTACATTTTTTAATATAATGGAGGATCTTTCGTTCAAAGGAAACGATCCAGGAGCTGTCCGATTCGGAAACTTCATAAACTACTATCAATTCCATTCACCAGAATCTAGGATTGATAGTTTACCGAAAGACATATGGAATTGTGATGATGATGAGAATGGAAATTGTACCGTGTTGGATATAGGATGCAACAGCGGTGATTTAACCGTTGCTTTGCACTCATTTCTATTGAAGAATACAAATTGGAAGAATGTCGATACGTTAGGCGTAGATTTAGATGAAAATTTGATATTAAGAGCCAAGGAAAAGAATTGTGATGGAGTTTCGTTTAAATGCTTGGATATTATGTCAGAAAATGCTGCTCAAACATTAGACGCATACTTGAAAACGTTCAATAAGACAAGATTTGATCTAGTGTTTTGCTTCTCGACGACAATGTGGATACATTTGAACTTTGGAGATGAGGGATTAAAAATATTTTTTCAATTCTTGTGCGATAAAAGTGATATATTGATGATTGAACCTCAACCGTGGAAGTGCTATAGAAACGCAGTGAGGAGAATGAAAAAATCTTCACAAGTTTTCCCGTTATATCCGGATCTAAAAATCAGATCCGATGTAGATGAAATAATAAAAAATCTGATATTGAAAGACGGAAACTTTGAATGCATCTTGGAGACGACATCGTCAGATTGGATGAGAAAGTGTTTGCTTTTTAAAAGACGTTCGGTTCTATCAAAATAATGTATTTTTGTACAATTATATCATAATAAACAATGAGAAAAATGTTATAAATTATTTATTTACATGGCTAAAATAAATTTAGGTTAATTCATAATGTCAGCCGTTTACTTCTTCGCCGCCGGTTTCAAATTCTAATTTTACGTCCGTCGATAATCCTTCTATATCCACTTCGGACTCGTGTGCAGTATTTAACATGTTAAGAGTTACCTGAAATTATTCATAATATGGATTACTATTTCATTAAACAATTACAGAGTAAAATTTAATACAATAAAAAGTTAATTTAAAAACATTTTAAAGCGTATCTTCGCTTGGATATTTTTAGATATGGAGCTAAAAATCACACATACAAAAAGAATAAACTTTTTCACAATAATAATAATTTCTTGCTTTTATATAGATTTTAAGCAATTTCAAGACTCAGTTAATAATCTAACAAAAAACGATTTATAGACTGTTAATAAGCAACATTGATATTTACACACAAAAGCGAGGCAAATATATATTTTTCATATAACCTAAAGTAATAAATAAAAGCAACATTCACATGCAATCGTCGACAGGTTTTTAGAACAATCCTTATGACAGTTAACATTACCGTTTCAGTAAGTCGACACGCTTGACCAGTCGCTTTTAATTATTATCTACCTCATGTATACCTCTGCGCTCTTCCCCATCAACGACTGCTGCTGCACTCCTTGACTCTGAGACATTTGCTGGTTGCCCTGAGTCGTGATCTGCCTAACTGGAATACCGGCATCTTCGAACGCTTTCTTTTTTAACGTCGTTCTGATCTGAGACCTAATTATAAAAGACAAATTAACGAACCCGTAGCGAATTGGACAGCGAAAGAAATTGAGACACCGAACATTGTACAATCAATACAATAGTAAACATATTCCGATATGATTTCACTAATAATCAATGTTCCCTCTAAGCTGCCGTGCAGCAACTTTTAAAATTTAAACATCAAGCTATATCCGTTCAAATAGTCAATCCAAGTTATAAATCGGACTTCATCCAATATTTGGAATACTCAACCTTTTACATAGTCAATAAAATAAAGCTTCAGTAAATTTGTCAAAAATATCATATGAAATCCAGTTATGAATTTTGTTTTTCAATTATTATTGGAAACGAAGATATTTTTTGTCATTTTTCTTTAATATTCATAAGAAATATGCTTTAAATTTAGTACATTGGTATTCTATTCAAAGGGAAAAATAGTCATATTATGTTTTACATATAGTACAAACATTGATACTAGAGAACATCAACTTCATGTATGTGTCTCAAAAATATTCAAAATATTCTATGGAAAACGGAGATGAAAACAAAAATGTTATCATCTTGAAAATATTGTAAATGTAAATGTAAATGTAAATGGCATAATAGTGAGAACTTACACTGTTCGGTTCTTAATGTGTTGGCTGAGTTTGTTCAGATCGAAAGCGAATCGATGAACGCACGTTCGCAGCATCTCAATTTCTTCGTCTGTCCACTTACTCCTAATGATTGAAGGTTTCCAATTAACACAACCGGTGACGAGTATCGAATATATAAAAAAGAGACTAGAAAATTATATAATAACGATGCTGTAAAATACCCCGCCGGTGAATCGGCCATCGGATGCAGTTGCATGGTCATTTCGGCTAATCTATTGAAGGCCGCCCCGGCCTCGGTGAATATTTCACCCACCTGAAATCAAACATCAATTCTAAACAAACAAACAGTATGTCTCATAAACATAACCTTAAATTCGACCGCTGAATCTATTTAAAAAAACAACTTAGATACTACAAAATAAATATACTTTACCTTAGCGGCGGAATTATTCATTATTGTATGATTAGATGAAACGTCCTAAAGTCCTAACGTCCTAACGCCCGTCAAAGCTCAAAAATCTGACGCTGTTGAAAATAACTAGCAAAGTGACGCGCGAGAAGCTAAAATAGCGCTAACTATTAATTTAGCGCTTAATAGTATTTTACGCTATAAAATTATTCAATTTTAACCGTTTTTTAATTAAAAGAGAACGCATTTTTATTATATAATTTCACGATTTAAAATTAATAAATATAATACAATAATAAATTCTCTTAAACATGTAAATATTCAGTAGCAATTTGTTGAAAAAATATTTCCCTCAAAGAATTGTTTTAAATATCTAGAGATGCCATAATTTTAATGAATAATATTTGCATTTTGAATAAATCAAAATAAAATTTCCAAGATTTATTTTACATACTTAGTTGTTCCATAAGTCTCAACCCATAATCCATATATTAGTGCATAACTGGAAACCATAAATTTTATTTATATAAATACATGCAGGACTTAACAGCTTTTAATCAATGCAACCTGCACAAAAAATACATAAAATACAATTTAAATTAATTATGTACAATATCGGCTAAACTATAATGCGTCCATCAACTGCGAACGCCTAGATGAAAACAAATCAATACTACCCGTCAGATAATTACAAAAACACAAATTGTAACCAACTCGAATTCAACTCCTGTTCTTGTAGCTAGTAATGCCGGAAGACCAGCATCTCTAATCGTGAACGGAAACCCGGTCGCAGTTGTCGATCGTGATGGCTTAGGTCGAGAACGGAGTAGGTAAAGGCATATGCTCGACTATAAAGAGCGAGTGGGAACATCGGCAGTACATTTACTCATGTTCTTGCATGCGGTAATAACACTCAAATAACACTCGAGAACGTTGATTATTGAGTGGCACATAAAAACGATATTTTCACATGATATCCGGATTGTGTATATTCCCTACCAGCAGCTTCAAGAAGTACTTATCCAAGTATACTCGTCGACGCGATTCGAGGGAATCATATCTTAGTACACCTTGTAAGAATTTTTAGGAAATAAAATAGATAATTTGGCGAACAGATGGAGAAAGGTGGCAATTAAACACATATTTGTCTGCTGCAGTAATATTTATTACAATTGAATTAGTTACATATTGGAAATTATATCATGTGAGTGAGCCGAGACTACTTTGCATTCGTTTCAAAACCACTACATGCGCCGGTGTAAGCCCCGGAACAAGTTCCAACCCACACACTTACTTAGACGAGCACTGGTTTTCTAATACCAACCCGGGCACCATGCGAGTGCTAGTCAAAGCATAAGCACTTTACCTAGCCCATTAGTATTGAGGTCCTACGAGTCCATCCTCATCGGATGAGCTGCTGGATTTTTACGTCCAGACAGCGGTCCACATCCCCCGTATTACTATTTATTTTTAAGAAATTTTTTAGTGTCGGAGTGTTAATAAGCAGACTCTCTTCAATGATTTTATTCGTATCCTTGGCCAACAACCAATCATATATCACTACTTGTTATGCAGTCTCTGTGGAATGTTTTTCTCCGAGTCCCGATTGTTGTTCACGCAGAATGTTTTGTGACATAATAAAATCCTTTTATTGTTTAAATACTACTTCTTCCATTACAAGGCAACATGTTATTTGGTGTCATTTCCCCATCCCTTTTACTATTTTTTATTTTAGGTACAAGTTTAATAGTAGCAAAATTTAAATTATCATGTATTTCTCCTTCAAATAGTGCTTTATCTACTGAATAATTTAATTTAGTTCCTAGTATTTCTCATGTTTCTTTAATTATATTTACATCGTTACATCCAATTCCTTTTTTCAATGTACAAATTATATTTTAAATCTATTCTAAAGATACCAAATTTTAGATTAAGGCCCACTGTCCACGAAGATGTCGCTGCATAGACGCGTATTCGTCATTGTACGCTTATTATACGCTTGCTTGCTGCGTACATATAAACTAACGAACTATTATTTGACTTCCCACTTCACTCCAAGCTTTCTCAGTAATATCTTTTCTTGCATAACTTGCAAGATTACTATTATGAAGACACTGGTACTTTTCGATGATCTGAAAAAATTTAGCAGCTGAAATTGCCATTGTTTTCTACACGTTCACGCAGTTCAATACGCTCGGGCGTCTGACATGCTTGACGACTGTCATCATGAAACTTACATGCAGCGACGTGAACGTGGCGTTGCAGCTCCCTCGACAGTGTTTCGTTGGTTTATATGTACGCAGCAAGTAGGCGTACAACAAGCGTCTATGCAGCGACGTCTCCGTGGACAGTGGGCCTAAATGTTTCAATATTGTATTGTACCAATTTATTGAACTGAGGTATTAATTACTTCAATCATTAGGAGTAAATGGACAGTGAGAATAATTCATAATAATTCATTCCGATAAGACAGCTTCTCGCGAAGGTCAAGGAGAAAAACCGCCGACTTCTTCTCGAGTATTATTTTGATTGTGGGAACCATTTCCTATAGTTAGCATACCTATAAACCATCACACGATCCGGCAATTGTTGACACCAAGGACCGAGTGTCACTAAACTTTCTCGGCAGTCAGCACAACAACCGCACACTTCAACTAATATTGCATGAAACATAACAATTCATTATTTTTAAAACTTGTAAACATCGATAAAAGGACATGTACAAGCAAATTCATTACTTATTATTACAATCAAATCTGCCAGTGTCTGCCCTCTCCTCATTGGAGACCAGTTTTAAGTATTCAGGGCTACAAAGCTTGCTGACGAATCACAATCATACAGCGATCATCCAGCCAATCGTTGCACTCGCTTCTTAGAACAATGAAATATGTATACGCCTTTAGAAAGTGACGTTTGCTTGATGGACATCTCCGAGGTCAAATTGTGCAACGGGAATATTGTGACCTTACAGTGCATTTTGTCTTCCGGTGATCATTGTTTCCCATGACCCTTTCAAAACAAAGAAATGTTGTCCAATGCACCGGAGAATCCTTGCGTGTTATTTATGTGAAACCTTTTTTTTCTAGCCAAAACGAGGGCCTTTCTGTGGTCCCATCCTTTACATTATATTGTCTTGTTTCTCTCAATTGTTGATGAATGATCATTTTTGATCACGACAATTTACTGCTTGAGTTTGAAGAATGAGAACCCTCATATTACCATTATTTTTTCTATAATATTAACGAATGTGTAAAATAAAAACACTAATGTGAAATATATCATTTTATTACAAATTTATGAAAAGTTTATTTTTCACGTTTTACAAACCTGAAAATATACGCAATATATTTAAGTAACAGGGATAACCTTACAGGTATATTATAATCATTATTTCATTGACAGGCATTGTATAAATTAAAAATAATTTATTTATTAAAGCAAAATCATTATTGCTATGGTAACATTGTTGTCAGTAACAAAATTCACAACTGTAAAAAAATAATATTACACCACCGAGTGTCAAGAAACGATATATAATTTAACCACTCCCTGTATGATACCAGGATTACGTCGTAAACCTTAATTATACAAAAAAAGCACTCAACAAAATGATTAGTAAATATATTTGATAAAATTCGATTACTTCGTAACTTCTATAGGTTAGGTTGATTAGATTGCTTTTTCTCTCAACTCACAATAAAAATCGAATATATATTTTTTTTATAATGCCAAGGAAGCGCGCGCACAACTCAATGTTATTTTTTTAACACGTAATCCAACTTTGAGGTAAAAATAATAGACCACGTTTAAACCTTGTGATTATCTACAAATTAATAATATATATATCTAGGACTAATATTTCCAAGATATAACATATCAAATAAATTTGCTAACTATTCTATATTCCCAACATTTAATTGAGATATAAATTTAACTAAAAACTATTATTTTTTTATATATGTATTATATATAAAACGTATAACATACGAAAAGAAAAAATATTAAAAAACAGGAAAATATCAGTCCCGAGAACAGTTTATAAAAGATGTGTCGTAATTGTTAAGCAAATTTATATTCGTTGTCGTTTCAATAGCCTCTGCAATGGCAAGAACAGCGAGTCGAAAGTTTTTAGAGAAAAATCACATAATTGAACACATACTGATAAAATACATATTTACTGATTTTGTTGTGTTGTGTTCAGTCTATCGTTTGGTGTTCATTTCATAATAAAAATCTTACTCTAAAATCATTGAAAAAATTAGTCTGAAGTTTTGCAGCTTTTGTGATCTCTATTGTCCATTATTTACGTCAACTTCTACGTAATTGTAGCTAAAAAATTGAACTATGACCCTGAATGATACATATTAAAAAAACGAGGTATCTTCAATAAATGCTTATACTTCAGTCGATGCTTTTTTACACTTACAAAAAAAATAAGAAAAAATCTGCAAAAATTTGACGATACACTACGTCGTAAATGTTGGGCATATAGTCACAGTTATAAGGCATCCATCTCAATTCTTATCCTTTTCGAGTTGCATATATAATTTTTTTTTAATATTCTGATTTATATGGCAAAAATACATTTTCATCATTATCCATTAAGAATAAACTCTACATTTTGATTTTTTGTATAGGCACCAGGAACTTGCTATCAGTAAAGGTAAGTTAATACGCGAATACGTAAAAACTTACGGGTGTTCTATATACAGTGACACAATGTTTTTATTATTTTACGAGGTGCTACCCAAAAGTGCGGAAAATTATAATAGAGCGCATAAACTATTTCGACTTTTCGTACCTATGTTCAAACTAAAGAAGTGAAAAATACGTTCAGTGATAATCCTATGAACTGAAGCAAATTTTTTGAGGTACAAACACGAAATTATCAAGCAGGAAGCGCTCAACACTTGCTGACTTTTATGGTTGCACGGAATCATAGAAAAACTGTTCGCTGTATTATTTCTACAATCCAGAACTTTTGGATAGCACCTCGTTTAACACGGACAATCGATTCTGTAAAAAATAAACTTGAACGCAATCATATACAATAATTAAAAAAAAGTTTGCGTTACAAAAATATATATACAATCTAAAATTTACAACTTACAAATTACATTCGTACAATATCATTACGGTTCTTTGAATAGTGATATAAGTAACAACAGTCCTGAATACATTTCATTTATTCGTATTGTTTAAATATATTTTCATTTCAAAAAGCAAAGCTTAAAAAAAATTGCAATAATTTTACATAGTATAAGTTATAATTGAGCAAGAACAAGTCGAATTACTCCCGATTTCATTATTATTATAATTATTGAAATATATAAAAATAATAACATTGTCAAAACAACATTCAAGTATGCAAATTTGTATAATAAAAAAAAAATAAACCAAGTGTGTAAATATATGCGAAAGATTTAATCGGTACAACGTTGATATGATTCGAACGGAACCAAATAATTAACAGCGTATCAATGAATTGGTCCCATATGTGATATAAAAACATTTTTAAATAAATAAAATTGATTACTCTCTTTTGCAACGACATCACATAGGAAGGCAAAATATTCGCCATCATTAACAACACATATACATTAATATCTTTCATATAAATTCTATATTAATAGATAATAATTCAATTTTTTAATCATAAATAAAATCATGAATGCACATATATTTACACACTTTTATTAAATAGTACGAAAGGTAATTCGTCAAGTAGTATAATGGTACAAAATTACATTGTATGCCTTTCTTTCGAAATGTATTTGTATCGACGGCAGGAATATAATTTCACATAAATATTTCTTTGTCTTGTTTTTTAGCGCCTGTAATAAAAAAGGAGAAATTAGTAAACACGTATTTTTAAAAGACTTCAGCAACATTTGAAAAAGAAACCCATATATAAAATTAGGTCTATGCAGATATTTTATTACTCTAAAAAGTCTTATCTTTATAGGGTCAATTTAAATCGTAACTTACTATATCAAAGATCCGCCCTGTACGTCCATCATCTCGTCGCTGACCGTGTGAGGCTGGGGCGGTTGCGGTTGCAGCGGCGGATGGTGTTGGTGGTGGTGCGCCACTGGCATGTGATGCATGTGCGAGAAGCCGGCCAGCCGTGGCGACAGGTATTGTCCGTGGTCGCGAACCAAATGATGGCTCATCCCCAACGGACGTCTAGGTGACTTTGCATTAACTATACGGGGCCTGTCCATCTCTTCGAGGACCGACGGAGCCACATATGTGAAACCCTAATTGAAAAAAAAATCAATCAATATTCAAAGCAATCGACAAACAAAAGAAATATGTCTATACCTTGAATATCATATTGGCACTTTCGCTCAAAGTGGACTCGTCAGGAGAGTCGATGGGCGTCTGTTTGGTGAAACGGACGTCAAATTGTGACACGTCATCTTCGCTGGTCTAAAAATCAATCATAAACATTAGCATCAAAGTAATAGAAACGAGTAGTTTGTACTTTTGTATGTCCATATTGCTAAAATTTTGTGAATGGAACATTCTAGCAATAATAAATTTTTACGTAAGGTTATCATTACTTATAGTACACGACTTTCCACAGATAATTTTTCAATGCCAGTTGTAGGGCGTTAATTTTGTTACCACAAGCAAAAGTAAACATGAAAGTCGGTAGCCCTATTATGCTGCTGAGAAGTTAGGATCCAGCAAAATTGTGCTACAGAACGTAGTTGGTTGTGAAAGCATCAAACACAATAATAACAAACATTTAAAAGACAGTTCGTTTTTTTCGCCGCATGATGTGTGACAATGGGATATTTCGTGCAACAGATTTTTAACAAAAAATATTAGAACTTCTGAATTAAAAAGCAAAAATTTCTCAAATGTTTTGACTTGAATTGGTACATATTTTAAAATGATTTTATATGTGGTTTTCAATCTGTGGGTTGCATAAAATCAAAATTAAAATCATAAAATGTTTTAATTAATTGCTAGTTTAAAAAAATATTTACAAAGAAATTGAATATCTTGAAACTCAATAAAAAGAAATTGCTAATTTTGAGTATTAGCTGAAGAAATGCGCTGATTTTTTTCCGCAAAAAGTGTACCGTGCGATAGCTTCTGAGGTTCTGATTATTGAATAAATTATTTAAAATAAAATATAATCAAAATAAACACTAAATATAACATATTTAAAGATATTAAAAAATATGTTTTCGCTTTCAGAAAGATTAGTATAAATGCTACTTCAATATGACATCTCTATTATTTTTATGAAATGCATATGTATAAAATTAAATTTCAGTAAGCATCCAGTAAAAATTTTAAACCTCCTCATGCTTGAAAAATATGTACGGTCTAATTTTACTAACTGATTTTTTTATACAAAGGGTTCCATTTGCACAATCAGTATAAAAACTATAAAGTCTGCCACGTCAACTAAAATTCTATTTTTATTAATTGTTTTTTTGTTATATCATAGTTATCGGTAAGAATAAACAATCGCTACTAATCAACGACTGAGGGTTAAAGGTTAAACTTCCACTGCGACACAAAAACGTATTTTACGTGTCAGGTGAACTATAGGATATAATAAAAAATAATTAAAAATGGATTGAAAACATAAGCGTATAATGACATTTTACATGTGTGACAAAAATAATTATAGTACAAACATTCATTCACAGCAAAAAAGACTTGTTTTGTGGTTAGAAACTGCTTAACCCGTCGTTACACATCAGTGGTCAAAAACGGTAGAAACTACTTGTCCTGTGGATTACCATCAAATTGACTCGTCGGTTAAGTGTTAACAGGCAAGAGACAGATTGATTTCTAAAGATTTATTTCCTTACTTTAAGCAGCTTCAATTCAAAATTCGCCATGATAATAAATAAATCACAAGGACTTATTGATTCAAGTGATCAAAGCTTCTCTCGTGATCAACACCGGTATATAAAAATAATTTAACCCTTGAACTCCAAAGGTTTTTCAAGTGTTCTAGAAACTTCAAGTGAATTTGTCAATAATTATGTTTAAGGTAATACTAGGTTAAAAAAATCAGGTTTTAACACTTTAGCGTCAGGTAGAAATTATGTTAAAGTCCTACTGTAGTGGGGTAGTTTTAAACACTTACAAAAATATGCATTATTTTGGAAAAATTGACATAATTTTAAAATTAGTAGGAATTATAAAATAAATCTTTAAGGACTATTTCTTCTTAACCTGAAGTATTCGATTAAATACTTTTTCGATTGTACTCAATCTGTGTTCCGTATACTATTTTGGAGTTTGTTTTTTGGAAACTTTCAAACTACACAAAATTACGAAGTCGTGCTTTTGGAAATAACGAAAGGCACTAAAAAAATATACTAATATAATACTAATGTAAATAAATTTGAGTTATTGTACATATTATATTATTATTTTGAAGTTTTAAATAAAAACATATTTTTCTATTCGCGAATAACCAAAATATGATATTTAAAATAAAACTTTACCAATAGTTTAAAACCATTGATGGATTAAAAAAATACATATATTTATTTATTTTAATTAAAATAATTGAATAAGCAAATATAACTAAAAATATAAATAAATACGTAATATATCAACAGACACAAAAAAATAAAATATAAATAATCTTCCGAAGATATTTAATGCCACTAGTAAAACCCTCAAATAATACGTAAGAATTCATCAGGGTGAAAATAATGGTGTAAATCACACACAAGGGTAAATGAAAGTCAAGTATGTTACTATAATATTTAAACAATATTAGCAAGTTTTGCCACCACTAATAAATATATTATATTAATTTAATATTATATTTATCACCTACTGTCGAAGGTTGAAACTAAATTCAATGTCATATATTTTTTGCGTAGTAAAGTTTCATACAACAAATGACGCGGAATACGCGTTACCTGAAATTACGCAAAAAATTTAATTGATGCGGTTTCCACGTGACCCGGAGCAAAAGTGTTAATATATATGTAGGATTAAGTTAGTATATAAGCTGTAGTATTAAGTCATTATATTGTATACTGGGTAATGGCCAACATAAACATTGTTAAGGCCGAGAGCGTGCCTATAAAGCAGCCTGTTTGCTGCAAAACGCTCTTCTTTCGCTGGCAGCCGGCAGTCGTACGGTGAGGACTGACGCTAACCCGTCCTACCGCGACGCCGCTGCAAATAAACAACGCCACGCCATATCGTTCTTTCATTTCACTTTCGAACCTCGACCGGATCCCTTGAGGATCCACTACATATATTTAGGTATACTTGACAAATTCATTTTTAAAATAAGATATTTTTTACAAGTTTCGCAATAATACGTCGTTTTTCATATACATACATAAGTATAAGTATATGGTAAACTATTTTTAACGGCAATACTATTTGTACACTTTATAGGAGCAAATAATTTGGACCCTTCAATAAATGTGACATTTCGCAACTGTCAAAAATGACATTTGGCTTAGTTCCAAAAAACACTACCGGAATGTTACTATTTCATTGGCTTAATGCATGCATTCTGCAGATAATTTGTCTAATTCACGAATAAGGCAATGAGCTTGCACTTTTCATGAATTAGGCAAATTTTTGCTCGTTCACGTAATAAGCAATTTCATAAAATCGGAATAATACAAACAAATTGGTTTCTTCAAAAAAAATTAAACAGTGCATCCATAAAATTTTTGGTACTTGTTAGTTAGCACGGCGCCACGCTTAAACTCGAGTTGCAAAATGTCCATTTTCTGTTCAAATTTAAACCTAACCTAAACGAATATAATAACGGTATAATGGTTAATTTGTTTAGGTTAGGTTTGGGTTTGAGCAGCACGGGAAATGCAATGGGGAGTAACAACTGCGTGGAGTGAGTACTAATTTATTTTAGACGTAGTGTTTGTGCCAGTTGAAAAATTAATTACAGGTTAATATTTGTCCTTATTTGTTATATCTTTCCATGGTGATGAAATGGAAGCAATTAAAGTTAAGACAGGATAATCATTATCTTTACTGTCACTTGTAATTTGTATAACTCGTTGCACTCGATTTTCCAGAAAGATCTCTTTCTTCAGATTGAAATTTATCACATATGGTGTGAATAACTCCAAAGTAAAGTAAGTTCCATAGAGAACATCTTTGGATGTTTCTAATTATTATTAAGCTTCATCTAAAATATTCATTTAGTCATCATCATCATCATCATCATCGCTACCTTTAATTATTTTTTGATAGTTTGAGACATTCTTCTGGATTATAAATTTAATATAAATAAACGCGGATAAAACTATTGAAACGTAAGTATAGTCCAAATAAGAATGAATTACTGTAAAAATAACCAAGATGCTCACAGCAATACACTATCGTATCAGCACCCGACGCGTCGGCCGAATGACACCAGACATTTTTTTAATACCAGATGTTGAATGAATGGATGTTTGGTCGTAAAATGAGAAATGCGTCCCTTCTTGAATGTTTCAAAAAAAATATAAGAAAATAGCTTTAAAAAAATGTATACTAATCCACCTTGACATAGGAGTTTTAAGAGTTAAATAAAAACATTACATATCTACAGTCAAATGTTAAAGCTCAGTGCAAAAGGAAGTGTCAATTAAATTATTGAAGTAGAACATTTTTGAAAATACCGATTCATTTTAATCGATTGATAATTTCCTCTATCTGTGTTCGACGGTTCTTTGGATATGTAAGCAATCTCCTTAACATGCTGTATCTTTGATATCAAAAATATTTGTTCCAGATGATAAGACGGTACACAAAGATTAAAATTTTAGGCGATAAGAATTCGTGCCCAGTATGAACAACACAATGAATGCAACTTTGAAAGCTATAATTGAATTATAGACGACCTAAAGACGAGACTCACCAATTTGGGTTCTATGGGAGGTTTGAGCCTCCTAGCGAAGACGTCCTCCCAGCAAACTTGTCTGAAGAACGGATGTCTTCTGATGGGCTCGGCGTCGTCCAGTTCGCCTCCAAGTCTGTTCTTGAGATTCCTCTTCATTAATCTACGCATTAAATCCTGGGCTTCGGTCGTTAGATACACGGGAAGAACTAGTTTTGCAGATAAAATTTTCTCTATTGTTTTGTTACGATTTGCGCTAGTGAATGGAGGCTGAAAAATTACAGCGTATAAAGTTATTCGAGTCGAAACAGTAGATCCAATATACGCTTCGATTAGACGACTTACTTGACCGGTGAGCATGTCGTACATTAAAGCGCCTAAGCTCCACCAGTCGACGGCTTTGCCGTGTCCTCGCCTCGTTAAAATTTCTGGAGCCCTAAAATAATTAAATAAAATTTTATAAACGACTAAAGTAATAAATTAAATTAACGGATAGCCAAGTTAAACGCTGAGATTTTTGTTATTCCGCAAAGATTAATTATTTCATTTAGCATATTGTCAGATGACATAAAAATTTAGTTGTTAAATTACATATATTTGGAATATAAAATAAGAGAGAAGTTTTAGCGTATCGATAGAATATTATCACTGCAAAAATCAGCATTCAAGTTTCCGTCATACTAACATATATTCTATAGTTCCGCAGAAAGTATGCGTGACTATCCCGGCCTGGATGTGTTCTTTGCACAGACCGAAGTCGGTCAATTTGACGTGACCCTGTGCGTCTAATAATATATTTTCAGGTTTTAGATCTCTATAGATTATGCCTAGGCTGTGCAGATGCTCCAGCGCCAATATTATTTCCGACAAATAAAAGCTTAAAAAGTTAAATTAAAAATTAATATTTATTCATAGAATATATTAGTCGACAACGTCGATATTTACCATGTCGTGTCTTCTAAGAATATACCTTCCCTTTCCAAGTGCATGAAAAGCTCGCCACCGCTCAAATATTCTAAAATTAGGTACAACTTCCCGCCGGTTTGGAAGGCGTACACCAATTCCACTATGAACGGATGCTGAAAAATTGTCAATCAATGTTAAAGAGCTCGATACGGATCCATCCGTGCGACGATTATACCTTGACGGCCTCTAATATGTTCCTCTCGGCTCTAGTGTGGGCGGTGTCTTTTTGGTTTCTAACTATGGAAGCTTTGCGCAGTACTTTCATCGCGAAATGCGCGCCGGCGTCGGCGCCGGTGGTCTTTTTGACCTGGAAAACTTTTCCATAGCCACCTTTCCCTAGGACTTTCCTCAACTCGAAGTCGGAGGGTCCCAAGCAAGTTTTCGCCGGGTTGACGTTGGCCTCGGACAATTGAATGGTCTCGGAACCTTCCAATCTGCAATATTAACGTTTCTAAAATTATACCGTAACAAGATTAGTGCTGGAAAAAAAAAAAACTAAATTTGTACGAAGAATATTACGTTTTTTAAAATATAATAGATCAAAAGGTTAAAATGTATGATAAAAGTAAAATTAAAATGTATATAAATATAAGAAATAGAAGGCAGTTGTCGCTTACTGGCTGAAGGGGTCGACATATTCAGCGTCAAAGTCAACCTGAAAATAAAAACAATTATTATAAAATTGTAGTGACATTGATACAAGAATTTTATCACTCGTTTAATTCAAGACTAAACTAGAAAAGTAATAAAATAGGGGACAGAATGAAAAATATGCAAAAAAAGTATTAAATATTATTTTATTAAAAAAGATTTATCAAATAAGAATAATTATTTTATATACAATAGTTTTTGATCAGGAATGTATTTCCGAGAATGTCAAAGCAAATTGACAGAAGTCCATACTAACATTGGTAATTCAGAATTCACAAAATCCAAATTTTAGTTAACTCTGGCATGACCATGAAGGGGTTGTGTAACATAAACAGATAAATAAGAGCTTTAGGTGTTCAGAATTATTTTGACAGATGGTCGAAACATTTCCGTTTCGTTTGTGTCCTACATACCATATACAACTATGAGAGTTATTCATGGGGTGTTCACTGTTTTGACAAATAATTTCAAGTCGATTTAAGTATTTTGCCACGTTATCTACAATTGCAGTCTGTCATCAGCATCGACGGTCTGATCATGACTCGGGATTAGACGACCTCTAAATGAGAAAGATAAACATGCGGCGATAAGGCCCGCGGAGTTACATAAGCGGCGGCGGCGGAGGATTCAAGACGATAATAGAGAAAAGGAAAAGGAGCGATACGCAGCGGAGTGAAGTTGGCCGCGGTCTGAGGCGTTTCGGATGACAGTTGGCGCGGCACATGGCGCAAACGTCAGACGGTTTATGGGATGCGGGTGCGGGGGCAGGGGCGAAGGCGAGAGCGGTCACCTCGTCCACTTGGATGGCGTCGTCGTCGTCGGAATCCACGAGCGCCGCGTCAGCGTCGTGCAGCTCCAGGTCGAACACGCCCGCCATGGCGTCGCTGATCCGTCGCGGAGACCCACCCCCGATCTGTCTTGTCGTTCGCGTCAGAGGAGAACGAAGACCAAGGTGTACCGTGTACGCCGTGCACTCGACGTCGACCGCCGCGCGGCGAGACAGCAAACGACTAGGTCCAAGCGGCGTTATTTCCGACCATCTTTTTTTCTGCGCGTTCCAATACTAACGCAGTAACAAATTTTCAACTAATATTACTTTTAATAATATTAAATATTTATCGATGATATGTTCAATTTCATTTATTTTTCACTTGGACAATTTTAACTTATCTCCCGTTTAATAAACAACCAATGAGACTCTCTTGAGAATATCCTTGATAATTGGTTTTCGAAAGAGTTAACTGCAGTTCTTAGAAAGATATATGTTATACATAAAATCTAGAAACAATTTCGTACTCTGAGATTGTGATTTGCGATTGCCATCGTAGCTATGTTATGGATTGTGAAAATCCAACAAAATTATGGAAATTCGTTAACTCAAAACCCCCTTTGCTGTCGTCGTTGAGAAGGAATAACGTCAATTTTGAAGGTTCTATGGGGACCCCGAGACGACCGTCCGTGACGCAGCATAAAGTGAAAGTGATTGTCCCGCTGAGCCGCGCGCCCGAACTAAGCGGCGTTGTACAACCACACCGCACCCCCGCCACCGCAAGCAACGCGCGGAGTGGGGATACCGTTGCGCACCCGACCGGGATTATAAGGCGGCGCTAAAAGGCTCACGGGGAGACAAAACACATTCTACTCAGGACTTCTGACACTGCAACACTCACTGGACTACACGGATTCTACACCTCGCCTCCTGTTCGAGCAACCATCTCCAGGACACGCGCTCGAGGTTTAATATCGACGACTGTCGAAGGATCCCAGTCAACACGTGTCAAGAACGTACCGGACGATTTCATAAGGGCCACTTTGTACAGTTCGCTGTACAAACGTCCTATCACAGATCGTCAACCGGACTGCTGATAACTACAAAACAGAAGCGTAACCCCACGACCGCTTCATTGGTGACCCCGACGTGATGGATTCTCCAGCCAATACCAGTGTTTCAACCAACCCGCAACCAACGATGACCATCACACATGCTTGCGTAGAGTTTCATGTGGACGCGGCTGGGAACTCCCTAGCCGACCGGAACCTCCGAGTGCCACATACACAGCTCCGCACACTGTCTGGAGACACATCTTCAGCAACGACAACGCCCGTCTAAGTTTCGACTATAAACTTAGCAACGGATTGCAGCACCGACTGATCGTTTCAGTTTCAACCACAAACTAAACGACGACCCGCTGCAATGCAACTCCACTGCGAAGAGTTTCCTGTGGACGCGGCTGGGAACTTCCTAGCCGGCCGGGACCTCCGAGTGCCACATACACAGCTCCGCACACTATTTGGAGACACATCTCCAACAGCAACACCAATTCTTTGTCTAAGTTTCGACTGTAAACTTAATCAGACACGATTTGGCTAAACAGTGAAATTCCCGAAACGTTTGGGATACTGTTCACATTTTCGGCAACAACTTCAACCAACGACAGACGAGTCTACACAAAATACAGCAACGGACAGCCAGTATCTTGAAATATATTTTTTAATTGCAGTAATAATATTTTTCTTTATATTTTAAGGTAAAAGTATGCACACGGAGGAAAATGTCATGCACAAGTGACAAACGGACCCCGGACCCCTACTTTTCTGTTAGCTGAGAGTTTCGTAAGGGCCACTTTGTACAGTTCGCTGTACATACGTCCACACAATCATCAACCAACTGGTTCTGCTTCCATCTGCACTGACCCACGCTGCGCACGAGACCACATCAGTCTGAACGAGCCTCAGCTTCTCCTCTTGGTTAAATTCCGCAACTGTAAATTGCTAAGAGGGGGAGTACTATGGGGACCCCGAGACGACCGTCCGTGACGCAGCATAAAGTGAAAGTGATTGTCCCGCTGAGCCGCGCGCCCGAACTAAGCGGCGTTGTACAACCACACCGCACCCCCGCCACCGCAAGCAACGCGCGGAGTGGGGATACCGTTGCGCACCCGACCGGGATTATAAGGCGGCGCTAAAAGGCTCACGGGGAGACAAAACACATTCTACTCAGGACTTCTGACACTGCAACACTCACTGGACTACACGGATTCTACACCTCGCCTCCTGTTCGAGCAACCATCTCCAGGACACGCGCTCGAGGTTTAATATCGACGACTGTCGAAGGATCCCAGTCAACACGTGTCAAGAACGTACCGGACGATTTCATAAGGGCCACTTTGTACAGTTCGCTGTACAAACGTCCTATCACAGATCGTCAACCGGACTGCTGATAACTACAAAACAGAAGCGTAACCCCACGACCGCTTCAGTTCTAAAAAAATCTTTTATTGGACCTCGATGGAATATAATTTATCAAAGTCAAAGAGAACTTGAAAGCATTAGAATAAACTATGGGGGCCAATATAGATTTGTTATGGCCAAAACTGGTCGGCGCAGAAATAGCGGTGTTGTGACGGCTCCCTCTCTTCCGGCAAGCTTGTAAGGGTTCGGACGCGTGCCGTCGCGCGTCCGCCCCATTCTAACCATGTAAACACCGTAAACCGTTAAATAAATATTACTGCAGCGGCTCAATCTGTGTCTCATTGCCACCCGCCATCATCACCACCCCTAAAAAACTATAAATATAGAAAAATAAAAATAAAAGATACATTTCCTGCCATTTTAACATTTAGAAGCAGCAGAATCAAGAAGTGCAATTGAAACGATTCATAGTGAGGTAACTAATTTCTATGAAACTTATAAATTTTTTCTTGAATGGCTTAATAAACAAGCCAATAATTTTTCAATACTCAATCTGCGCAAATTTTTTATTGTCTATAGTCACTGGACTTCAGTTCTTGAATTATCTAAATTTTATACGGAAGTTTTCGGGTCTTCGGGCACACTTTCACACACAGCAGAAATATTTTTGACTGAACGATGATGCACAGGCCTTATTTGATTTTACTTTAGATTTTTTTTATTACGTTAGGAATTTTTCCCTCGGTAGGACGATGAGATTGACCGTAATATATAAAACCATACACAATTTGTACAGATTTTTTTTGCAGAACAATTGCAAAATTTTACCTTGTTGAGTGGTGGTTAAGCAATCCATTTGGTAAATGTGTGGTTGCAAACTAACATGTGACACTTTGAGCACGCGTGATTATTGACAACTGTCTGATTTACACTTCTGCAACATATAAAACTTTAATTGGATTACCCGCTAATAACGAGATATTTATTTTAAACCTAAAAAGGAAAAAGTTGTGTTTTTTAAAATAAAAATCCTATTTCTCGAACAGTATTTTGCCATATTTAAAACATGTAAATATTTTTTTTCAATTCCAAGACACGATGGAAATCTACGAGTGAGAAGATGAAATGAAATAAATCGTCTCGAAACCAAAACTATGTAGAGAAACTAGGGTCTAGGGAAATGCAAGAATCTTGTTATTTATTAATTTAGAGTACTGACATAGATAAAATGTTTAATAAAATGAACGCAATTTTGTTAGGTGGTAACACTGATATGTCAGAATAAAGATATCGAGCTTGGCTTTTACAGCTACGATTATGTCAGATCGACGCAATGCTGCAAAAGGTGAACGTTTTAACATTATTAAAAAGAGTAAAAAATAAGTATAATAATATAATTATGATATGCCGATGGGAAATAAGTATAAAGTTACTACGCCGAGAACATTCTGGAGTAATACCTTTGTTCTGAAAATCGCGCACATTATTCAATTTATTCCCATCGCTTATTGAAAGCTTATTGAAAATGAGGTGAATCACATTTTTTTGTTATTTGGTAATCGCCACCAATGGCGGATTAGAGGAATTAACCGATTTTTAATAATCAAACTATATTCTTTTTTTGCAAACATATACATACAAATTTAAATGTATCTAAATTAGATTTTGTTATCTTATTATTTGTTTAAATCTGAAAAATAATATAGTATTTTTTACCCAATCTACCATATGCAATTTAATGAAAATTAATTAATTAGTAATTTATTTCAACTTGTACTAATTTTCTTATCGGTTAACCAACACGTTTTTGTTGTTTGCATTTTGCAAGCTAAAAATAAAATAAACCACCCTGAAAATACATGTACTTTTTACTTAAAATAATCTTTTATTTTCTTCATATCATTTTTTATAAATAGAATATGGCATCAATTTTCATCATTTTTGAGAAACTTCTTTTCCTTCTCGTTTCTCGACGATAGAGATATCTCGTATATAAGTCAGACGATTGATTTAAAGTACAAATTCAAATTCAGTACTAGAGTTTCGTCTCTCGATAAATTAATTCCGGCTCGATATATCCACGTGCAAATTATGTGCAATTTGCACCTGGACGAAATGAAAAAGGTTGTTTCAATCGTTTAAATTATTTTTTTTTAATTTCAGAAAGATGGAATCATCCTAAACTTGCGAATGCTTTCCGAATCCTGTATAAACATCAACAAGACCCCGAATGTTCGTTGAATACGTTCGCTTCGTTTGTGTACGCAGTCCTGTACGCGAGCGACATGGAAGCTGTCTCTTCTCGAGCCTGCCAAAACGACACATTTAATATACCGAATTGGAACGTGGATTTGAAATTGAAAATACTGAAATGCAAAATGAGACCGTCGAATTTCGCGAAACGGGAAATTTTCGGCGAACTGGTTGTCGTAAACGTATGCAGTGATATATTCACAGTCAACTTTTTGTGTGAGACCACTTTAACCTTATTCAGCAAATCGTATTCGTTCGGTCCGACCAACAAGTTTACGATCGTGCGCGGCGATGCAAACGTGGTGTATCTATCCAAATATGCCAAAAAGTTGTATTTTAAAATCAGAAACGACATTGCGATTCCAGGACGTGCAAATCTGTCCTCCAGCATCGGATATAGCGATAGCGCTTTGGAAAGTTTACCTCTTGAGGTGTTAATAAGAATATTTGTTCAGTTAGATCTCATGGATATGATTCGCTTATCTAAAACTTGTAAAAGATTTTACAGTCTTTGTAGAATCAATTTACATTCAAGTAGTATGTCGTATGACTTTCCTAACGTGAAATACAAATAACTGCATAGCGTTTACTTTCACTTTTGATTTATTTCAGGATTACTTAAAAATTAAATAAAAAAAGGAAATCATTTGTATTTATATGCAATGATTTAAAAAAATTAAATAAAACATTTCAAGTAAAATTACAAAGTATTACTTATTAAAAAAAAAAAATAATATTTATAGTTCTTCGAAAGGAAACTACAAATTCTTCTTATAGCTAGCATAAGAATCTTGCAGATTTCTAGCGTGCGAAAGGACATTTAAATTTTTTTTATTAAAAAAGCAGGCATAGAACGTTTTTGAATGCTTCTTTTACCTCGAGGATTTTTTAACTTGATACCAAATTTTTATTTTTAGGGCTGTTGTGTCATCGAAAACTGTTATATTCCAAATTAAACAATTCAGTATACTGAAAAGAAATGCCGCTTTTTGTAATGAAAAATAATTATTTCAATAAATATGTATAATATTATTTTGCTAAATAATTGTAAACGTTGTCTATAATCTATCTCACAGATAAGGTAAATTTTTAAGAATATGTCCAAGAGAATTCGGTTCAGTTAATGCACAAAAAAATGCCAAAGTGCAATATCAGATGAATATGGGAGATGTTCCAAAATGTGGTGATTTGACCTGGTTTTAATAATTCACGATGGAGTACTCCTAAAATATCTTACGAATCACAAATAAAACCTTTTATTGGGGTCATTGATAGCCGAGGGTTCAAAGCAGGTACTGGTTTTGAAGAAAGTCGCTATTGTCGTTTTTTGGATTGTACATGATTCACTTCTCATCACCATTAACAATACTTTTAAAAAACAGATTTTATGTCAAATGGATGGTGGTTATTCGTAGGAACTAACTACCGGCGTATTTATGATGACATTGTTCATTATCCGAGTACCTTTTAATTTGTCCTTTAAATCTCTAACGCAACTTTTACACATTTTTTAACTATCATTGTCGTTTTTAAAATAGCTATACTTCTCCGAAAGTTTTTGATTGGCGTTTTTAGGTTTCTACTCCATAGTAAAAAAAAACACAAAATATCAAAAATATGATTCTGACATTTTTTCTTTTGTGAAAAACAGGTATTTTTAATATTTTAACAGAATCATTACAAGCTTCTTTTAACGCCTTGTTATTAATTATTTTATTCTGGTGTCTGATTCCAGACGTTTGAGTTTTGCAGCCAGATAGACGCCAGAAGAGCTGGTATGTTTAAAATTATGATTTCTCAAAAATGTAGGTGCTGGTTCAAGAGTGATTGCTGATGGAACATAGTGTCACATATTTTATAATGCTCCTTCCAGATAGCTTGGGCGAATGGGAGATACACCAAAAAAAGCCAATCGCATTAATTATTAGCACCACCTCCATATCACCTTTAGTGAAAGTTTGTTTCAGGTGGCTGTACGATAATTACAAAGGAACTTTCGCAGTTAATGAAGAAAATGGTTTTAAGAATGATGATGATGACTTTCGAATGTCTGAAAGGTGTTCTGCTAAGCTAAACTAACTTCCACATATTTCATTTTGTTCATCCAACTGATACATTTGTAGATCCAGATTTTAAAGGCTTCTAGCCGCTTGATCGCCTTCTCTGTGAACGTCCACACTTCTATTCAATAGAGAAGCACAGATAACACATTTTTAAAAGCAACCTGAAGTTATGACCTCAAAAAATGTTGTCCTGACTTTCACAGCCTTTGTTTAGAGTGCATCCCAATTATATTTATTTTTTGTATTTTATAGTGGAACTTTGTCTTAGTAGCAAATCGAGTCATCCGTTTTGTTTGCATATATTCATAAAATCATGCTTTTTTTTACTTCGTTAGTGAACGTTTACAAACCCTCTATAACTATCATATAATTACTGTATCGCAGCTATAGAGTGAGACTCCAGTTATTTTTATCCCTTCGTCAATAATTTTTTCGAAATAAATATTAAAAATCATATTTTTTTACATTGATAAAAAATAGTTAAACACCGACATTAATCATTACAAAAGAGCTTCAAAATAATATTTAGTAAAAAATCAACAGATAAGTTATAAAAAAATATGTACAAAAACTTTTATAGTTAGGCTTTTTCTCTAAACCTCATTTTTGTGGACACTCAGTAAATATTGCCCTTAGACAAAAAAAGTGAAGCGTTTAAAACTGTAATAA
This sequence comes from Plectrocnemia conspersa, assembly GCF_051122295.1. Taxonomy (NCBI): domain Eukaryota; kingdom Metazoa; phylum Arthropoda; class Insecta; order Trichoptera; family Polycentropodidae; genus Plectrocnemia; species Plectrocnemia conspersa. The sequence continues at coordinate 34,662,892 of NW_028277169.1, read as the reverse complement.
AACTTAAAACATAATATTCTTTCCTTTCACATACGCGAAATCTATCCGATCGGTTTCAATTAAAAAACTACGGTTTCTCATTTTAAGATCCAAAATTTTGAGCTATTTCAGGTTTCAAATCTGACCTATTTAAAAACTATTTTTAAACAGATGACTTAACATTAAGTAGTAGACTCGACTATTTTTGTCTAAAATAAAGTTAAAGTATATATATGATCACAAGATTAATGATATCATAGATAAGGCATGTTTTATAGCATAATAAATCTCAGAGAGATTCTTTAGGCGGCTTTGGATTAAGACTGAAGCGTCCAAACCTTTCATAGTATTTTTACTTTTCCTTTTCAATTTTTTCTATCTACTCTGTTTTGTAAAATAAGTTTTCGTTAAACGAACATTCCTACTAGTTTTATTATTTAAACAAAAATATTAAAACACAAATGTCAGGATCTGAATTGTGTCTAAAATTATATGTACATATGTTTCTAATATATAAAAAATAATATTAAATTTAAAATCTAATTGTACAACAACAAAAAAATGTCATAAGTATAAGATTCCTCAATTAATATGTAGATTATACTCTGATTTTAACTGTATCATTAGCTTTTACTAAGACAACATGGTAAGAATAAATTTTGTATTCATATAATGAATAATAATTATATAATATATCATAACCGTATTTTAAGATTATTTATATTGTCTTGATTAAAGTGATTGCATAACTGAAAATGTTACTGAAATTGCGAAACATTTGCTTTTGAATATATTAACCAAATTAAATTTTTAAATAAGCAATTCCCAAAGTATGAAATATTGAAATTGCTATATTATACACAAATTTTTGGTAATGGTAACCAAAAATGAATTTAAAAACAATAAAAGCGATTTCTCATATCACTTCAATTTTTGTCCGTTTCTCTCAAATTTTTAATTTGTAATATTTTCAATTGAGTGTTGAAACAGTGTTGTATACTTGATACTGCATAGTTATATTGTATTAATATATACCGTAACCAATTAATTTATACAATATTTTAAGCATAAATGCGTAAGAAATTTTTTACAATAAAATTTAACATTTTCATGTATTTTTTACTATTATTTTTTTATGCGTAGAATATTTCATTTTTTTAATCCTTAAATCAACATTATTTGTTCCACAGCATATACACTTATTAATACAATTGTTTTTGGGACAGGGGCGTGCCAAATCATGATACTAAATGCTACAATGCACGTTTCTTTTCTTAATTAGGCACTCCACTTCCTAACAGCAAGTGGAATTTCAATCACAGACATTACTTCTTTACTATCCGAAAAGTACTTTAGAATTCGGACATGCTTTTTTACATTTCGATTCAGCATTTTTTCCTTTGTAAATAAATTAGAAGGAGAGGCGCGAAAAGCTGGATAACGACACTTTACGGGATTTGGTAAATAAATGCATTTATGGTACCAATACATAAGGACAAGGAAAATACGAACCCAAGATGGATTACACTCATAAAAAGATATGTGTGTAAGGTGGTATTTAGAAGGGATTAATAATTTTGCATTGCTATCAACTAGCGAATTCTATTCAAATCAATCTTCTCTCCGTGGATGCAGATTTGAGGGCTACAGTCTCTTGTTGGCGCTAACGGGAGGCTCTCTCCAGAAGGTGCCTTCTGTGTGAACCCGACTAGCCGAGAGTGAATCTCTGTCGTCGGGTTCTCTCTGGGGTTGGAGTCCTTAATGAGTAGGACTGATCAGCCAAGGGCGAAGCCCCGGCGGCGACCCGTTGCTGTGGAGGCTCGAAAAATAAAGCTTAGACTCTTTCTGTGGCACCCGCTTACTTCCTGCTTCAGCGTAGAGTAAACAAATACTGCCTGGCCGTGCTTTAATCCATAGATTCTCAAGCTTAATTGACTCATCGCCCGCTTCTCAACGACAAAATTTTTCATCAACCACCTTTTGTAAACTTCTTATCTCATTTAATTATAAACGCTGCCCATGTATTTTTTTAATTTCACTACAATACTCATCTTAAAATATTGGAAAGAAAAACTACTTCAAAATTATTTAATAAAATAAAACGAAAAATGCACACTTTTACAAGAGATTTTCATCAACGATATTGATAATATCAAAAAAAGAGTATATTTTTTTGCTATTTATATAAATATTTTTGTATTTATAAAGTATTACTTATACAATGAAAATGTTCTTTTTAATTAATGTTTGTTATTTATAATAATTTTTTGCTATTTATAAAAATATCATTGATAATTTAAAAAATTGAAATAAGTAAATATATTAACGGTTTGGGCCTAGCCCATAGATACGAAAAACAATTACAGCAGCCATTTTCAGATGATTTTTTAGATTAGATTTGATTTATTTTATATTTAATATGATTATTTCTTATGCAAAAAATATTTACTTTTGTGGGTGCTTATTTATCTATTTATTTATTCATTCATTATGGCCAGAATTTGGTGGCGCTCACTGACGTGACGGCGGTGGAGGGCAGTACATTCTTTCGGTGAACCTCGACGGGAAGACAGCGGCCGATGGTGCCTCGTCCATCGTTCACTAGCATGTATTTCAATAACAAATATATAAACTTTCATACTTTTAATAGAAATACTACAGCAGCGTTTTAATATGTGTGTAATTGCTACGCGTCACAATCCAATATGGCAAATTTTATTTAAATATAAAAATCGTAAAACATTTTCGCTCATTATTTAAAAAATAACGTTTTCCCACCTCTCCTTCTTCTCCATTGCCCATACAAATTGCCCCGGAACAAGCATTGCCCACTGGTGGGCGATATTACTCACTTTAAGAACCTATGATCAAGGGGGGGGGGGCAGGTGGAAGCATTTGCCTGCCCTTGAATTCGTTCAGAAAATACATGATATTTAATTAAATAACAATTATTTGATCAACAAATGCTGCAAAATGTTTTGTTAAAATATTTTTTATATAGATGTAATTCATTCCCAAATGTCTGCGTGACAATATGTCCACACTAGGCCTTCAACTGTCAAAAAATCGTGTAGTGCTATGATATATTATTTTTATTCTGTTATATATTTAAATTATAACTTCAGTTTGTCGTGGTCATTTTAGTTCAGACGATAAGTTAACTCCGTGAAAAATTATAAATTTATTGGAGAATCTCATAAACAGCAAAATGATTTTCCCAAAGATTCAGATACAGATATTTTTATTTATTAAGATGTGGAAGTTTATTTATGCACAAGCAAATACTCTGTACATCTCAATGAGCATTTTAAGATGTACAGATATAAAAAAAAAAACAGAAAAAATAATAACTGAAACTAAAGAAAAATCTATATTTCATATAGTAAAAAACTTTTTTTAAGAAAATGATATTCCGTTGTATAATACCATATATGTTGTTTTCGATGATACTCCAGAAATGCTGTTGCTATCGTGGTCTTATTTAATTTGTGATTAGTTGCAAAAAAATCTTAGTAAGTGCTTGCATTGATGATTACAATACGTAATAACGACAGTTATGCACTCAACGATAGATTGTTTGGATAGTTTTTAAGTCAAAATGATGAAGACTTCAATCGTTTGCTACTCGACCCAGAAGTTCGTTGGCTCTAGAGAGGTTTATGTTTGAATCGATTTTCAAATCTCTTCTGAAAACAAAGATAATTCATTACGAGAAAACTGAATGAAGAGTAATGTTACATGGATTATTTGATAGATTTCAATAGCAAAATTAACGAGGTGAAATTAGTCTTATCAAGCACAAGAATTCTACTTGTTTGCAAATCCTTCTTAAATTGAAAAACGTCATATGTCTTACTGATTTATCTTCCATAATTGGAGGTAATACTTATTGATTTAAATTACAAAAGGAATTAAATTAGAGATTTAAAAACGGATAAATAATTACTATTACGTTTTTACACGCTAAAACCTCCTGCGTACACTACGAACGATTTAAGACCAGGAGCGTCATTTTAGCCTTTGATATTTTGATTTCATTAAAATTCATAGTAATTCATTAAATGACATGGATTTTTATAGCCAATTTCAAGGGGCGTCCCTATTTAGAATCCACGTCGAAATGATTGTGAATGATCGCTGAATGATCGCTGGTGAGCAAGCTTTCCAGGCCTGAATACATAAAGCTGGTCATCTGGCAGACTCCGGCAGACACTCGAAGAGACTAGCAGACACCCGCCCGCCCGCCCGCGGACAATATACTGTCATGGACACTCACATCAAGCACCGTAGCAGAGAGGGATACCGTCGCTGCCACGCCACCTACAAGACCTCTGAGGATCCTTCACCGACATCATCCCTGCGCCAGCTTCTCCACCACTGTTCAGAGAAAAAAATCTATCCATTCATAGTCTGTCACAATATGTAATATAACCTAATAAAATTCTCACTAGTTTCCACCTGCGTCTTACTGCCTGCGAAGTTACACACCCCTTAAGGTTACAAAACCCTTAAAGAACTGACGATTAACTTTTAGAAAATTAGTTAGAAGATCCAGATATGACGTTTAAAACTAGAAGCGATGCAACACAATTTCTATAAAGTATTTTGCATTTCAATTTAATTGTTTTGCTTAATTTCTGGGACGTTATTTAAAAAACTCGAATTAAGAGCGATTGCAAAATCCTTACTATAAATAATGCTGAAGTTTTATTTTTATCGTTTAAGTTTTGTTGTATTATATTGGCTCTGTTTCTAAATCCGTGTTATAAACGCGATAAAAAAAGTATGTTTTTATAAATTTATTTATTCTATTTGCTAGAATTGATTCAAAATATTTTGACTGAACTGGTAAAACAGATATAGGGCGATAATTGTTAGTGATCCTCTTATCGTCAGCTTTGTATAAAGGAGTTATTTTGCCAATTTTTAGGCAATCGGGGAATATTTACTTTTTCAAACATCGCTTTGTATGATAAATTACACACGTAAACAAAGGAAATATATTTAATTATAATAATAAAAATAAAAATTTATCGATCTGTTGTTTCAACCAATGAAAAATAAGCATTTAAATATAAAACAAGATGGCCGACAGTAACACGTGACAACAGTTTTCAATAATTTTGCAACGCGACAATAATTTTTCATAACCGTTGTTCGATTTAACTGAATATAAATTTAAATTCGATACATAATGTGTGAAAGCATTAGAAGAATAGTGATTATATTATACTATACAAACAATCTTCGTAATGAATGTGAGTTTTTCCATTTGCAATACATACAAATTATCATTGCTTCTGAAAAATAATTAAAAATAGTAAGAATCTTATACAATAGTTAATGACATTATATTATTATTATATATAAATATAATTGTACTATGACGTTAAACGTGAGGATATGACATTTTCATACTAACGTCCTATGTGCCTATAGTGATAAGCAAATAATTGTATATAGTGGGTAAAAGTCATAGGAAAATAGTATACAATACAATTGCTTACATAATTTAAAGTAATAAAACCTAATATCGTGTCAAAAAAATCATTTCATTCGTTTCATTCCGAGTGTGTCAAAATATCATATTTATAATACGTTAAGGAGTTTTATCAATAATTTTCTTAAGGAATGGCCAAATTCAAGCTATTTACTTAGAGCAAACATTAGTATGTCCTTTATGAAACAAAATACTTGCAGGTAATATGAGAACTGAAATGTGTAGTAGATATTGATTAGGTATTATGAACACAATTAAAGTACCAACCAATTAATTATATACATATAATCAGGCCTGCCGATAGAGCAGGGGGGAGGGGACAAATTCAACAAAAAATAAAGGGATTGGAACATTGCCTTCGAACGCACCCATTTTATATGTAGCACTTTCACAACAAACATTATTATTCGAAGGGACAGATTGTAGTTTTTTGAAGCGGCTCAATTTATTTGTATATCTTATGAATTTTAATAATTCAATTTGGTGAAAATAAATTGATCTATTGACTTGAGCTATATTTGTGATATGTTTATATCGGGAAAGTTAATTTGTATTTGATCTGATAGAAATGTTCCAATTAATATAAAACGTTTATTAAATTTATAGGCGACTTTTTTTATCTGTAGGTATATATCCATAATATTTAGAATATCTTTTCTCTGATTTTTATTTTCCGGAGTATTTTTGATAATTATTTTAATATTTTTTCATATTTTAAATTGATCATTATTAGCATCATTATATATTTTAATATATTGATTAATTTTTATTTTTCTCTGATTAGCAGTTACAGCATTTTTCTGATTTTTCAGATAATACTAGGTTCTAGCTTCTACTTGTGATGACAAATATTTAAATTTATAATTAGGTATTTTAGATGCTTATCAAACCATGGATCGTTGCCTATATTTTGATTATAAGAACTTTCACTTGTAGCAATTTTAATTTTATTTATAAAATTAATGAAGTTCTTAGTGACATTTTTTAATAATTTAAAATTGAAAGTTTTTAATAAATAGTTGTTTATAATTCATTTTAAATATCTCTTTAATTGGAAATTTCATATTATTTAGATATTCTATGAGTAATAGATTATGCTCACTTATAGCTAGGGTTCTCAATTATATGTAGTTTTTAAGTAGTCGAGTAGTGAATAAAAAATTGCTAATGTATTCGATTATTCGAATATATTCATATTTTTTAATCGGTTTTTACCGATATTAATTTATTTAACCAATTAGTACAAAAAATCAATTAATTTCTTGTAAAATATTATTAAATCAAAAAATAATTATTGCTTAGTAATAATTATTTTAATTATTCATTAATTACTTTTATAATCATTATTTTTTAATTTTAAAAAATATGCACAGCACAATGCAATGGCAAAAAAGATAAATTTATTAGTTTTCATACTTTTTGATCAGAGACGTATTTCCGTGAATGTCAAAAGCAAATATTTCCGCGAATGGCAAAAAAACAGCGGACATAGGAGTGAGTTTCGGGTTGTATTTCTTTCTAGGTATACGATTTGTGACTGTTTGTCGGTCAATTATTAGCAAATAAATAATACAGATAAAAGGACATTTTTTTCGAAACAAAATAAAGGCAATTTAAACATTTTCTTTTTGCTGCCGTGAAATTTTAAAAAAATTTAGGAAATTATCGCATAATATACGTATTCGAATATTGTGGAAAGAAAATAATAAAAATAATGAGGGGGGGGACAAATAGATTTTTTACTTCCGGGCACAAAGTACTCTAGTTACAGAACTAAGCTGCGGTGGTGAGTTATTGTTGATGGGTTTTTAAGTTTGTGGTTATTGTGCAATACTGGATGCTCTGCACGATTTCAATATATGTACAGGCTTGGCCATAACAATGGCCAAGCTTCTTGTTGGAATCAGAGGGTGGCGTGGTCTGTGTCCGGAAATATTTTCTAGTAGGAATCCATTAAAATGGATTCCAATATTGAGATATAAATGTGACAATTCATACTACCCTCGCAAGTGTACAAATTTCCTACCCCCGCTGCTGCCATGCAACCCCAGACCATAATGCTTCCACCACAATATTTGACTTTGGGTACTACGCAATCAGGTAGATATTCTTCTTTGACTCTTTGACGCACGTGTACTTATAAAAAAGTATGGTTATCTTAAAACATCAATGCTCTAAAAAAATAATAATATTTTTTTATATTAACCAATTTTAGATTAAAGCTATGTTAAAGTTTGATTCATCGGACCAAACGATTCGCCTAATCTTCAGATGTCCAATATCGGTGTTTTCGGGCCTACTCTAACCTTCGAGTTTTATTTATTTGTGTCGGGCTTTAGTCCCACATCGTTGAGCCTTCTTCTCACCGTCCGTAAAAAAATATATGGCCCTCCGCTTGCAGAGATTTCAGCAGACATCTTTGAAGACTTTTAAGACGATTTTTAAGGGAACGCGAACCAAGATTCAATCTTCCTGGGCAGTTGTCTTTGGTTTTATTCCAGTTTTTAGACAACGTGTCGTGAACAATTAATGTGCTTACTAATTCAGTTCTTGCGAATGCAATAAAATTATATTCGCTCTTTTAGTTTCACTTAATTGGCATTTTTTGCCATTTTTAAATGGGTATATAATATTAAAAAAAAATATAACGACAAATAAAGGCCGAAATTACGCAACTGAACATAACGATCACTTAAGCGAGACTGAGCAATTAGACTTGCAATTCCTTTTTAAAACTCTAGGGAGCAATTAAAAACGACGAAATTCTTTCGTATAGTTCTCAGAATTACGGTTAAAATCACTTGCTAAGATATTTGGGTCAGAGTATGCACTTGTAAAGGGTTATACACCATTTCAAGGGATGCCCCATTATTATGGCTAATGCTATATAATTTTGTCCTAAATTTAAACTTAATATGGCGTTTCACAATAATTTTGCGAATGTCCTAATCGACTATAATATTTTTTTCAGGCTGAAATATTCGGCAACGGGGAACTTAGGTATTCTAGCATAGGTAGCAGCTGTAATTAAATCTGAAAATAATATCGGTGCAGTTTGATCTGGGCAGCGGTGTCGAGAGCGCAGCCTCCAGGGGGCGACGCGCGCAGCCTCCACCCCCGGAACATGTGACGGGGCGTTCGGCAGTGGGCCTCCGTCCTCGTCTCGTCGCGCTCGTTCGCCCCGCCATGCGTTCCTAGTGTAGTTGTTTCGGTGTGTGCTCTCGTGTGCTGCTGGAGGTGTTCCGGCCGAGGGGCGGCGAGGAGGGGGGCTCGCGCCCTCGCCGGGTCGCGCTGGAGTCTCCGGGGGCGCGCCGAGGGCAGCTCGCCTGGCCGCGCTACTACGGCTCCATGCTCACGCACAGCCACTCGGACGGAGAGTTCCCCATCTACTCGCAAGGTGTGCCTTGTTTACCCACACGGAAAACCCCCCAAAACCCAACCCTCTAGATCTTACTATTTTTCATATTGACTCAAATATTCCAAGCTCTCGCTTGTGCGAGTGTTGTTGTTAAAAGCGTAAACCATTTACTCGCACGTTCGTTATTATTTACCCACGCGGAAAACCCAATTTTCATTTTCTTCTCAGACATAGCATATTTTAAAAAATATTTATTTTGTTTTTTTGAATACGTTGGAGATTATATGGTATTATTTATAATATGACAAGATTCCCATATACTCGCAAGATTTACGACGCACTCGTGTAATTATTTACCCACGCGGGAAGCTCTCACATAACCTAACCCATTTTTTAATTACGTTTGAAATACTTATTAAATATACTTAAAAAATGGATAATAAAACTTATATACTAAATATATATCAATACAACTCCCTATTGCTTTAAAATCTTATAATTTTAGTTAAATTTAAAAAATATAGAGTTAATAGTAGAGGTGTAAACCCAAACTTCGCATCTCTATTTCAATTTCGAATAATTATGAAATGGATAGCTCTCGAACTGTCTGTGTTAACGCAAATAGAATATAATGAAAGTTCTAAAACAAATTATATTTAGATAAAGTCCAAAATACAAACTAAACCAAAAAAATATTGCTCTACAAAAATATTGCTAATATTGCTCCATAGTTCATCTGCGCTTGGATATTACACTATATTTTAAAAATAGGATAGCTATGCTTCTAATAAGAGAATATTGTTCAAAGTATATTCAAACCGAGCTTTAGTCAATTGGAGGGCGCAAAAATAATTATAACTTCTCAGAAGTCAAAAATTCACATCAAAAGCAATAAAATCGTGTCCTTTGCGCACCAGGCAAAAGCGCCCCGATATAATCGCGCAGCGTCATATGCGCGCCGACATAATGTTTAATATTTTTGGGTTAGTAAAAAGTATTAAAAAATATTACAGGAATTTTGGCGTAACATATACTTTTTTATTTAAATATTTAATGTGGTATATTTTTATTGTTAATTTGTGAATTGGAGTGATTAAATAAACACAGTGGTACCTCGAGTTACAAACATAATTCGTTTCCAATTGTGGTCGTATCTTAAAACCCAATTTCCCATTACATCTTACTGATTACATGAATACTAAAATCGATACACAAAAAAAACATACACGTACCTGCTGCCTACGTCGCACACACGTGTAGATGACACGTGTCTCGAATTTAAAAAAGTTCGTATCTCGAAAAGTTCGTAAGTCGAGGTACCGCTATAGTGTTTTTATATGCTATAATGTAATAGATTTAAATATGCACTCTACTAGTTTAAACAAAAACAATAGTTTAACTACAATCCCAGTTAAAAAATTATATTTTTGGTAATTTATTACTTTTAATATTACATAGTAAAAATATTATATATTCCTAAATTCCATGCGCTTTAGATCTGTTTTCTTTTATCTTACTAATTTATAATTTACATGTCTCTGTTTTTTATTTACTTCCACAGTTCTTTAGTTAAAATTGTTGCTATTTATGTACAGATCGTTGACAATAATCTATTATATTCATCAGAGACGTACATTTACAAAATAAATAAATAAGACAAGAATTTCAATATACAATATATTATAAAAGCGACAAGTGGCGTGCGCACGACTAAATTCTTTATGCTTTCATCACAATAACGTCAAAATTTTGATAGAAAATGACGTCAATATTAACAATGAAATATTAATATGTCAATAACACTAGCGCTTGAGCAAAATTATGTGTTGGCCATTTAGGGTTGATGGGGAAATTTAATTAAAAAGGCTTACTAGAGAAGCGGGTAATTAATGAAACAGTTTATAAATAATACATCTATAGTTATATAAATTTATACATAATGTAATGTGACTTATAAGATTAAAATATGACGTCATACAGAGCCTCATTTACGCCTCATATTTTATTAATATATACCTAAATTTAAATTAGAACTATCCACTAAAATTTAAATGCATATTTTAAATATTTTACTAAAACGTCCGTTGAACGTGGGTGGATTAAGACCGGTAATTTCGGTTAAAATCGGTCCACTTGTATAATACATATAGGTCGGTTAGCTTTAAAGACTCATTAAAATTTTATTTTTTTAATATTCTAGCAATAAACTTCTTTGCTAAAACAATAAACGATTTTCACTTTGTTCTAAGTCTAACTAATAAAATTTGTTGGAAATACAAGAACAAAATAGTTTTAGAACCGTCTTCGTTGCAGTTTTGACTAATGCAACTCGGTCCATAACGGTCTTTGAGCCTGGCCCTTCGGGGCTCAATCTTCACGCATGTTAGGCGGCGTAACAGAAATCATTGTCTTAGATAATCAATATCGACACATTTCGGATGACATCCAAAATTTTTGCACTCGTTACCGAGCGTTCCCACTGCAACGGCGCCGACACGATTTTATTGCTTTTGACGCGAATTTTTGACTTCTGAGAAGTGATAATTGTTTTTTGCGCCCTCCTATTCGCTAAAGCTCGGTTTGAATATACTTTGCCCAATATACTCTTATCAGAAGTATAGCTATCATATTTTAAAAAATAGTGTAATATCCAAGTGCATAACAAACTATGGAGCAATATTTTTTTACAGCAAAATTTTTGCCCTAATTTGTATTTTGGACTTGACTTAATGAAAGTTCTAAAACTATAATTCGATATAAAACTTTGATTATGTTAAGTTTGGTTTTGAACAGCAAATGAACGTTTCGAAACTGTCATAGAGCAGCATATAATTTCACTAGCATCTTTCAGTTAAATTTTATTTTCGCTAGTAGAAATATATATCTACTACTGAAAACATAATTTTTCTGAAAATTACACATTCACTGTAACATTTTTCGCATATAAATAAATAATGATGAGTATGCAAATTAATATATTAATACATATGTAAAAGTTAATATTATATAATTTTACTACCACCTGCCAGATAAATTATATTTTCACTGGTAAAAAAATGTAGCTGCCAGTGAAAATTTATTTCAATATGATTTCATTGAAATGATTCAAGACTGTTTTTTTTTAGATTTTCTTTGAGGGATAATCTGAGAAGTTCATTGATGTCATTTCAGTTATTTTCAATATTTTTATTTCAGTAAGATTCCTAGCATTTAATTTAATGCCATGAATTTTTCTGGCCAAATTCAAGGGGGGCCTGATTTTGAGTCGCGAATCCCAAATACGAAGAGGAAAATTTTCCCATCTATACTGTTCTTTTCCAAATTACCAGCACACAAATCATGATTAAATCTCACACGTCACTTTTGGGTGTTAATTCCGTTAAGCGCTACCAGACCGAAGCAGGACCTCTCAGGACGTCCTTTGTCGTTTCCGTCGCGAGTCGCATTCCCATTCTGGACACGTACCCTTCGGAGAGCTTTTGTGACCGCGGTCACTGTGTTAGAGACCTTATCTTTTTGTCCGCTCGGATTTGAATTGCGGACAAACTTCGCTCAAAAGGTAATTACCATCACCCACGCAAAAATGCGAAAACGCTTGTGGCGCACAAACCACCAAAATTTGCAACGCTGTGTATAAAATATTAGAAAGAGCAAAAGCTAAGGAAGTCTATCTTCATCTATTCATAGTGAGCTCGGACAAAGCCCTTCCGCTCATGTTATGCATAATGAAGGACACACATAACCCTCGAACGACCTTGGTTCGTCTAGGACGGATTCAGATTGTTGAAGTAATTATTACTGAAAGTAATAAGTCAGCTACGCTCAGAAATGAATGGAGTCGGCTAAATCAGCAAACAGATTCACAATGTAGAACATAGTTTCTTAACATATGGATCACGAACCTAAATTTGTGTTACTTTGCAGCCAGAAAAACGCTAGAAAATCTGTATCTTTACAACGGTAACAATATTTTTTAAGTCAATAAATTTTAAATTTACAATTCGAACGGTTAGCTTCTGAAAGTTTGTGGTTATTGTGCAATACTGGGTTTCCTGCACGATTTATATGTTATATACTGTCGACGCCAAACCTCTTGTGAGAATATCTCTCTTTAATTTATTGAAAGTTTAAAGTAATTATGGGCACAACACTGTTGTCGCCTTCTAATTATTTTCTCCATAGTTAAAAATCAACTAAACTCATTATAGAAGTCGTTTCTTCAAATTGTATTACATTGTTCGAAAGTATTTGATGTTTCAGGGATCTCTAAATTAATAATTAAAGTCTCTATGCTTATTTAAAGAATAGTTCAAGCTATTGATTATATTAGTTAATAGTAAAATTTTCAATACAAAAATCTCTACAATAAAAATACATGAAGTATGTAGTTCACTGCTGTCATTGTTATTTTGCTTTTCAATTATAATTATTTTGTTATAAAATTAATAATATATACATAGAAAAGTATATATTCAATGAGGTTTTTCACCACAAAAATTTAATTTGTATGTAAATCTAAGCGCTAATATATATTTATATCCATATCCATATATTTGTTTTAGTTTAAGATTAGCACATGTGATTTTTGTTAATAATTTCCTATATAAATAAGTGTAAAAAACACTAATTATAATAATACAGTAAATTAAAAATCATAGAAAATTAAAACAGAGATTTAAAAGTTAGAAATTCATTTTTATTTTTATATAATAATACGCAAAAAAATTATATAATATTCCATATACTTATATAGGATCATATATTTTTTACATAGGTGTATACAAACAAACTCTTAATAAACGTATTATTATTATTAAAGATTTACACGAAATGTTTAGTATACTATTAAATATTAAAAAAACAATTATGGTGCATACCTAAAATATACGAGCACCTCCCTGCATAAATTGTTTCAGCAAACCTTTATAGGGAAAATTAATTATTTTAGAATTAAAGGTGCTTCAACTTAAATTATGTACATAAACCAATTTTCATATTAAATAAAAAAAAAATTATATCTTGGAAATATTTTTTTTTGTTGATATAGAGACCATCGACTGTTTAGGACATATTTTGAGAATAATTTTATTTGAAAATAATTCAACAAATACTGTTACAAAAATATGAATAATAGCTAAATTATGTATGTATGTACAAATATCCATATTTTTGCTCAAAATTTTAACAGCTTTATTAAACATATTGCTTTTTGAGACGTATGGGCTTGCGTATCGCGCCTTTTCTTTCTCCCATCTCGTTCGCTGACGTTTCGACCACCGATGTTGGGGTCATCATCTTGAGCGTAATCTCTTAGCCGCCGCAGACTTTTCAGCTGCATCGTCATTGATTCGATCTTGTGATTTTATTTGTTGCAAACGAGATGCGAGAAAGAAAAGGTGCGATACGCAAGCCTTCACATCATAATAAATTAAGTAACGTGTTGAAATTACAGAAATATGAAAACACACGTAAATTAAAAATATAATAAAATATATATTGTATATATAGATTTATTTATATTTATTTAGCATTTATATTGTATAGTTCAAAACACAATGTACAACGCTTGCAATAATATAAGGTCCACTTCGCAATACAATGAACAAAAGTTGAATCAATTAACTTTTTTGGTCCTTGTCGTCCCTAAGGCTTTTTACTTTTGAAATTGCCGATTAGCTCATCAGCTAAACAGTTTCTTACAGCCAAATGGAATTGTTTTTTTCCTCTGGGTTTTATTGTTTCTTTGTATGAAATAAAATAATTTAAGTTTTTGTGAGACTTTCGCTTACACTTCTGGCTTGTTAGAGGTCTGAATAAAACACATATTTTATGAAACAATGGTTTTATTTATGCATGTGTGTCAAAATACTTTTCAAAAACTTTAATTAAACGAATTTTATGTGAGCTATGCGCTTGCAAGGAACTCACGTCACGCGTGTTGATTTTCTGGCAGTCGCTGAGAGACTGAGAGAGTACTTGATCTGCGTCGCGTCACTTGGACCATCTGATGGCTATTGGACTGTCTCATGCTCGTCCCTACTGCTGGCACAGAAATTAATATAAATAATTATTGTTGATTTTTCTATTTTTTATAAAAAATATTTCTTCGAATTGTGACTCTAAAAATGTTTCTTCCGATCCCCAAGAGCATTGGGAGGTCGAGTCCTATGATTTGCGCATTACTGCTCTACCTGAAAACCGCCAAACATTGACAGATTACTACCCCGTAGCAACTTAAAAATACCTATGCCTAGAATCCAATGAATTGTATAGAAAAAACGGAAATCGTTTCTTTGAATCAACTCGAATAACAAGAAGTACTTCGTTTCACTGGATTTTCAGACAGTAGAGCCATATTCAAGAACGCTATGAACTAGCTGCGAATCGCCAAAAAATTGGTAAAGTGACACGTTCCGCGTGACGAAGCCGAGCATCTTCGACGCCTTATCGCAAACTTTGACGTTGTGCATACAAAATCTACGTCACTCTTGAGTCGATGAAACTATAATATAAGAAAATTCCGCCGGACAAAGGATCCGGAAAATATAAAAAAGTGACTCATGGCAGTGCTGAAAGGTAGCCATTGTCAATCGATGTATTTTTGAAAATAGAGTGAATCTGAATTTGTACAAATACTTTCAGTTATTAATTTCCGCATGTATGACGTTGTTACAGAGAAGAAAGAGCAAAGGAACCAGATTGGATCTCTGTAGTGCTCCGAAAAACAATTATCATGGCTCGTATACTAATGATATACATATTTCTAATTAATAATCTGGTGAAGTATCAACAAATCAGTGAATGTGAATATAACGCAAGACAATGTGTTTATAGTTAAGTTATCATTATATTGTAATATGAGTGATATTTTTGTGTGTTTTATAAAATATTTTCAACTTTAAATTTGAATATGTTTTCTACTGAAGGGAAAAAAGTGCTATCAAAATTTTGAATACATTTACATTAATTTATGCGTTATTATATTATGTGTAAGATAAGGCTGAAGTTGCGTAAGACACTTGAAAAGGAAGACTTAAAGAGGAATGACAAAGACGGGTATATAATATATTCATGAATGTTTTTGGCATATTAAACCATATAAATCATGAATAAGTAATGATCAAGGTTGTACGCTTAAACTAGACTGCAAACTATCATTTATCATAGTATAAAATTCCCAAAGAATAGAGATGTGTATTTGTTTTTAATAATGTATTATTCTTACGAGCTACGTTTGCTCATTGTAGAGCACTTCATATCATTTATTTTGAGAACCACTTTTTATTTGTTGTATTAAATATACTCTGGTAGAACATAATACTAATAAATATAGGTGTTAATAACCAATTACCGGGAGAAGTCAGGAAATCCAGATCTATACAAGGATACAAAACAACCTCTGTATAGACAAAACTCTATAATAAATAAAAATATATTTTAGATAATAATTAGCAATTACATTACGTTTTCGGATTTTTACTGAAAGAAGTGCGAAAGATAAAAATTTATAAGCATTACTAATTATATTGATATAGTATAGTAATATCCAAATTCAAGTGGCACAAAAATTAATTAAACATTATATTAACGTTAAAAATAAATTAAAGGGATCGTTTTCGACAGAAGAAAACGACGCTCGTTCGCAAGAATTTCCCTCGTGTTTACGGTGTATATTATAAAATAAATTGTACAATTACCACACGTGAAAGCTCCCGAGATAAAAGCTCAACTCTTGCCAAAACGCCCGTCGTGTATGTTACCAGAGCAAATATATTTCGCAAGAGAAAGCTTCTCTGTTCGCGGAGAAATTTGCATTAGTTTTATAATATAGCGCGAGCTTTCATTATGATGCTGTGAAATTTAATTAAGTACGAGCGTATCTAAATTGTGATCTGCTTTAAATAGAGTTCAACAAAAAATTTGATGCACTTCCTTTTTATGAGATTACACTTTTTTAATGTTAAATTTAAATTTACTATAAATTATTATCCGAGAGCGTCCGCAAATTTTCTCATGGGAGCTTTTGGCGAATTTCACAACGCATTCCGCATAGTTTGCACGTCACATGTGTTTCTAAAGCTGCCCATGTGGATGTATTTATTTCCCTGAACAAGCTACTTTTTACTTTGGTCCGAAAGCCTTTTTACTTTTGTCAGGCGAACAAAAGTTTTCGATTGTGTTCTATAAATATATCCAATTGGAGCTTTTTAAACTTTTTTAATTTGTGATTCTGATACTTCGGTTGGCAGCAGTAGCTCGCTATAGATTTTAACCTATTAAATATTAATATATTTAAGAAATATACACTTTTATTAATACGAAGAACATAATAAAAAATATGATATTCAATTATTATTTAAAAAAAATTGAAAACCATTTATATTTAGACATAAAATTCATTGTTCATAGAATTGTAGTAAAATACACCATTGTGCTTCATATTTTCAAAAGCTTATATCATTTACATTTAACGAGTATATCGATTAAAAAGAAAAGTTCTATATCAAATTTGGATTATATTGCTCCGTTTTTCATTAAAGATTTTTTTTTCGAAATTTTTCAATGGAATTTTTTATCAGTATTTGTGAAAATACGTTTATTGCTCGTTCAAATGGGTCAAACAAGTGGGACAAGTGGCACGTGACTCTTGTTGCAATTCTTGCCAAAATCCTTTGAAGAATTATAGCCGTTCCGAATACCTTCCTTTTGAAAACATGGAAAGCTTTCAATATACCACATCTATAAGTCGAAAATAACATATTTATACATAGAGGAACTCTCTTAATCAATTTTTAATGAATCAAAAAAATATTTTTATTTCAATGCTTCAAAATATAAGTACTCATCTCAGTCATTTTTTTTAAATTATATTAGCAGATAAATATTCCGATGGCCTTTTTTCACATCTTCTGAATTTTTTTCTGTCTAGAAAGTATTGCATTAATTAAAATAAATAGTAGTCTGAAGGAGCAAGGTCTGGTGAATAAGGTGAATGAGATAAAACCTTCTAATTAATTTCCTCGATTTTATTTTAATGCTTCAAAATATAATTTCTTTCACATCTCGGTCTTTTTTAAAATTATATTGGCAAAAAATATTCCGATGGTCATTTTTTCACATCTTTTGCATTTTTTCTGTCTAGAATGTGTTGCATCGATTGGAATATGTGATAGTCTGCAGAATAAGGTGGAAGATATAAAACCTTCTAACTTATTTCCTCGATTTTCTTTTAATGCTTAAAAATATAATTTATTTTTTACATCTTAGTCATTTTTTTAGTGATATTATCAAAAAATATTTCGATACCCCCTTTTACACATCTTCTACATTTTTTCCATCGATTGAAATAAACGGTTGTCTGAAGGAGCAAGGTCCGAAGAATGAGGTGTATGAGATAAAATTTATTTTAATGCTGCAAAATATAATTTCTTTCTCATCTCAGTCATTTTTTTAAATTATATTAGCAGATAAATATTCCGATGGCCCCTTTTTCATATCTTCTGAATTTTTTTCTGTCTAGAAAGTGTTGCATCGATTAAAATAAATGATAGTTTGAAGGAACAAGGTCTGGAGATTAAGGTGAATGAGATAAAACCTTCCTCGATTTTATTTTAATGCTTCAAAATATAATTTATTTTACATCTAGGTCATTTTTTAAATTATATTGCCAAAAAATATTCCGATTTTTTCACATCTTCTGCATTTTTTTCCATCTAAGAAGTGTTGTATCGATTGAATATGGATGAGATAAAACATTCTAATTAATTTTTTTAAACCATCTTTGACATTCAAGGATATCTAATGAATAACTTACCACATTTTTTTATTAGCCCTAGTGTCCTTAATTTTTTTAAATAAATTAATGTAACATGAAATTTTGTATAAATTGTTAACTTCATAAAAATATAACCATCGTGAATTTTAGGGCCAAGTTTTTTAAATATCGGAATGTGGGGTTTATATGTACACCAACACAAGATATAATATAATAAAAGAGCTGTACCGACAATTGATCCCTCGGATAAATGATCCTCCAAAGTTTCTTCAAGTATTTATATTCTTAAATACCATCATCCGTGAAGGCTATAAATATAAAATATTATATTTAAATAGGATGGGAGCAAATTTATAAAAAGATTGCTCTCGTACGAAATTACATATAATTTTCATAACTAAATTGTTATTGAAGTTTAAAATTTTTTTTTATTATTAATAGCTAATAATATTTTCTGTCAATACTTTACTTAAATGCGCATTCGAGATTATATTTTACTATTTAAAAATATGCTATTTGAGATATTCTGGATTTTATATGTCTATATATACGTTTTTTATTGATTTTATTATAAATTTGCTTCCATCCTATTTAAATATAATATTTTATATTTATAACCTTCACGAATGATGGTATTTAAGAATACAGATGGAGGATCAATTTCCGGGGGGATCAACTGTCGGGTGACCAATCGTTAAGAAACCAAAAAAATACATTCTCATGTATCAATGGCCAAAGCCACTGTTAAAACATATATGTATGAAAGAAAACGACATTTATTTATAGATTACGTTATATTTATACAACGAGGAATGAAAAAAGTATTGAATCACTATTTCATTTATAAATCCAATTAATATATAAAATCTTCACTTACATTACATTTTTTTCTCAAATACGAAATATACATAATGCAATGTTACAATTACAAATTTGATATTTAAAATCAGGAAACATGTGTAACATTTATTTTACAATGCTCAACTAAGCAGAAGCAATGTACTTTTTAATTTCAATTTTTACATTCTGTCGTTTTTATAATAAAGCCTGTGTTTTTTATGTTGCTATAGTAATGTATGTTTCTAAAATTAAATTAACGAACAGCCATAAAGTAAATTATGCCAGTTTGTCTCTTCTTTCATTTTTGAATTAAAACTTTTAGTAATAATTTTTTTTTATTAATATCTCAATATTTTAAACGACGTATTATATATTTTATTATGTCGTTTAACAAAATACATAAATTGTATTACATACTACGTAACTTAGTTTACATTTCAACCATACAAGTGCTCTTAATATTGAACGTTTTACAGCTATTGTATTATATTTTATAATCATCTACCAAAGGCAAAAAATAATATTGAATAAATTTTATTTAATTGCGTTTAAAATTTAAAAAGATATCTCATATCTTGTAATGATTCGTTGATATTTATATTTGCGAATTCTTGAATTTATATATGTATGAACACATGAATAGCGTAGTCCGTTAGATCTAGACTAGTAACATAAAGACCGCGGGTACGAGCCACGCAGCAGACTCGAACTTTATTCATAAAAAGTGCGCAAAGTGACAATCATATATTATATCTATTAATAAAACAAATAATATTTTTTAATTGTTTGCTAATTATATTAATGTAGGTATATGTTACAGTAAATCAATGACGTCATTTGAGGGAGGGGGCAGGTGGGGGCATTTGCAAAACTTTCGTTGTCTTTAATGTATTTTAAATATATTTCTGGAGTACAGATATCAAATTTATCATTTTTTTCCCTTTGTTTGTAATATTCAGATCGATGTATTATATTTGATAATTACGTTTTAAGGTATGTTTCTTAACGATACTGAAAATAAGGCTTTATTATTATTTTTATTTTTATTTTTTCAAAAACATATAAGAAATTATGCGCTCATAGAATGTTACTGGGCAGCATCATTTTTCAATAAATATAGACCAATGATTCCACCAGTCAATAAAGCATACAAAATAGTGACTTTTTGTGGTTGTTACGCTATCTCAATAATGGCTTGTCGGTTTGTTTTTCACTTTAAATGCAGAAGTTTTGGGTCATCCTCAATACTACGCTCCACAACAGAATCAACTTCTTCCGTGCGCACTGTATGACGTCTCTACGGATGCGTATTATCAATTAGAGTATGCGTGGTGCAAAAATGATCCATGATTATTCGAATTACTTGCACGGATGGACGTTTATGTCGACGTAAAATGGACGTAGCGCAAGT
Organism: Plectrocnemia conspersa; assembly: GCF_051122295.1. Taxonomy (NCBI): domain Eukaryota; kingdom Metazoa; phylum Arthropoda; class Insecta; order Trichoptera; family Polycentropodidae; genus Plectrocnemia; species Plectrocnemia conspersa. The sequence continues at coordinate 34,642,029 of NW_028277169.1, read as the reverse complement.
TTCTAAAGAAAACATTCTTTATAATATTAAAATTATTTTTTGTCCAGTATAATTTATAACCGAAATAATCAGTTTCTGCAAAAATCTGTCCCCAAAATTCATGTCTAGAATAATTCTGTATATTGCAGTTATAAGTGCATTAAAATTTCATAGTGCTGTCATTACAATTCACACATTTACATTCGCGGATTAGATTAATTATTTATTATGTGCTCTTAGCAGAGCTTCTCAAAATTTTCTCCCACATTAATTATGAGCATATCTAATGCGACCAAATTTAATCCGGCCTATCTAAACTCGTAAGTAACCAAATACCACAGGCTTGATATATATAACGCGTTTCGCTAACGCGCATGCGTGAGCTCGAACAGTGTTCGTCCAACTCTAACTTGTTTAGTGTCGCACTCGCTTTAGTAAAGAATGCAACGTCTAAAATTAGAATCGTGCACGTCTGCAATGTTCTATAATCTAATATTACATAGTGATAGTGACCAGTGATTAGTGATGATTAGATCGGGAATGCTACGATTCGGGGAGTTTTTCGGTAATTTTTTTACATAGTTTTTCCTGTCGGGGTATTCAATTTAGATCCAGGTAAATAGCCCCAAATGGCAAACTTTGATCTTGAGACTTTGCGAAGCACTCCCCTCGGTATTGTTTCGAAATACAGCGGCGAATTCCGAACGTATCTAGTGTATACACAAACGTGACTTGAACCACCCCCGGGGCGCCCACCCTCGGGGGTTACAAAACTCCCGGTAGTGAAATGCATCAAAGTTGGGAGAACTTTACAAACGGCTCGCCCGCATACATCATCATATTTATAGCACGCGGGTGTTCCTCGGCTATCTTAACGTTATAAACTTAAGATTTAAAACCATTTGAGTGATTTTTAATAGAAATTTGAGCAACTTTTATTAAGCAGCTTAAATAGTATGTACAACGTCACTGACCTTTATGAAAAGTGTCGATTCTGTCGCTAGCGTGTATATGTTACAGTGAGTGTGTGTAATAGATTTTAACTGGCATTCCAGTGAAATTTTATCGAAATATATTTTAGCCAGTTAAAATATATTTCTACTAGTAAAATAATAATTTCACTGACAAATTAAATTAAATGCTGTTCTAAGCTGCAAGGCCTAAGTGATGGCTTTCAATTGACAATTTTAAACGCTACTTAGCTGAAAATATAACTTCGCTAAAAATACATATACGTATTGCTAAATTAAGACTTAATATGATTCAGACGCAATCATTTTTTTGCGACGTAATTTGTTATTTGCAGGAATCGAGTTATATAAACGTTTGTTTATTGAAATTTAATCAGTGTAAACAAGGCGTTGATATTTTTATCATTCGTGTGAACGATGCGATGAACCGATGGTATAATTTTAATATTTGACACCGAGAACAATACAGTACTGTTGCCTCGTGTAATCCATTAAAATTCGTCAAATGCTATATATATATATATATATATATATATATATATATATATATATATATATATATATATATATATATATATAAAGAGACAGATACTTGCACTAGGAGAGAGAGTCCAATCAATTCCTTCTCCTGGTCTTCAATAGTAACACTTGCGAAACGTACATTTTCTGTTCATATCCAAACCCAACTCAACTTACTAAAAGTTTAAAGACTAACTATAGTTGTTCAATTTTTATTATATATATTTGTTTTTGTTATGTTTGTGTTTAAACAACATTTTAGAGCAGCGTGTAATCAGTTAAATATTATTTTATAAATATATTATGTATATATGTATCTACCGGTGAAAATCATTTTTTATATATGATTTTACTGAAACAGTTTCAGTTGAATTTTATTTATAATAGTAAAAATATAACGTTTTAGTTAAAGCTTATAATGTTACATTTATTGTATACTTTCGCTAGGTAATGTATGCTTTACCTAGTGAGTGTATGAACTCTCCGACGTAAGTTAATTACATCGTTTGATAACGAACCTAATCGCAAGCGAGTTTGATAATTACTCTACCAAACATATTTATTTTTATATACATTGACCATAATGTGACTCACCTGTCTATCCAAAAAAGTTGTAGAGCCAATAAATCAAATATAGCCAACGAGAGAGCGTTGCTCAGAATAGTGAACACCCCATGAATAACTCTCTGCAACGAAAAATTAAAAATGAGCAACAAGATTTACCTTACATAAATGATTTAAAATACCTTTCAAATATATATTTTCATTTTTTGAAAAATGATTTTTAGTGGATAAAAAATTTGCAAAATAAAATTTTCTTTCTTAGATTTTCCGAAAAATAATTAAAATGGGTTTTTATTATTTTATTACAATTTTTTTTATTTTAATGCACTTTATAAAACAATATATTTTTTTTTAATTTTTATTATCTCCTCCAAATTTGCCATGTTCTATTATATTAAAGCTTATTACTTTTTTTTAATATGGCAACTCCAGTGTACGCTAAGTTAACATTTTAAATAAACACAATAGTACATTGTTCATATTTTAATTTAATTTTAACTTTGGTGTTTAACTGAAGTGATTTACCGGTGCATATATTGACTAGTTAATATATGTTTTGGTAATGTCTCAGGTCGTAGAACTGTCACTGGGCCGTCTAAGCGTCTCTTTGCTGGAGCGTCGTCTACCCTATCTCTCCTGAAGTCGTACCTTTTGTACCGTTGATTCGGAACGTCTCCAGCGAATCACAACAATTTTTGGGCTTGAATATTTGATCAATGAAATGTGTAAATGTCTTAATTTAAAGGGGTATAAATAATGGTGTTTTTTTGTCCAAATAGAGTATTTTTTGTGCAGTTAATAATGTACAGAAGGGTATGGATTCTCTCTTCATTACGATGGTAATAATGATGTGATAAATGAGCGTATTTTGACACATTGTCTATGCATTCCATTACGTCCAAAATAATTGTTTTTTCTCTAAAAATTATAAGGGTCTGTTCAGCTGCAAAATCATCAACCTTTCGGGCTTGTCATATCTTGTGTTATTGCTTAAATTGCAGTAGGAAAAAAACAACTAAAAGTTTAATTATTCACGCAGTGGGTGCTATGTTGTGTTAGGATTTATAAGCATTCATTTAGAATTTATAAAGCACTGCATTATTATTTGTAATGTATTCTGTGTCGTTCTACTATACAACTGTCAAAATTTTGATTGTATAAGTTGCCATTTGAAAAATAAGAAGTCTGTTCTTATAGGATCATACTTTTTGCGCCACCTTTTAAATAGCATATACATACATGCTACATACTTTTTTTGTATTGCAAATCTGACATTTAAATATGAAAAGTACAGAAGTGACTCACGTACAGAAAATGAGAAACAAAGCTATGGTAGAGAATTACTATGTCTGTGTCGATTTTATTAGAAATCATACTTCAGATCATATCGACTTGATTGATCGACAGCATGGTTTTTTATATAAATATCAATAGCAACGAATCTGCTATTTTTAAATTATGTGACGAAAAATATCAATATAGGCAACCGAGTAGATGTCATCTACGTTGATTTTGAAAAGGCTTTTGATAAAGTTTGTCATCCTTTAATTATATAAAAAATGAAATTCATTTTTTATATGTTCAATACGGGCCACATCGGGATTTTCTCAAGGTTATATCTAAAAAAGTGAAAATAAAATAAATCTCTATAATGGATCATGCAGTTTGCAATATTTTTTACTGTTTTTTAACATACTTTTTCATCTGTGATGTTGCTTACATTCTCAGGTGCTGAACGATATTGCCGTCGTTCATCTTTTCAAGCACAGAGAATATTTATATATTGAAAAATAGATTGATCCGATAGTTTTCAGTGATTGTACGATTGTAATTATAGCTACAGAATAACACAACGTTTCGGCTCCCGATGTTAAGGTCATCATCTTGAGCGAGAGCGTTCTGTTCCAAAAAAAAAACTTTCTAGCTGCTAATGTCTTTAATGTTTGATTAACATTTTGTTACATATATCATTGCCATAGAACTACTCTAAAAATTGCTTTAATCGATTCCATATTAAAATAGTATATTGTATCTACATATAAACAAATATTATTTTCTTTCACACAAAGAATTTTGACAAAGTTTTATACAGATTTTTCTTAAACCTGTTTTAGTCCAAATCCATGCTTCATTATTCTTTAAAAATATTAAATTTTATATTTAAAGTAATAAAAAAATATTAAAAAATGTTTTTTCTATTTCTCGATATTTTAAGAGTAAATCTTGTCCCGTCGAGAATTCAACGTATACATCGATAAAACACGTTTATGTGTACTTATACTTTTTTTATAATTTGATAACTATTGCTATCGCGATTGGCCTAATGAATTATCTAATCTCTACCGCTATCAAGACGTTTACAATACAGAGGTTCCATTATTCTTGTCGCATTACTTGAACGTGCAGGTTTTGACAATTTCGATAGTCAAATGTTGAAGAAGTTCAAGATACTTACCCCGAAACCCGAAAGGAAATTGACCGACGTCGAACTGACTGAAGGTAAACCATTAACTTAACCGCCAGTTATTTTTAACTAAATATAATTATACGCAAATGTGAGTGGGTGTCTATGTACATATTCGTTTTCAGTGTTGATAAAGTTTAATATTCTTTTTTTTTTGCCACCATTTGCGGCGTTTTACAATGTAAATTAGTTCAGGAGTGGAAGTTTGGTTAAACCTCTTTGCATACGATACGAGAATTTTAACTGTTTGGTATTTGAACTGGGAGCGTTTTATTTTAACGTTAGAGTGCTCTTGAGCTCCTTAGGATTTAATAGTATATTTTTTTTATTTAAAAAGGGATCGAATTAAATATTTCGTTTGGAGGAGTTAATTTATTTATAATAATTATAATTTTGATTAGTTTTTTGAGGTTATATGTATAATTGTAGTTCATACTACTATTAAACAAACTTGAATTATTTAAATACAATTTGATTGTCGATATGTATATTTTTGGATTATACAATGGCAGCAGAAGCTGTGTTCCAATTTTCTCTCAATTCATTTAAAGCCGCGATGCACCCGAATTCAACTAATCATCCAAAGTAAACAAAATTTAATTTCATCTCGTGTTTTGATCTTGACTGAAATACGTCAATAGATTTTCAATTTGGCACAATATTATGATAGAATGATTGAAATAATAAACATGTGAGATGAATTACTGTCTATATGAATACCATTGCTTACATTCAATCAATTTATTATTATCAGTAAATACACGATGCAGTAATTTAATATAATGTAATAGATTCTATAATGTTTTTCTTTTATTTTTACGGTATCAATATCCTTAAATGTTTAAACCGTTCGTTTGACGTCTTATTTATACTTAGTATTTAGTAAACGATTATAGTTGCGATAAGCAGTATCAGTATCTTGAACAGTGCAATACTATAATCATTGTTTATTCATTATATCTACTAGAAATCAAAGAATCTGTAAATTAGACACGTTTTTTTTAAATTGAGTTAGTTTCAATAGTAATCAAACATTAGACTAGTTCTTGAAATGTGTGTAATCTATGTTTACTTTCATAAGCAATGCGTAAAACGTAAGATAATATTCATTTTGATATACAGTGTTTTTAATATTGTTATAAATTCTATAATAGTATCATTATTATAAAGACCAATTTTAGATATGCAATTCTAATTAAAAATCAAATGTTCGAAAATTTTATTGTTGTACTTTTTATGGTACGAGCACTTATTTTAAAGACGCCCAGTAAAACCGCTTTATTTAAATGAAATTTAATATCATATGTATTTTAAAGATGCAAGATTTTCCTACTAGCAATATCCGTCATAATCTGACGTCTAATCACACAAAGTATAATAAAAGTCAGTACCTTTATATTGGAGTAGTATTATACACGTTGAAAAATCAAAGATGAGCAAACAGACAGTTTTCAAAGAATATATTTTATTCATCATAATTCAATTTAAAAGTATAATTCTGATCCTGAAAAAGTTTTTTGTATGCTTTTTTGTTATACACAGTATAGCAACCGTTGAAAAAGCAAAGGGAAATACAAATAAACTGAAAATTTTCTGTATTGGAAAATATAATTAATTCATAATAATAGTTTTGTGATATAAATATGATATATTAATAGCACTGTGTAACTTTTCTGCCGCAAAAAAATAGTTTATTGAAAAAATACTCGTTTAAAATCACGGAAGTGAACATATTTTACACAATTTACGAAATACTTTTTAACTGACATTTTAGAATTACTTTATAATTTATATATAACACACATAAAACGCCATTGAATACAGAGTTTACATGGGGGCGCAAATTCCTGGTTGATCCTTTAAGGAAGGCCTCACTCTGTGGATGCAGTTCTGAATCACTGCAGTTTTAGGGAGCACTCTTCTCTTGCCTTGTAAGAGGCTTTTAATCTAAAGGCGTAAACCTCATTGGTAAACTAATAAATTAAATTGCTCCCTCCCTACATTTAAAACATAAAAAAACTACTTCACCATCAATTACTCTTCGCAAATATTTTTTTAAATTTGTAGTTATTCAAATTAACTACAATCATTATAAAATTTATAGTAAAGCAAAAAAACTATATTGTGATTGTTTATTGTATTATAATTATTTAATCAAGTTACGCATTTAAACCCTAATTTTTTTTGGATCAACGCTGAAAACCAGCGACGAAAACAACTGTATGGTAACCACAGAACAAAGAATATAATATAAGCTAGCCAAAGTGTGCATAGAAAAATGATGAAGTGCAGGGAGTAAAATATATGGTTATCATAAGACTATTATCGAGTCGCTCTATTATAAATTGTCACTGTCTTGGCAAGATCGCGACTCTCTAGGCCAGTGGTCTTCAATCTTTTTTGACCGCATATCGCTAAGACCACTTTTTTCCCCATACATATATAACACTTTGATCCAATTTTTTTTTAATATATGTACGTGCTAAATAATTATATAAATTTAAAAAATATAATTACAATATTACACACAGGAATAAAAACTTTAAAATAATAACTTCAAAGACTAATACTGAATATAAAAATTTTAATCTTTGTAATTTTTAGAGAATGTCCGAACGCTGCACTGTTAAATATGGTCGACTTTGTTCCCGTTTTTCATATTCATTCTAAATTTTACAATTGAATGCAATTTATTTCGCACAAGACGGTCAAACATGAACATTTAACGAGATACGCTCACATGTCTTATTCACCGGGGCCACGGCAAAGATTTATTGCCTCGAGGCGCGCGTCAATGGGGGGTGGCGAGAATTATTAAGTTCCCGGTTCAGGTGGGCAAGTTAAGTTACATAACGAACGCCTTGATTATGTGAGCACATGTGTGTGCGTTGCCATGATTTAAAATGTCACATGAGCCCTTAGGGGAGAGAAAATTGCCCTTATTTGCTTACCTTGCCCTACAAAAGGTACCTATTTACTTTCTTATCTTGCTTGAAATGTCTCGAGGTACAGATTTTTCAAATGTATGCTATGTATACATATAAAGTTATGTTATGTATAGAAAACATACAATTTACCATTAACGACTTTCTGAGAATGTTGTCGGCTGCTACGTTTAGTTAGCAACTTATTATGTAGCAGTTAGTTTATTATGTGTATGTAATTAGGATATATTGTTTTTAATGTGTGTGTGTGTGTATATACACCTGGATATATTCTACTTGATAATTTTTGGATTTAATGCCATCTTTACAGTGAAAAATCGAGCCTCAATCTGGAGTACTATAAAGATCCAATCTTGCTTTTTTCTCTTTAGTAGTGAATTAATCTATACACATTTGTCAATTTGTTTTCAAGTGAAGTCGATGTTTTTTTTAATATTTCAATTTCATTAAATGACATGCATTTTCTGGCCAAATTCAAGATTAGAATCCACATCGAAACTGAATTTTGACCAATAGGAGAGCGCAAAAAACAATTATCCCTTCTCAGAAGACAAAAATCCACGTCAAAAGCAATAAAATCGTGCCGTCGCCGTCGCAGTGGGAACGCTCGTTACCGAGCGTTCCCACTGCGACGGCGCCGACACGATTTTATGGCTTTTGCCGTGAATTTTTGCCTTCTGAGAAGTGATAATTGTTTTTGCGCCCTCCTATTGACCAAAATTCAGTTTGAATATACTTTGACCAATACTCTCATATCAGTCCATAGTAATATTAGTAAGGATAGATATCGTATTTTAAAACAATTTTCAACAACAGTTAAAAAATAAATGAGAATAATACTAAATTTATGTTTATTAATAATGAAGATATGTTGGATAATAATATAAAAATAGTTATAGATAACTCTATTACAATAATAGTTGATAATATAAAATATTTAGAAGTAATTGTAGATAAAAAAATTAAATTTTGGGCGCAACATTTGAGGAGGGGGGGGGGGGAAAGTTGGCCAGTCATTTATCGATTGCATTAGAATTTATAGTATTTCATTAAATGACTTGCATTTTTCTATCCACTTGCCTCGCCCCTTCCATACAACTATTTTTGCATTGCTAATAAATTATAAAAAAAATAGTTACTCTCAACATTTATTACTTTGATTTATTTTACTTAATATTTGTTTAATTTATTTTAAATATTTTTAACTATATGTGTTAAGATCGACTACCGTACATGTACGGCGATATCGCTCAAAGGTTATACGACATACATATGGCGATTAATAATTCAGAATATTTATTATATACTGTTGAACTGAAGGTGTTTCAGAGTTTTAGCACAAATTTAAATTCACTCTCATTACAAAAATACCTGAAGTCGCTGTGGAGGTGATCGATCGAAAATCAAATTTCACGTTGTCCTGTTTTCTAGATCCCCTTGCCCGGCGGAATTTTCTTACAGTTTAGGAGGAGGTTTTAAGCAGAAATATTTCCGTTGATTACTTGGGAGTGACTTTGAGAGGCTTCGAGGATGCTCGTCTTCGTGATAAAGAGCGCGTGTCACTTCAATTATTTATTACCGATTCGCGCTCTGTATATGTTCGTAGCGTCATTGAATATGGTTCCATTGTAGCAAACCATGTAGACCCCCCAATAACACGGTGTACTCTGGGATCATATTTTTTTGCAATAATTAAACATATGTATATCAGGCGCGTGCAGTGATATATTTTCCCTTTCGCTCGCTCGCGTGTTAAGTAACAAGAGTAAGAGAGATAAAAGCGAGCGTCCGTACGCTCAAGGCAGAGGAGCAAAATTTATATTTACGATCATGTGTATTAGTTTTGTAGTTATATTTGTAACTAAAATATTTTTGGAACGACAGAACTATATATTTTTTTAGTGCGCGGAATTAAAATAATAAGTCAATAAATTATTTTTATTTTACTTTTAAACAAAAAGGCTCAAATCCAGATTTATTTATTGTATAAAAAAATATAATAGCATTTGAAAGAACAAATATTTCAAAAAAAAATATATGAAGCAATCAAAAATCACTCCGCTGTCATCCAAAATCAAGTTTCTTTTTGAAGCTGGTATAAGATCTTCATCGCCAGCTATTTTATTATCATCTTGCACGAGCCATCTATCTTCTTAACAAACTTGCCAAACATAAAAATGTTTTCGGCTATAGTCGGCAGAGGAGCTGAAATTAAATATGTGGGATGGTGCTCTCTATTTTAATTGTGAACCATAACTGTTTTTCAATGTTTAATTGTATTTTTTATATATTGCCCATCATGACGCATTGGGAAAACCTGTCAAGTCATGATAATCAGATTTATAATATTAATATAATATAATATTTGAGTACGTATCCTCGACCAGCACAACATCGTCTGCGTTATCAGATTTTCCGCTCTATAAACTTTCAATTGTTATTGGAAAAACCACCACAAGGATTTTACCCGTGGTCCGAGTGCTTATAATGAACCCTTGTTTATATCGAGTCAACACGGCGTTCGTTGACAATATTGACAATATTGGCGCGACCGCGGTCGGTTTTTCTACAAAATAAAATTAAACCAGTTCTCATTTGTATGCACGCGGTAACAAAGAATAAGCAAGCAAATTTTCACAATTGTTGTCGTAATTCGCAGAAAATGCCCCTGCTTGTCCAGAACGAATATGGGACTCAGGGGAGCGTCCGGACCCTTTACGGGCTTGGCCAATAATGTTAATGCGAGGACAGAACATAAACAAGAGTGGAACGTGGGTGTTAAGGATAACGCGATTAATCGGGATCGATTTATGGACGAAAACCTTTTCTTTAAGAATCATGTATTAATTATAATAGAAATGTTTACACATTTGTCTGGACCATGTACTTACCTATAATAACGCAAAGCCAACAGTTTTGTGACAAGATTGCGATAACCTGATGTATGTATAATATATTGAAAATTACGCGCTGATTGCAAATCTGTCTTTATTTTTCACTATAGCTATCACAAATTAGGACAGATTATGAATCAATGAGTAATTTTACATTATATATATAAATCAGGTTATCGTATATACGTGATAAAAAATGTTGTGTGCTATTATAAAATTAAAATATAATTCTGACCAAAGGCGGTGTCATGTATGAGTTGTTACTAGGGATTGCAATACCGGTAATGCTTGTATTGGGGTAAAAATCAGTACTACCGGTATTACAAAATAATTTTTTTTTTTCTCAAATCCGTTCATTTTATTACAAAACGAAGATTCCCATATTGCTTGAAAGCAAAAGCGGAGAAAAAATTAATGTTAATTGTAAGTGATATCAATTTAAAAAAATATTATACAGTATTTTCGTATTCATACATAAATGTATTAATGTAACATTTACATAAACATTTATAGCTAAAATTTAATTTATGTTACTTATAATATAAGTGGAACTAATATAAATATATGGAAAATATATATTTTTAAAATTAAATTATTGTGATATTCTAAAATAAATAATAAATGTGCAATAATTAAAAAAAGATCACATCTCAATCTGCTTTTAGAAAAAAAATATATCACACTCCTTTTTCATTAAATTATTTTGGAAAATCGTAACTGACTGAAAAATAATGAGTAATATAAGAATATATTTCATTGGAATTAATCGGCAAGTAGTGCTCTGGTCCCTGGTATAAAAAATAGGAGGCATCCAAAAGCGGTCGATCAAAGACGATACATTTTTAGACTTATTGTTCCAAAAGAAAAAAGATCTGGCATCTGTATTTTAAAAAAAAATCTGATAATATAGTAAATTAATGAATATGAGGAAATAAATGGAACAGAATGGTTTTTGTACACAGTCGTGTTATTGATTTCTATTAGTAATCATTTAAAAGACAATAAAAGATCACCGTATAAAGTATTTTTAGAAGAACCTGAATGTAAGGATGATTGATACATGTCGGCATCTTAATTCGAAATTTGATCTGCTTGTTTATTGTATTTAAAAAAAATATTAAGACGACAATAGTTTATCCATCTTTATTCAATATACATATTCAAGGAAAATATTTCAAATTTTTCGAAAAAAGTATAGGATTTTTTCGCAATGTATTAACATTTCAATATATTACAGCATTTAACTTAGCAGTAAAGCATTCAGTTCAACTTTGAATGAATAGACGTTATATTTTTGGTCTATTAATAGAAAAAATAATAAAAATACTAGTAATACCGGTATCTGCTGTTTTTTTATCTCGGTAATACCGGTTTAGAAAATCCTGATATTATTGCAATCCCTATTGTTACTGGAGAAAACCCGTAAATAAAATAGTAATATATAATAAAAATTATATATATTTTTTAAACTTCCTTTGTAACCTGACAGGGGTAAGCCCAGTGCGTTACAGCATGATAAATATATTAACAGGGATGGTCCCGATTCAAAACGAAAACTTTGTATAGATCACTCTTACAGTGTTGTCTGTTTTTTCATGCAAAAGCGCTTTTTCATAAATTATTTAAAGTTGTAAAATTTAGATTAAATGGTACGTTTCATTTTCAACATTCGCAGCATTTCACGGTGACGTTAACAATGTTAATAATCAGTTATATCGCTATTTTAATTATAAATTGCAATGTAATAAGGCGTACTAAATTAATTTAAGGCGTATTTTTATTTAAATTTAGGTTATAAAAATTCAGTTTAGATTAGGTTATAAAAGGTATTTGTATTCTCAACCACTTTTGTGATAGTTTTTGCGACTATCTATGATTATTTTGAGTGAATATTGATTGGTTATTTTGCTTTACTCTAACAAATTATATTATTTTGTCTGTTGTAAATCTAGCACAATTGTAATTTTTTAATATCAAATATTATCTTATTAAACAAATTAATTAAATAGTAGCGTATTTTTTAAATAATGTTGTTTACCCCCTTTGTAACGCATTGGGGTTACGCCTGGCAGGTTACAACAGATGATTAAAAATTAAATTAAATTAAAAAAATAATCGCAACAAATTCAAAGAACCGTTTCAGAATATCTAGATGTCTTTGGAAAGATTTAATAATAGACAAATGGGTACCTCACGAACTGGCCAAAAGGAAAAAACAGTTTCAAAGTTTGTTCTTTATTAGCTCTCAGAAACAATAGGAAAATATAATTGAAGAGAATCATTATCTGCGATGAAAAATGGATTCTCTATGTTAACCAGATGAGTTCAAGACAATCAGAAAATATATTTTGTGAAAATTATTAATTAATCGTAATCAATAAAATCATGTTATTAGGACTTTTAAACCATACATGTACAATTTAGTTAGTAAACAGACTTGAAGCAATATTGCTCAATATATACTAACGAATTAGGGTTATAAATTATGTTAATCCCATAATCCCTGACCTTTTCCCTACAGATTATCACCTTTTAAACATTTATACTTATTTTTTTTAAATATTTAGAGTAATATTATAAAGGCTTTTGACGACTTTACAACCTATGCTCCATTTACAAAAAAGATTTTTGGAAATAGAGCATATTTTGATTAGTAAATTTGTAATTAAAAATAAAGTCGCGTTTTATATCCCATCCCACTAAAAAACACTTCATTTAAAACAACTTAATACTTTATAAATAAATATATTATATTTTAAGATAAGGCACTGTAAATGAAAAAAAAATGTTATGTTTTTATGTTGACACAAATTCCGAATAAAGAGATATGTAAATTTATTTATTTAACGGTTCGCGAGTGTTTATATTATTTATATGTCAGGATTCATTGCAATTAAAACTTCAGTGTTTTGTGATCATGTCAGGTACGTCACTGTCGAAATATAAAATTGAAAATTCTAATCGCGATTAATACCGACATTTAAATACTATAAATAAATATACAATACAATGTGAAGGCAAACCTTAAGATGTATTATTGAAATGTATCCTAGTTTGTTAATATGCAAAATCTGTAATTCTCCTTATATATATCGAAACACATCCTTTATCCAAGCCCTGGCGTTCTTTGCCTTTGGAGGGTCTTCGAACGGAACCTACCCCATTTGCGATTTATTTCAACGGGGAAATTTCCTCCATCTCGAAACATCAAAGACTTTCCCGATTACTCGTCGATGCCTTTTAACCTAAGACCTCAAGGGTCGGCGTATATTAATACTCTAAATTTCCATTTATAACTGAACCGAAGACTTATTTCAGGCAATAGGAACGTCAACAACAATAATAATATTTACCATCGGTACAACACAATATATATTTAGACGTATTAAAAATAAATTATAAAATAATATATATATATTTGAATATTAAGTTAATTAATTAACATTTTTAACAAAAAAATACCGTACTAAAAAAAGTACACAAAGGCGTGTTTAACTTGACAATTTTATGTTTGTTCGTGCTCATCGTTCAATTACTGAACGAGACCTTTTAGTCCGTAATGTGTTATATTTTTTATGTATAACGTTGGCACAATTTTTCCATTTTCGTCCCATGTTTATGATAGTGCCTCATCCCACACAATTGTGACGTAATTCAATAAGGGTGACCTTCACCCAAAAACATGAAAGAAAAATATGACAAAAGTGAGATAAAGCAAAAACGATTCAGATTGATGTGTTGATTTTTTTATTGTTGTAAATAATTTTATTTATTTATAATAAATTATTTGACAATTAAGTGGATTAGCAAAATTCGCTGGAGCTTATTGCCAAAACAGAATTTTGGCAAAGTTCCATGGGTCATAGATCAATAAAAGTGTCCTGCAGCGACTCGGTCGATTCCTTAAAGGAATTTTATGATATAGGAAACGCTTCCGGGTCTAATCTTTTACTGTGGTGTTGTTTCGTGGTTGTAGTTTAAGTATCGATCTTTAGGATCGAATTCTGAATAGGTTTTCGGTGACATTCGGCCGTAAATCTGACCCGAAAACAATAACTTATCGATTCGGAAGCCAGCTTTTAGAATTGTGCGTATCATAAAGAAGCCTCATGAAGGTAAATTGTGAACTTCCCAGAAGAACGTTCTTGGCTTTTATCCACGTATTTCCAGTCGCGTAAAGAAAGTATAAAAAATATCTGCTACATAGTTATATCTGATTTGTCGTATTGAAAGTGTCAATTTTTTATCAGATTTTTGAGACGTGAATATTTTTTTAATTAATTATTCATTATAAAATAAAAAATAATGACTGAAAGGAAAGGAGAAAGACAATTAATTAAAAGTGTCTATCAAAAATCTATGGTGACATTTTGACAGCTTGTGTTCGATGCGATTATGCTTTCACAGCTTCAGATCATCTTCTATCGACAATATTTACTTTCCTTCATTCTTTTAATAACACCACGTCCAACCCGATTATCTGTTGATCTATTTCTTCGATTGACAACTGCGCAGTCTTACAAAATATCGATTCCGTGTAAATACTGAATCGAAGTAATTTATGACATCAATAAAATTTTCTTTGCGAGACGGAACAGCCTCATTTTAGCCATAAATAAAGCTTTATTGCTCAAATGTATATAAATTAATTTTTAGCATAATATCTATTATTAAAATGTTCCGTATCAACTGTCGGTAAATTTCGTGCGCAATAAATGTCAAATCGTGTCAACTTGCCGTTAGATTATTCGATTTTTAGGGCAATTCGAGTGTAATAATAAAAAAAGACAGCTCCCCTTTCTTGTCTGTCAAAATATCAGATACGAATTTTCCTCTCAGCTTCCCTTCGGGAATTCGATTAACACAACCTAGACGTTTTATATTACAAAATTTTATTTATAAAGTATTGTAATGTTTCACAAAAGTTTTACAATCGGTTTCTTCGAGCGGAATATTGGATTAATCTATAAAGTGTGTTTTTTTATATCAATTTAAATAATCTATTTTTTTGGAACAAGTGTTGTGTTCGTTAAGAATAATGAATATAAATTGAGCCCTTTCAAAGTTAGCTAAAAGTTTGTGTGTCGCCCTTGCAATATATGAAAAATAGCGGTGCTTTTGTTAAAGCTTTTAGTAACTTTCTGTTGAACCTGAAGCGTATTACATTGTAACGTTGAAAAAACAACGGAAGAAATATTTAATCAATAGAAAAATAATTACATTAAATTGGGACATTTGTGTTCTTAGTTATATTGTTTTATAGCCTTAATAATATTATTTAATTTTTCACATCTATGCCTCAAATTATTTTCGTATTATATTTTAGATGAGGGTTTTTATTAATTTTATATTTTTTACATTAAATTGCATATTATTATAGGTAATATTATATAAATATATACATAGTACATATTACATTATTTGGGCTCAAAATTATATTTATGAATTTAAGTATAAAAAACATAAAATTTTCAGTTAAGAACATTGCTTATTAGGTAATTTATATTACAATAAAATTTTTGTGTTAGTTGAACAAATCAGTGACGTAGCTATGGTGGGGCGGAGGGGGCGGGCCGCCCCGGGCGGCACTTGCTTGGGGCGGCATATTCGCGATGGAATCGTCTAGTGTGGTTCTTAACCCTGAATATACTAAAATTTATGTAAATTTACGAATAGCAAGAGCTTAACAATAATCAATTTATTATTGTAAGAAATGCTGATTTTATGACCCGGCAAAAAAATGTATGTTGGGGGAGGGGGGCGGCAATTTTAAGGATTGCCCCGGGCGGCACATACCCTACAAATATATATTATGTATAAGAAAATACACTATGTCAGTGCTGATTTTTTTTATATATATATATATATATATATATATATATATATATATATATATATATATATATATATAATAAAAAAATAGACTATGTTGCAGAAAACACATTGTCAATGCTGATTTTTCATATTAGAAAAAGGCTCATAAATTGTAGTACAAAATTTTTCTTCGTCATAAAAGATACGTGTTAACTCGTCGGCGAGGAATTTAGTACACATTGTTTTGAAATAAATTATTACTGTA
Organism: Plectrocnemia conspersa; assembly: GCF_051122295.1. Classification (NCBI taxonomy): domain Eukaryota; kingdom Metazoa; phylum Arthropoda; class Insecta; order Trichoptera; family Polycentropodidae; genus Plectrocnemia; species Plectrocnemia conspersa. Next base: position 34,625,614 of record NW_028277169.1, on the reverse strand, counting down.
ATTAATTATATGATAATATTTTTTGTGTTAGTTGACTAGATTAATGTGACTAGTCATGTTAGTAGTTACGGAACGCTTTTTAATAATTACACTCATTTTGACCGGAGGTATAAGTAGGTTAGAATCCCATGTATAAGTAGGTTAGAATCCCATGTATCATAATAAATAATCATATGTGTAGCAATGAATGCAAAAAATATTATAGTTTATGATTCGCAATACTAAAATAAGTTCTTAATATGCTTTGAAGTTCTTAAGCTTAGTCTACTAATGTTTCCTTTTTTATAAATTGTATAAGTCGAGTACGCTCGGGATAAGGATGCCGGTTTGTTATTGTGTGCGTGTACATGTATATGAGAAGGAGAAGCGATGTAGCGTGTACTTCGTTGTCTCGCTTTCTCTTTTAAGGACAGCCGCTGATTCGTCAACGCTGGTATTCGTCATTAAAGTGCAGTGTGGCACAGAAGTTCGATCTTCTCTAGTGATTTATTTTAAATAATTTTGTGTTGATATTGGTTTAACCCAGATAATCCCACTGTCCTATGGGTAGGTCACTAAACTCATGCCACTGTTTTTTATTTATTAATGAAATTTTAAGAGAACAAAATTTCTTGGGTATATCTGGTTCATTGATATCAATGCTTAAAATATACACTGTAAGTTATTTGTTCTCTTACCCGTGGATTAAAATATTTTAATTATTTTTCCATTAATCCGTACCTTCTTGGTTTTTTTACACTATTCTCTGTAAGGCTTAAAAAAATTATTATTCTTATCGTTGCGCCAATGATATTTTTTAAATTTATTCAATGGATTCTAATGATTTAATAGAGTCGTCAAGCCATTAAGCAATCTGCGAATAATTTCTTTCCCCATTTTATATCTTTTTGCTTTTGAAGAATAGCTAAAGACTTCATTATTTTTTTGACTAGTGAAAGATTTTGAATTTTGCAAATATTTAATTAATGACATCAATGTCTGGTTTCTTCGATTATATGATATATTTTTAACTGTCCGTTGAAATTTCCAACTTAGCTCCGATGTATGTATGTTAAATAAACATATATTTTCTTTTAAAATAAAAAAATAAAATATTCTGAGCGAAATTGTTTTGAGCCACACAGTTCACGCACACAATAACAAACCGGAATCCTTATCCCGAGCGTACTCTACAACAGTTATTTATTAAAAAAATACAGGATTAATATTTTATTTCAAATAATTCAAAAAAATATTATTTTATTTAAAAAAAAAATGGTTTTGTGTAATTTTAATACTGAAAATTAAAGTTTTTCTACTATAAAATCCATTTAGGGCAAAAAAAAATTTAATAAATACAATGTAGAAATTTCCATCATATCTATTGTAAAATATTTATATGTATGTATATAAAATCCGATACTTTTTGGGTACTTATCCATTTTTTCCATTCCATAATTTATCTTTTTTGTGTATCTTGACGCTGCAGACCCACAGGTACTCACAAGATGAGAATTAATTCTCTATCCTTATACAAGTCCTGCACACAAAGGACAACATAAACAATTCACGAAGCAATTTGAAGCAGCGTTTTGCCCCCGTGGGTCTGTCTAAAAACTAGACTCGCTAGAAGGGCTAAAGCGAAAGTAAATTCGACAACAACGGAAGTCTAGCCGAAGGAATCGTAATATGTATTATCCCGTATTGTTTCGCGTTTCGATTTGGGTAGGAAATTCGAAATGAAAAGCCGTAACAAATGATAAAGTGTAGACATTTCGTCTGCAAACTGGGGTCGTCTGGTTAGGGGGAAAGCCACTTAAATGATCCGTAGAGATATTTTAACTTTCATCGTGTGCTTTGAGAGCTTAAGCTCTTAGGCAAGTAGGGGTGAAAAGACCGTTCGACGCCAACTTTCATTATTAATTTATTGTATTACCAATGAATTATATTACCATAAAATATTAATAACAGTAATTATTTTAGACAGTAGTGGATGAAATAAAATATATATAGAATGTATCAAATATATTCACAAGTCATATAAAGTCATTGTTTATTAAACCTACACATTTAAGTATAAATAAGAATTTTATATCAGACATACGAGAAGTAAATATGGAGTAGCAAAAAGTAATATACTTTAAAACTATCCATAGTCATACTTGACAAATATGACTATGGATATTTTTTTCAAATAGCTCAAGTCTAAGATATATTGTAAAATATGATTAAGCTCATATAGTGTTAAAATAATATTTATACATTAAATTGATACAATTTCCAGATTTTGTATAAGAATCACAGCACAGCGTTTCATTAATAGTTCTCTCTCAAGACTTGCCAAAGAGAAGGGGTGGGTTTGAGTGTAAAATCGCTAAAATGGCGTTACGATGCCATCTGCAAAGCTAGCGTGGCTGCTGCTTAGTGCCCCTAATTAATTTCTACGTTGGGAGTACGTGACGAGATACAGTTTTATGCGCTTCCACCACCAGTCAGGCTGTGTCTCAAGCAGCTCTCTTATACGGCTTTGTGCTATGCCATGACTAAGTGGTAAATGCCCCTGTCAGTTTCAGACCAAACGCTAATGTCATATCGACCATTGTCGACTTATTTTCACGTATAATTAATTTTAAGATATTCAAAAAGCTAGAGCTAAGAAAACGCTTACATTCTAGGGTGATATGAAATGATGTAGGAGAAACATAAAAATACCTTGAATACATAACAAATATACATCTGTCTCTCCATCGCAAGAACTCCTCCCAAAAGGTGATCAGTAGCGACATGACATTTGCACATGTCATTTTTAGGTCAACTGTGCTTTTTTCACTTTTTGAGCTGAACAGCGACGTTCTGACGACCGATTACGTGCATTAATTATAACTTGATATGCTTAAAATTATAACCAAAAAATCACTTAAAACATACTTAAAATTAAAAATTGATCATATTGCTTTAAAGTGATAAAAAAGTCAGTACCAGCTATTGAAAAAGTCCACAGCTTTATAATATTAACTCGGAAATATGATTAATTTCTGAAATTTCTTCAGTTACAAAGTGTTTTCTTCTTCATTATATTGTCTGTTGGCTATTAGAAGTAACATTTTTGCAATAAAAAAAATTGAGCTTTAGATAATGCAGCGGCACACTGAAGAAAAAAATAACTACCTGCGTTATTATCAGGCGCGTACGGTGAGATATTTTCTCTTTCGCTCGCTCGCGTGTTAAATGATGAGAGTGAGTGAGAGATAAGGGTGTGCGGAACGCACGCAATATCTAAAATAATAAAGTTGTTTTCTGTACAAATTGTAAATTCTCGATTCACCTGCACTTCTTACATGTAATAAATAACCCTTTAATAATGCTCAGATTTAATAATTAACCCTTTAATAATGCAAAACTCAATTATAAAAATGACAAATATGTGAGAAATTTAATTATAAAAAATAAAAATTAGGATATAGATAGTTATAAATTACAAAATATATTGTTTTAAATTCCACATTATGTTTTGTCATTCTTATAATATTAAGTACTCTATTGTGCATTCAAAGATTTTTTTTGTACTTATAAAAATTGAAAAATAAACATCCTTCATGTCTTATTTGTCATATTTAATCTATTTTATAAATGTTATTAAATATTAAATATTCATAAATAAATTTATATATAATATATAAAAAAAATATAAATTATATCTTGGGACCTATATCTTCAGTACAGTAACGCGTCTTTTTAAAAAGCTTTTTAAATACAAATCAGCCTGGCTGTTGTGATTCACTGGGGAATGAATCCCTACATATGTATATAAAAATTTCACGTTACGCGGCTAAGTAATCTGTGATTTTATTTAATGACTTTGAGCAACCAGGTCAATTTTGTGTCATCTTAAATAATATAGCAACAATTCGATCACAGGCAGTATTTAAGTAATGTTTATATCTGAATTAATTTATCAGTGTTGTTGATGTGTATGTATGTATTAGTTAAACTATTCGCTATCGTAAAATGTGCTTTTCTACTTTGTATCGATTAGTATTTTTTCTCATTGAGATTAATCTTTCCTAGCGTTGCGTACTTCGGTAGCAAGTATTTATTCAACTAAAAGCAGAAAATGAACGGTTCACTAAAGCAGTACTTGGGATAATTAATATTAATTCTACTAATTTGTATATTTCTCGAAAACCTGACTCAACAATATTTTTTTTCATCAATTGTATTTATTCATAAGCATGTTTTTCACATTAATGTAATCAAGTAATGATACATACAACTATTTTAGTTTATTGATAATTTTATTTTCTTTATGAATCTTTTTGTTTCGACGGAGGGTAAAAATATTTTATTCAGGAGAGCAAAAATCTTAGTTATATTTGTGTACGTAAACGATCTTTTCTGCGACAACTAAATAATTCCTTAACAGTCTGTAATATTTTGACAACCATATTATCTATTTCATATTTGAACTTTTGCGAAACAAGATTAATTTTAACAGCAAAATAGTACTTTTAAAATATTTAAAAATGAAGTGAAAGATATATGAGTAGCTTAGATATATAAGTTTAGGAATTATTTTGAATACATATTTTAATCTATTTTTTTTTGCAAAGCTTAATTTGAGAGCTGATTCCGTTTCCAATAAGATGTACTTTGACCCAATTTCGATGGTTTTCATTGGACTGCCTATCTTATAAATCTCTTATACCAGATTCATGCATAACTTGAAGAGCGCTAAAAAGAAACGTGGATTCTCCGACACTCTCCAGCGCGAGTTTCTCGTTTCTTCTACAAAATCTCCACTACTTTTAATAAATTATGATGTGGGAGTTGTGCCAACAACCTGGTGTATGCTCTAACTATAAATTGAACGATCTCTACGCTTTCCGCTGGAATAATGCTCCTTTCGCACCGAATGATAAATATTCATAATAACGCGAGATTACAAGAGGAACTCTCTTGAAATAAATAAGCTATGTTTGGAGTTCGGATACTATCGTCTCGCGGGACGCTAGATAGAAAATGTTGTAGAGCTCTGATATATAAGACAAATTCAGAGTATGTGGTGTACCTAAAACGCTTGCTATAAACGAAACGAATAACAGAAATTTAGTTAAGCGTCCAACTAAAACCCTCCATCTTAAGACGAATATGGACCAAAATTGGGATTGTTACGGGGCGCAAAGTGTATATTGAAGTCGTAAATTGTAGTTAGGAGTTCCTTTTTGTAGGTTAATTTCTATTTGAACCAGACTGTTGTACGTCGTTGTATAAATCCAATTTAGCGTCTAATTCAGTCTATGTATGTACAGCTCTTAAACATTTAATAGATAAATGTTATTTGAGTAGACTGAAAAAACTTTTTTTTTTTATATATACTTCATAAATATTCTGTGATTAAAGCAGCAGTAATATGTAAACATATTATCTCATAATCCGGTATGGATTTTGTACCAAATATACTCTCATTATTGTAATTTAGAGGTCTTACATTAAAATGATTCCAAAAATCATTAAAAATTCATTTCAAAATGTGTATTCACTATGCTATGAATATATAAATATTACTCATATACTTTGTAACCCCCCCCCCCGTAAATATGTAACTTGATAAAATTAGTCTTCATATTTAAGAAAATAACAATTATAAGAATTTAGTTTTTTGTTAAGACTTAAGTATATTGTATTAGTAACTAGAAACGGATTCGCTATAATAACGAAAATTTTTTTTTACTAGTTTGCACTTTATATATAATTAGTGTTTCTCTTATCTCGAGAATTCTCAAAAAATTTGGACATATAAAAATATATGTAAAATACAGTATATTATTACATTATATATTTTTTTATATCGAAAATCTTTTTATGGATTCCATTTACAGCAATTTATTAAAAAAATATATAATATTTAATAATTAAAATAAAATTTAAATGCACCCACATAATATTAAAACATTAATTATTAGTTTATTATATAAGATATGATTTTAATTTTAACTAAAATATTTAATTAATGTTAATAAAAACCGTAATTCCTAGAGTCGGCCATAAAACATATATAGTCAAACAATGTTAATAAAATATTTTCAAAATGTTAATCAGAAATTCCTGCCCCTTTTCTTACTACCTGCTCTACATAAAGCTGTATATTTAGCGGATTGAAACAAACACTTTTTTAAAAATTACAGCGATTTAATTTAATTTTTAACATAAACATTTTATGAAAATAAAATTCATTTTAAATTTGAAATTTATTTTCCACTGACAAAACAAATATACCACTTGAAAATAAAACGAGTCCCTTAAAATTTCAAATGATTCAATATTATAAAAATAAATTAATCAAATCATATAAATATACAATTATATTTTTGCCACAAAGATAAAATATACTTGTAACATTACACAATGATTTCAAACATTATATAAGTATTCCCCTGTGAGGTCAATTTAGTTTTTAAAAAATCAGCAAATTTAGTTTTGCTTTTCAAATATATTTCAAAATAGAATATATTGGTGTATATACCATAGTTAAAGATTTTAATCCAAATATTTGAATATTCGAATACCGAATATATTCACTTGTTTTCAACTATTCGTTATTCGATTATCTGCCTAACATGTACTTTAAATTATATTTTTATAATAAGTCATATCCATAACAACGAATAACCGGCAAACAAAATAACGAAGAAAAAAAACACTGTTTGTTATTGCTGAAATTACAGAAATTTCTCGTGATTTTGAGTTAATATTTTACAGCTGTGGACTTTTACAATAGCTGGTAATTTTTGTTTATGTTTTTAAATCAATATAAAAAATGTTTAAAGCAATTAATTATGGTATTTTTTTTATTAAAATACCGACAAGCAGACCTTTCGGCAGCATGTATAATTAAATTTAAGCTTCATAACTTTATTTATCGTCTGACTTACTAAAAACGTACAACATTATTTTTAAATCTACTCAAATGAGATTTCAGTTGCTATAAAGATCATCTACTAAAACTAGATACAAACAAACAAAAACGTCATATCAAGGGCGTTTTAAAATCAGTAGACGTAAATCGATCATAAAATACAATGAAAATGCTTTGAAATATATTGAAAATGTATATTTTGTATTATGTATTCCGCATATTGCTGTGATGTAACAAGATTCCAGATTTACTCACTAAACGTCGATCTCAGCACTATTTGTTTCCTTTGTCTCGACTTGGCCCTGAAAGCCGATTCAATTAGATAGAGATCAGATTTCAATTTCCTGATTGCAGGGAGGAATCTATACAAAAGACTTATGCGACTATACTATAATGTTCCGTAAATATATATAGTGTATACATAATTATATTTCCTGAAGTGCAGCAGTTGTTGCACACGTGTTCTTTCATTTCCGAACCCTCTGCAGATTTTCTAACGACATAACGACGCTGTACCGAAAATGGAGAAATGCACTAGTGAGAGAAATGTAGAAAATCAATATGCAATCCCCTGTCCTATTGTATTTGTATATCTGTGGTTGTACAAACGAAACTTTGCCTTATATGTATGAAAGCATATTGGATATATATATTCTTCTCTCAGCTGCTCTATGCATTTATTATTATGACACAATCAAATTTATCTAAGTGGTACCTTTTCTAATCATATTAGTTATTAAGAAAATATATAATGTAGCAATTTGCTTATACTATTGATTTAAATATATTAATTAAATTATTTATTTTATATAATATATTATATAATATAACGAATATTTAGAAACTCTATACATATTATAATACACATTTAAATTATATTATGTTTTTTTTTTAGCCTACAGATTATCTTTATGAAACTGTATTTAAGTAAACTCTGGACAACGTGGCATGTTGCTGTCACCACTGGACCAAGTTTTTGGTTTATTTTACCTTTTTATACAACGCTAAAAACATGCAGCAATTTTTTAATCTTGGTAGTCTCAAATTAAATTTATTTTTTATTTTTATATATTGTATTATTTTAATAATTTAAAATATTACATATTAAAAAAACAAATAAAAATGTATTAAAATTTTAAATAAAAAAAAACTATTGTCGACACTTTTCTTGATCGAAGAAAAATCGAAGGGGTAGGGTAGAGATGTCTTGTTTGTCCCATTTGTGCACACTACAAACGCGTTATTTCCGAGACATCATTTACTCACACTTAGAAGATTTAACCTATCCGTTTTCCGTCGGCTCGATAACAGCATTCAGAATCACGAGAGCGACACTCGAACTGCCATTATGTGGCTCCTTGACTCGTCCGGGGCTCTTCCGGGATTAGAGCGGGGACTGAGCGAGTCGCTAATCGTGTAAACTTCGCACGCTCCGTGATGAAGTATCCGAGGTATATATACCTTTTTATAGGCAACTTTGCCGACACTTCGCGACCCTTCAATAAAGTATCCGCTTTTCCATCGCCTCGATCGTCTGAAAGGGAAAATTCTCTTTGGTGTATTTTTCTTTTCTTTGCCCCCGGGAAGCAGCTGAGATGATTATTGAAGGATGTGTATTTTTAAGAAATTCACGAAACAGTGTTATAAAAAATATTGCAGGCCTATTGAACATGTATTCGTTTGCTGGTGATGAAATAACTATGAAATTGGCTCATTTATATTTAATAAATGTGATGCGTAACTATTTTTAATAATTAGCTAAAATTGAATCATAATTGTTTTACACAAAAATAAATATTTATATACAAAATTTATAGTTCTTTCTCTTATTATTCAATCAAATGTGCGGGACCCTTGGAACCATTTGTGTAAAAAAAACAAGAGCCAGCATAACTTGAATGTGTCGTTCGAATGAATCGTTCTTTAACGTTTGTCATCGCGGCAAATAAAATACACAATAAGACTATGGTCCATTAATACGCACATGTTCGATTTTGTGTTTTCTTTTGACAGTCCATGTTTCATAAATAATAGGCGTTTCAAATTTCAACATACGTTGATTGTTAGCAGTGATTCTAAAACTTTTAAATAAGCAATATTTTTACCGAAGAATAAATTTTATCAAGATTCATTAGTCGTTGCATAATATAAACTTTATATGATGTATATGCGATTGATTGGAGACCCGACAAAGCCGCGCCGGACAATCCCGCGCCGACTAAGTCGCCCCGACATAGCCGCGCAATACGTCCCCGACATTGCCGCGACGATAAAGCCGCGCCGACATTGCCGCACAAATCAAAATTATAAAATTGAATAAAATGAAAGAAATGATTTTTTAAATTCTAATTATTTTGTTCTGTGGACAGCTCTATCACTAGTGATTCGCTTTTTGAACAGTTTTTTAGTCATAGATTGGATGATGCTAGACAGTTACAAAATATACCGAAATGAAAATAAATCAATACAATATCATTAAAAAAAGGTTAGGTTGTTTGGTTCTACAGTGAAAGTCGGCGCGAGCGGTAGCGAGACGCCTTCCTTTTCCTATATATATTTGTAATTAATAATAAATAAAAACCATGGTATAAAATGAATTTTGTTTTGACTTTGCGCGGCTATGTCGGCGCGGGATTGTCCTGCGCGGCTTTGTCGGAGTACCGATTGATTACTTGTGATTTTGAAGAATTAAAATGTCCAACTGCTTATATTGAAATTATTTTAATACTATATTTGAGTATTTTATATATTTTTGAATTATTCCTATATTCGTTACATAATTTCGTTAATATTATATTGCACTCCCCAGCAAATGGTAACTCCCTGCTCATAGCAAGAAGGCACTAGGATACAAATACGGATATACGTATTCCCTCATAGAGCTATTTCACAAATTTTATTTGAATGAGCTTCACTTTCAGACAATGGAGCCATATTCAAGGACGCTACGAACTAGCGCATCGTACAGAACGCGAATCGACAATAAATTATTAAAGTGACATGCGCTCCGCATGACGAAGCCGAGCATTCTCGCAATTTTTGGCAACGTACATACAAAAACTTCATCAAATTTTACATTTCAACAAAACATTTAATCTGGCTTCATCTAATCAATACTAGTAAAAATATAATTTTACTAAAAAATACACATTCACTGTACCAGTTGCGTATTTATTTGCTATGCAAATCCAAACCTAACCTAAACGAATTAACCAAACCCCAATAAGAGTTCTATGACTAACTATAAATAGGTTTAAGTTTGAATAGCAAATGGAAGTTTTGAAACTCTCAAATTAAGTTTCATAGACATTTTAAAGCAGCATATATCAGTTAAATTATATTTTACCTAAGGGAAATACAATACATTTCATAGATATGATTTTACTAAAATAGTAAAAAAAAACTTAACTAGATACATGGCACGTATTAGTCTAAATTGAAGCCGTATTTCGAGTTAAAAAATCGTATTGTGTTTCTAGTGAATAACCTTAGTATTTAAGGAGTGGAAAATTTGCACTAGTGCCATATCTCTATGACCTAGATTATAATCAGGGTCATTGTCAACTTACTCACCCACTCTCATATGACCCATTTAGTTTGCATGATTTAACGCTTATAATAATTGTAAATTTACTAGCAGAAAATTTCAATGGAGATTGACTAAGCAGTTGCTTGAAATAAATCTTATCATTTTTGTCAACGTTCCAAATGAGAATCTAAAATTAATGTACCACTATAGTATTTTTTTCATTACTATGTTTACGATATCACCCGGTTAGAGAATCTATAAAAATATCTGTAAAAGGAACGACAGTAAGTATTTTTTTAAAGAATTTTCACTTGAAAAATTTCAGATGTTTCCAGGAGGGGGGGGGGGGGTGAGAAAAAAATTTGATCAGTTAATGGTCGTTTTTTTAATATTTTCATTTCATTAAGATTCATAGTATTTCATTAAATGACATGCATTTTATTTTTGGCAAATTCAAGGGGATTTCTGTTTAGAATCCACGTCAAAAACAATAAAATCGTGCAGTTGCCGTTGCAGTGAGAACGCTCGGTTATCTAGCGTTCATATTAAGTCTTTTTATATTCATATTACGATTTACAATGAGTGAGAATCGAACGAAGCATATCTAAACCGAATTGCGTCCAATATAAGAGCGCAAAAAACAATTATTACTTCTCAGAAGTCAAAAATCCACGTCAAAATCAATAAAATCGTACCGGCGCCGATGCAGTGAGAACGCTAGATTATCTAGCGTTCATATTGGAACTTTTTATAACAATATTCAGACTTACATTAAGTGAGAATCGAATGAAGCACACTAAATCGAATTTCGTTCTGTCAAATTGAGTTTCATAGACATTTTAGAGCATGATTTCACTAACGCATCTAACAGCTAACGTAGAAATATACATCTGCTGGTGAAAATGTATTTGAACTGACTGAAAAATACACATTCACTGTAACATTTATATATCACATGTAAATAAATAATAATAAGTATGTAAATGACATCTTCACTAGTGAAAATATAAATCTACCAGTAAAAATGTATTCCTATATTAGGCACGTCATTTTAGCTTTTATAATATTTATATTTCATTAGGATTCACAGTATTTAAATAAATGACATGCATTTTTCTGGCCAAATTCAAAGGGGTGCAAATGCCCCATCTGCCATAAACGACGACCCTGAACAAATGATCCTATTTATAGCTCCATAAAAAATCTTTAATAATCCTTGGAGCAGTTATTTTATTTAACATCATTCAAGTATCCCCTTACGCTGTACAATTCATAGCATTTTTATTATTATCTAATTTTATCAGATTTCGCTCAGTTAACGAAGCTTTATAAATATCATTTATAGGAATTCGTCAAAAGGGACGACTTTGACGCCCGGAAGGTTTTCCCCTACCCCGTGGGAATTTTCCAAAGTACCGGAAACGTACCTCATTCCATTTTCTGGGTATTCACCGACAAAACTACAATCCTTGTCGATAAAACTTTCAAACGCAGGGTTAAATGCGTCCACCTTTTTTTAAGTTAGATTTCGAAGATCGGAAGTGATAGGACCCATATCCGTCGTCGGGGATCTCCCCTACTCATGTAGTGATGTATTTCTTCTTCCGAATGTCTGGAAATAGATCGATTCTTAGCGAGAACATATCGGACAGGGGTTGCTGAACTTTATATTAGAAATTATGGGATGCTGAAACGTGAGAGATCTTTGTATATTTCGAGAGTTAATATATATAAACAGCCCTCATTTATCCCTTTATTTAAATATTATTTGTTTAGAATAAATAGTACGATATATGTATATACATATATTTAGCCGCGCAGCGAGAAATTTCATGTTTTTTTTAAAAACTGCTTTTTGATTTTTAAAATTAAAATCGTAATTATTGTTCTGATAAAATTAATAAGAATGGTTTCACGCAAAATCTCTGAGAAACATCTGAGATAATAGCAATATTATTTGTATACGAAATTCAGTATAAATAGATTCAACCAGAATATGAGAATCAGTTAATAAAAAAAATTTTCGTGCTTAGTTTTCGTCTTTTTACATAAAAAATAAAAAATATAAAATCCTAAAAAATCAAAATAGGACATTTTTTTCCCATAACTAGAAATAATTATTCCTTCAGTGATTTCAATCGGAATTAAAAGTTTTTAATAAAATTTCTTGTTACGAATCCAGATTCACAAAATATAATAAAATGCACATAATAATTAAAACTTTAGGAGCCGCTGTACTATTAAAATAAATAAATAAACTCGTATTCTTGAATAGTTTTTTTATTATTCATTCCGGCAAAGCTGTACTGCAATGACTCATATTTTAGTCAACGACCCCAAACCTTAGTTTGTTCAACCCTGACGCAAGGGCGACTTCACAATCCCGACATATGTATGTATAATTCAAATCGCAAATACACATACGCATTCGTATGTGTTTCAGCGTCGAACGGCGTTAACCGAAATCCAGTCCGTTTTTGGACAAAACCTGTTTTTGAATCGCGTTACGCATAGGTAACAACAAAACATCGCTATGTATAAAGTTTATTTACTCATTGTTGAATTTAAGGCGAGCATGTTGCGTTTCATAAGACGCTACGGCTCGACTAGCGCTTTTTGAATAATCGCTAGCGCTTTGCAAATGGCGGTTAAGTTTGAAAATGCGCAACGGTGCGTAGCGAGAGGCGACGCAGTGTTGCCGCGTTGCACCGCTCGGTGTATGTGAGCGACGCGTCGATACTTCCGTCGCGACAGTGTTATGGCCAAATAAAAACATTTTTAATATTTGTATATGAAATAACCAATTACGCGAATATAGTTAAGCAACTGGCAATTTCGTGTCGCATTAAAATGTACTATTTATAAGTAAATGTATATTTGCCGTCTAGATAATTTTTTTTATTAATATTTATTATTAAGTACTGCTAGATTTTTGAACTGTTATGGCCATAAATGTCAAAACCAAATCTTACTTTTATTATTTATATGAATATTTTTAACTTGCAATATGATATTATACTATACAATTTTTCAAAATAGTTTGATACACGTTTTTATGTAGAACTATAAAATGTATTTTTACAATCTTAATCAATTAATAATTGATTGACAATTATGTAAGCAAATTTATGCACAAACCAGGGATTACGAGATATAGAAAGAGATGTGGATATAACTATTGCTATTTGATAAGGAAAATAGGAATTGTTGGTGTTAGATACATATTTATAAAGAATAAATGTCTTAATATTTTTATAAATTAGTAATATATATAATATACTACTTGGATAGGACTGGCCCGACAATGTTAAGCGCCTCGGGCTCTAAAAAACAAAATTCATTTGGAAAATTTTTGCTTGGAAATTTCATTAAATCAAATTACTACGAAAGCTAAAAAAATTAAAAGAAAATTTTGCTCAAATACCGTCTCTGAATTGTTTTAATGATATATCGATACCGTGTTAAATATAATCAAATGACGCCTCCATTTTGAGTGATTGTCTCCCATTTCATGACCGACGCGCCCCAGGCAAGCGCCCGTACAACCTGTACCTGGATTCAGTGGCAGAGCCACTGAATCCAGAATGACCATGACAACGCGATCAACTATGTGAACCGCGTTACAAAATTATACAATGCAATAAGGCAAAAGGGTTTAAAAACACATCAGTTTTTTGTGTTTTATTTTAAGTTTATACATTTTACAATTGAAATAAAACAATTAAAACATGTTTTAATTTAAAAAAATAATGAAAATTTCAAAATTTAATTTAGTATTGTAGATTTTAAACATGATGTTAAACATAGACCTACATACGTTACATTTTCTGAATGTTCAATATCCACATCTTCATATTCATTATCACTTTCCAATAAGAATCTTACTTGAAAAAATATAAAAATTTAAATTGATAAAAAAATGCTTTTTTACTAAAACACGACCACTTTCAACTGCAGGTAAATTTACAATGAATAAAATAAAAGGCGAACAACTGGCGAGCGCCACACGTGTTAGTCAAAAATAGAACACTACACGTCGAGAAAGCGAGCTGGACTCGGGTTAGTGGAAATTGGAACACATTATGTGTGCGAGATGGTCACGCTCAAAGGCATTAAGTGTTTAAATACCCTTATTTTTGTTATACATAAAAAATATTTTACTAAAGTATAGTTTTTGAATGGTCAAAATGAGACTTGAAAATTAAAAACAAAGGTCTGACACTTTGCCATCAGCGCAGAGACAATCATGCGATTCAAGGCAAGCACACGAGAGACGATCAGAGATTCGAGATGAACACACGGGAGAAATGATCTGAGATTCGAGACCAACAAAAGAGACATGATTAGGAAATTCGAGATAAGAACATAACATACGATAAAGACGGCAACAACCTGATTCAGCGGCAGAGACGTCATTTTAGCTTTTTCCAGGAGGATGGGAGGGAGGGGGGGTGAAAGTAGGTCAGTCAGTTGTCGTTTTTTTAATACTTCGATTTCATTAAGATTTGTACAATTTCATCAAATTTCATAAATTTATCTAGGCAAAATGGGAACAAATGTTACCCCTCCCCTCTAATGACGTTCCTGTTTATAATCCACGCCAAAAGTAAAAAATTCGCTACCGCAGTGAAAAAGCTCGGTTATCTAGTATCCATATTAAGACTTTTTATAACAATATTACAACTTACAATAAGTGGGAATCAGATAAATCATATCTAAACCGAATTTTTACCAATAGGAGAGCGCAAAAAACAATTATCCCTTCTCAGAAGTCAAAAATCCACGTCAAAAGCAATAAAATCGTGCCGTCGTCGACACAATTTTATTGCTTTTTATATGAATTTTTGACTTAATAATTGAATTGAAGTAATAATTATTTTTGCGCCCTCCTAATGACCAAAATATTTAACATATGTACTTTGGCCAATACTCTCATATTAAAAGTCCGTAGTAATATCGGTAAGGATAGCTATCATATTTTTTAAAAAGTGTAATATCAAAGTGCAGACAAACTATTGAGTAATATGCGAGATGCGACATCTATCTGTACTTCTTCCGTAAGATATAAGTTGACTTTGTATTTTGTACTTGATATAATAAAATACATAAAACTGTATTAGTTTTAGAACTTTCATTAGGTTAGGTTTGAGTTTAAACAGCAAATAGCCGTTTCACAACAATAAAATTGCGATTCATTAATATTTTAGATCAAAATATAAGTACATATTATAATTAATTTAGAACCATTGACAATATTTCGCTTTTAGTAAAAATTGTACGAATTAATTAAATAAGCTATTAAATAAACTTTCCGGCGTCTATTTTGACTTTAAGGCTAACCCTCATTCGATCTCAAAGCCGATATCTTTGACTTATTGAATTAAAATAACTAAAAACAATAAATTTATTCTCCATCTCGATAAATAATTCGGCAAACAGGCATATAAAAACAATTTACTACTGCGAGTGAGGGTGTTCAACTTTCAATATAACAAAAAACAATTTGTGTAAAAGCCTGCAGCAGCCTGAACGACTGAAATGTAGCGTAACTAATATTACACCAAAATTTTATAAACTTTCAAAACTTATTTAAAACAAAGGTTCACGATAATAATACTTAGTAAAAGTTTTTTATTGTTTTAGTGTTACTGTATGTGATATCAAATTAATCATTATTTGGGTCGCGAAACAGACTATTAATTAATCTGGGTCGCAGCTCAAAAATATTAAAATACATATAGCATGTATTTTTGGCGTTTTTTTTATATTTTCGGTAGTAAAAATACGCAATATATGTTTAAAATGTTGTCGATACTAATATATGCTTTTTAATATCACTTGTTCATTTCGTAAATTACAAAATAATAAAATATTGATTTTAGTTATTTTATTTTTTTTAAGTACGTTTTGATTTTGCAATTATTAAATACGTCAGTCGGTTTGATGCGTGATAGCGTTTCTATTCGAAAAAGTAGCGCTTCGCTTAGCGGCGCTGCAGTCGGCGTTCATGGCCGCTTCGAGTCGCGTTACGACCGCCGGTCGCTCGCGTCTCTCGTCAGTCGCGCGGCGCTCCGCCGTCGGACAGCGGCGGACGTACGGGTGGCGGGTTTAGCGGTCAGTGTCGTGTGCGTGTTGTGCGTCTGTGTTCGGTGTCGGTGTCGGTGTCGGTGTAGGATCGATGGTGTACGCCGATCAACAAGTCGCACGTGGCGGCCGGTGATGTTCGGGTGATGTTATGTCCGGCGCGAGCGGCGCCATGCCGGCGCAAGAGGAGCAACCGCAACAGCAGCAGCTGCAGCCCCACAGGAGCAACTCGCTCGACTTGCTCAACTTCGAGGAGAAGCGGCAGCTCATCGCGAGTTCGCTGTCGCTCACAGACTTCCAAGCGACCCAGCCGCAGCAGTTGACGAACAACGGCAAGGAGCTGCAGGACGACAGGCCGCCGAGGGAGCACCCGGGTCAGTCGGCAATACGAACATAACCTCTCCGCTCGCTTACGCGCCAGCGCCAGCGCCGTACAGTCGAACCGGCCGTTATTTACCTTTTGAAACGTTTCCATCAATTTTGACGTCGGGCTGTGCATTGTATTGCGCAATATAACGAACGGCATTTTCAAATCAGCTGTTTATTATATTTTCAAATATATTGCGCAATCCGCAATAATCAATACCTATTTCTGTTTCCTTTTTTCTCGGATTAATTAAATATATTTTTTATTTCATTTTTCTGATAAAATTTTATTTACAAGGCTAAACATGTTTATTTATATATGTATATGAATTCAGAAGATGAGAATCTTCTGCATACAGAGTAATGGGTCCTTTCTAATTTTTATAATCCCGACTCCCGGGATTCACATTCCAAAAACTGTGACGAGAAAACATAATGATGTTGTAATGTCGACTATTTATATATTGATAATATTATTCCGTTATAAATCTCAAATTCTTTCTCAAACACACAATCAACTTGGATATACCAATGGTTGTCACATTTTTACAAAAAAATATGAAATTAAATTACGAAAAACAGATAAATTTAGATACTCGTTTGAACCCAAACGGTTCGCTTACAACAGCGTTTTGCTACATAACTACGATTTAAAATTTGGTTAAAAGTTGGTCGGAACAGTGAAAACCCCATGATTAATTTTGCAATGAATCGATTTAAAAATGTGATTTTCATTTGTATATTAATAAATAAAATCTATAAATGAATGAATAAATATTTTTTAGAATAAATTTGAACCCCAATTACGAGATAATACCAACAATTCTAAAAATGAGCCATTTCGGCTCATATGGAATATTACATATATAAAAAATTAAGGTAACTAACCTTTGGGTGTGACTTTGCTGCCAGTAAGACACAAGTGGAAACTAGTGAGAATTTTATTAGATTATACTACATTTTGCGACAAACTATGATAGGCGAAAACGGGGATTTTGTGGCCTTACAGTGCTATTTGTCTTCCGGTGATATATTGTTTCCCTTGACCATTTCGTAACAAATAAATATTCATTCAATGCACCAGGGAATCCTTGCGTGTTATTTATGGGGAACCCTTTGTATGATCTCACTATTGTCTAGTTTATCCTTATTGATTAAATAATTATTTTTGGTTACTCCACAAACGAGGGCCTGTCTGTGTGGCACCCCACAAAAATAAAAATAAATAATTGGTTAAAAACAGATTGAATCATTTTATATTTTTTATTCAATGGTCGATAAAGTCATTTAAACAATTTCTATTCGTTTTTGTAATTATATAATCTTAGTGATCGTTATCTTATTAAACATATTTTTTGCCTTAAAGCAATAGAAAGCTCAATTAGCATCAAGTTATATGGCTTTAGATTAGAAAGGTCAACAATATAATATCTAAATCATCTTCGTTGCCATTATTTCGCAATTACTCGTTTTAAATGTAATAAAACTAATTGAAATTAGTGTTTGCGACTTGTTAATAACAAATATTTATCAGAATCGGCCGTGCCGATTGAGATTTTGGGCGGTTTAGGGCCATTTATATATGGATTTAAACCGTGGACAGTGAATTTGTGTTACCAGTTAAGCTAAATTTTCACCAGTAAATGTATATTTCTACTAACAAAAATATTTAAGGCTCGTATTATTTATGATTGTAATTATAGTTTATATTAAAAGGTCAGAATACATCGGCCAGAATAAATATTAGATGGTCAGAATTTATATTAATTAATTGGAATTTACATTAAATGGTTAGAATTTAAATTGGACTGGTCAGAGTTTATATTAAACTGTAAGAATTATTTTGATGGATAGTCAAAATCAATTTTTTCAGTCAGTATTAATTAGGTAGATATAGTCTTTTTAAACTTAACAATATAGTATTTTTCTCTCCCAAATCGTCGCAATTGTCAGAGGTCGAGTATAGGAATAGATGATTCACTTTTCTCATCAAAAAGTATATATGCGCGATTCTGTACTCACGACACTTCCTTTCGTAATACACTTTCACCGACCTGTAACAAACAGTAGTTTAGCCTTTTTTATATTTTACTTAAAATATTTTAGTTATTTTATTTGTAATAAAAATAAATAATGCTGTGATCGACATCTGAAATGTCTTAATTATTATGCTAATTTTTTTACATGATTTATTTATTTTTACCTAATCTATAGCTGGTTGTTGTAATTTACACAAGCGTTGTTTTCATTAGTGTTAAAAATAAAATAATAAAATATTTGTGTATAAATGTGTAATTACGATACATATGTATATATTTCGTCGTCTTGTCGACCCCTGGTATATGATAATGATAATGCTTTTGAATTGTGCAATTTATTAGTAGGTACCTAGCTAATTTTATTTTATAAAATATTGCGCAATATATGTTTTGTAAAACAATATGTACCAAGTTCTTTAATATACAGTTTATTCTAAACTTAAACTATTTTAAAACAATATGTTGACCTGTTGCTTCAATCAGAAGTGTATGGGATTTTTAATATAGGTAGTTGTCAAGTTGAATCTTGATGGGAGATGAGTCATAAAAGATGAAGCAATAATATACAATTCTAGGAAATTCTCTTATCGTTCCTATTCCTTTATAAACTGTGTTTTTGGTCAAGCTTTTCTAAAACATGTATGAACAATTTTGATAAGAGATAACGTGACTTTGTTTACATTTTAAATATATTGCGCAATATAATATATCATATACGAGATTACGTTTTTACGTACGATTGTCGATTTGTTTTATTGCGCAATATAATTTTATTTTAAAGTTTAGAGCGGTGACTTGTATACGATTTCTTAGATCGAGTTGAATCTTGATGTAGATGATTCATAAAACTCGAAGCAATAATAATACGGAATTCTAAGAAATTTGATCAATAACTTATACTACACTGAATGTTGAACTGAGCTGTGTTTTCGCGTTTTGTTATGATCTTATACACTTCGTTTATATGCAAAATAAAAATATATTAAATCTTCATTTAGTAGAATCTCGTTCTGTATCAGATGTAAATATTTTTATAATAATTATATTTACATGTCTTAAAAATTGAGAAGCTCTGGCGTAGTAAAGGCATCAGGCGCGGCTCTGACATGCGTTTGAAACGGACGTCATTCTTCAATGCTTCTACAAATGCTTAATTTTGTATTATACATCCACACATGCACAATGCTATGTATTCATAACATAATAATGTATTGAATTACATCATTTCTCGACCGTTGATTCACTTATAGCTCGTTTAATGTATATTATTTTTATAAGACCGATTGTTGTATTTTTTATCTTTCAAACGCCACTTAATTCTCCCACCTTTTATTTATCAACAGGTGCAATAATTACGGCGTAATTTGCATCAGGCGCATGCACACTAAAGCTGATGCAAATTTTGTATTTCATTTTTACACCAAGAATTTCCTTATTTATATTAATAATTCGTTATTATATTGTGGAGCCATAAAATAAGCTATTAATGGGCTACGAATAGTTTATATTATAGTTTACGATCATAAAAGGCAGTGTAACATTTTTTATTATTGCTAGTCTTTTCGAGTGTCTGCCGGAGTCTGCCTGTGTCTGCTCTTATGTATTCAGGACTGCAAAGCTTGCTCACCAATCACAATCATGCAGCGATCATTCAGCCAATCGCTGCACTCCCTTCTTAAAATACCGAAATAAGTATACGTCTTTAGAAAAGGACATTTGCTTGATGGATATCTCCGAGGTGATTGGCGTTACGGAAATATTTTAGCGTAACGGTGCTATTTGTCTTCCGGTGATATATTGTTTCCCATGACCGTTTCGTAACAAAGGAATATCCTTGCGTGTTATTTATGAAGGAACCCTATAGCTATAGCTCTAGTCATAACGAGAGCCTTTGTGTAATCGCACTATTATTAAATAGTCGGTCCCCATAAACGGTATTCTTTGTGGTCCCCACAGAAGATTTGCGTTGCATGATAGTTGTGTAGAATATTTATTTCGGCACTCTGATAACGTGCCTCATAGCGTACTTATACAACATTTACTATTATAAACTTGAATAAAAATGCAGCGGCCCAATCTGTGTCTAATTGCCACTCGTTATCATAGTTAGATATTCGACAACATTGCACTTGTCATTCCGCATTCAACCTGTTTATCAATTTAATATGGTGATCAATCTTTCACTGTTTTATGGTAACACAGATAGTTATATATTTACATATACTTCAGTTATATATTTACATACATATAAAACTGAATTGAGTAGTAAAACGTGTTCAAATAAATTATTTAAACACTCTAATACAAAAAAGTAGTAAAATAAATCAAAGCAATAATATGTTAAGAATCACTGATTTCTTTATAATGTAGTATAAATGCAATATTAAATAATAATAAATAAATAGTGAACGAATTTTTTTAGTATACTTCCAAGTGTATACTAACAAAACATTCTCTAGACACGTTTCACGTCATCCTTCGCTTAAAGACAGAGAGTACGCGATCTGCGTCGCGTCGCTTGGTACTCCATCTAGCGATTATTAGGGCTGTCTCCTGTTCACCCCTACTGCCATCAGCTTTTTTATACTTAATTCGTGTTAAATAAATGCTTTATACATTTCGTCAAAAGATCTTATTTGAATTTTGCGACCCAAAAAAAGTTTCTTTCATAATTTACGCACCACTGGTTAATGGTCCCCATACTTAATAAAAACATTTTAACAATTTTTAAATTGAATAAAAAAAGTATTTCATTATAAATAGATTAAAAAAATATGAAGGAAATGCATGAACTTATCTAATATATTCTCTATAGTCAGTCACTTATGTATTTTAACATATTTGATTCCCATAAAAGGTTCTTGCCTTGGAGGTCTAATTTTATTATTATTATGCAAAATAAGACTTTTAATTTGTGGTAATTTTTCAGGAAAAACGTAAAATTTCTCACTGCGTTTTTATTCAAATATGATATGTGCTCAAAAAAAGTTACACTATACCTACTAATATATATATTACAATATAAATTATACACTGTCATTATCTGATTAGTTATGTCAATATATACTTTATCGATTATTTGATAACGTTGCTGTTTATATGTAGAAAAAAACAGCAAACACTTCTACCATAATATATAAAATTGACAGATATCAATTAAAAAAAATGATAACTATCAATTTTACGTTCCCACGTTGTACCCAAATACAATATAATGATATTTAGTCCAAGGACGTTCTGCTAAAATTAAGAAACGCTTTCTAAGAATTGAAATGAAGTATAATGCACTTTTTTAAACCCAAAGCAAATTTATAAATGTTGTTATTCAAGCATTAATATAACGATATAGGACTTACTACATAACATTTTATATCTCAGTTAAATATTACAAAAATAATATTATATAAACCCTTCGATTGTATAAAATATTGTTTTCAAATTCGTTATGCAATATATTTTATTTTTTAATTGCAGTTTCATAGTTTAAAAAATATAATTAAGAGTTTTTTTTATCCAGTTTCACATGTAAAATTAAGTATGAGTTTAATTGCCCCTCAAACATTTATTTTTTAGGGTTAATTTTTTTGTCTCCCTCATTCGTGAAACATATGTTTTATTGTATCTATTTATAAAAAAACATTACAGCAAAAACATTAAAACTGGCCCGTAGCCGTATAGTGTGAACGCTCACTTATACGCATGAT
The DNA here is from genome assembly GCF_051122295.1 of Plectrocnemia conspersa. Lineage (NCBI taxonomy): Eukaryota > Metazoa > Arthropoda > Insecta > Trichoptera > Polycentropodidae > Plectrocnemia > Plectrocnemia conspersa. The sequence continues at coordinate 34,602,997 of NW_028277169.1, read as the reverse complement.
CTTCTTGAGTTGAAAAAATTACATCACCTTTTAGACCCTCTTCATAATTCAACGTAATATAGTGGATAGAATGACATACTCGAATTAAAAAATATATGCAAATTAGATAAACCATATTGAATAGTAACACACAGTAGCGCATTGCTGTGTGATGATAAATAAAACAATAGGAGTGTCTTATTGTTATTGTTAACACTGCCTTGTCACATGCACAAATGTTTATATTTTGCGATAAGCTGGTTTAAGAAAAATAAGTTCTAACTGAGCCTTTTGATTTGTTTTCGTGATTAAAGTGTCCTTTGTTATCACACATATTTTTACTGTTATACGGAGGATAATGATTCGGCTGTCCGAAGATCTGGCACTAAAATTCGTTGCAGATTACAATCCTTGTTATTATTATTGGTACAATAATGGTAAATAAATAAATAGCACATTACCGTAATTGCATACAATAGAAAGTAGCATGTGTCTGAGGTGGAGAATAAATATTACGCATGTGGTTTATTAACTCTCTCGCGTCTCGTTTACTGGCACACAACGTATATTTATTGTACAGTATACGACGTATATACTGTGATACATTCGCAGTGTTTGTGTATGTATGTGTATTGCTGAAGAAATTGGGTCGTTCGAGACGAAATCTCTGCTGAAGATTTGGCGGAGGGATGCGGTTTGAGCGGAATTTGGGAATTGGATGAAATGTAAATGCTTGAACACTTCCTTGTAGTTCAATATCGGTTTATATGTATCGACTAGTAGAACAATTAACGTTTTGCAGGGCTTTTTAGTTTAATATTTCAGTGAATAACTGTAAGAATATTCAGTAAATATGTTATTTTATTGCTAATTAGGTTCACAGAATAACAAAATAATTAGTATTTCTCATTTATCGATGAATGAGAGATTGATCCAAATTTTTGACTCGCCTATAACTGCAGCATTATGTCACGATGATACAGCATTTACATTAAAAATTGACTCTTGTTTCGCTTAGACTGCCAAAGTATGCTTAAATCATTGATCCATTTTTTTTTTGTTGAGCAGCAAATGTTAAATGAAATGCTAATCGTAATACCTAGAGTCGGTCATAAAACTTATTGTCAAACGATGTTTTTGGAGTTGTAATCGAAAATACATGTCTCTTTTATCACTACCTGCTCTGGATGTAGCTGTGAATTAATCACTTAAACCACTACTTGTTTTCTAAACCGCAGTGGTTGTGAATCTTTTACAAATTTGCTATAAATCGTATGTTAAAATATTATTATAACAAATAAAAAAAACATTCTATTCAAAGCACGCAACTATGAAGAAGTCTGTTTTAAAAATATGTGATATATTTTTAATTTAGTCTTCGCTTATAATTATTGGAAAATTCACAAAATTTCCTAATGTAAAATAGATTTACAATTATACTATTTTAATTATATTTCCTTCCTGAGAGTAACTAAACAAATTATTTTTAGATACTGCCATCTAACCACGAATGTTATTAGTGTTTCTCATTTCTCGATAATTAAGAAATTGCTGCAAATTTCGTTAGAATTCGCAAGATTTGTACATATGAAAAAATATATTAATATTATTACAGAATATATTTTTATATACCGAAAATCTTTCACTGATTTACTGATATCATTAACAATGCTTCAATTAAAATATTAACGATCGCGAAGGATAGTAAAACATTTATTAAAACATACAGCACATGATTATTACGTTATTAATTTACTTTAACGGACACTTTCCATCATATGATCTTTTATCTCTTATCGTATGATTTATATAGTATTTACACAAAAACACTTTTCAGTCACTTAGCCGTCGAAGGAATCCTTGCTAAAGACTTTTATATTATCATTTTTAAGTCACTGAAGTTTACATTTTTTGTTGACCGGCGTTTAAGGATGTCGGTACGAAATGTCTGCTAATCGCAATTCCTAGAGTTGGTCATAAAACTTATATTGAAAAACGATGTTAATCGAAATTCCCTGTCTTTTTTCTCAGTACTTGCTCTGAATACAGCTGATTTATACCACTACTTTTCAAAACTCCATCAGTTATCAACTATTAAAAATATTAATGTAAATTGGATTTTTAAAATGTAATATTTTAATGATAATCATAATTCTCGAGAAATGGGAAATCAAAATTTTGTAGTTTCTCGAGATATTCTTGAAAATAATTACTACTTTATTAATATTTTGTACAAAAATAAAAATCTGTCACACTTATTGTTATGTAAAACATATTCTTTTTTTATTGTTAAGTTAGGTTAGAAGTTAAATTCTCGGTTAAAATAATATCAAATGGCAATTTTATAGATATAGTTTTAACAGTGCCTTTTTAACCATTACTGGCTATTTTTGAACACGATGTTAATTGCTATAAATCTATATAATTGTGTGTTATAAATAAATAAGCATACCAAATTGGGGTTATGTCTAATTTTATTAGTGTTGACAAACTCTTTAATAATTAAATTTATTTTAACCTTTTTTTAAATAAAATTTAAAATTAGTTTTGGCCACAGTGTTAATTATTACAAGTTATGATAAATATAAATAACTAAGGGATTTTTTTTATTAATTATATTAGCATTGGTGCATTCTTTAAATATTTTCTATATTTATTATTGTTATTTATATATGTTTTTTGACAGCAGAAAACATTTTGGAAATGTTTTACGTTTATCTACAAAATTTAACCAACCGGTTAATAATGTTAAGCGAATTCAGTTAAAACCGGTTTCGCGAAGGCACATGTAACGCGCAATATGTATGATATTATTGTTTATTTATTTTGTCGGTTATTTCGGAAATTACCAACAAAATGCAATTATGTTTAATTTGAGGTGTTTATCGTCTCAATTACATAGACATTTTCGCCGAAACGCGTCTTCAACGTATATTTATCTATTTTTATTTTCTTGCTTTGTATTAACAGCTTAACGCCAAAGCGCTTTGTGCAAAAATATAATTTGGACAAAAATACAAGCTTTGGAATATATTGTATTTTTTTACCACCTTTTTGTACCTGTCGATTATTTTTGTTTAATTATTATGACATTGTAGCATAAAATTGTCGACGAGAGAAGCATAATCATGTCAATTAAATTGCTTATTATTATTTATTTTATATCCAAGGATATGCATATCAGTTCTTAAGATTTTTTAGCTGTAATATGGCTATAAACCTTGATGGTTGGTTTGAATTGTGCCAATCCACTTGGATCAATGAATTTAAGATTTTAACTTGATAATTGGTAGTACCTTGTCAATTTATTAAAATGGACGTGTTGCAACTGGCATAATTTTTTTAATAAAAAAGATTATGTTCTATTTTGTTTTTATCAAAGACAAAAATGAAACACGAGCTTACAAAATTATTAAATATTTTCCTTATACTTATTTAATATAATTTGCAGCAGACGTTCTTTAAAATATCAAATCGTTATTGTGCTTCGTATGCAAGAACATCTAACATTCACAATAAATAGTAATATAAAAGGATCTAGAATAGTCAAAATTTACTTTTATTAATTTTTTTTATATAGGAAGCTTATAGAATGTTACCAAATTAAATTACCTTTACGTGTATACTAATCGAAATGATAAAAAAAATGTGCGTGTAATGATACATCGGACTCCACGCATTAATCGATCATAGTTTTTAGCCGCCGTTCATTATTATCATACCGTTTTTTACACATAGGTATGAGAGATGCGATTATGTAATCTGGCGCCAGAGATTTAACAGTCTGCTTATTTTTTTGTTTGTAACCATCGCTCAATAGATGGTAAATGTGAATTAACGGCAGGCAACAATTGGAATGCGTATGCGCGTATTTATAATATTTGGCGTTTAAATATTTACGCAAAATTTATTTTTTCAACAAACGCTTACATAAGCGATATGCCGAATGTCATAATTTAGCGTTATCTTGAATAATAAATTATACCATGGTATACTGGTGACCGCATTCGTTGTAACAGTGTGTTATACACATACTTAGAATGTAATATTTAGTAGTCGTTGACGATTTAGACAACAAAAATCAAACCAACAGATCAAAGTCGTTGTTAAAACTTTGCAATTATGAACGGGGGTATCCAATATAATAACATTCGACGTTGCATTGACTGAAGAAACCGCTGCTTCTCTCTTCACGTCAACCCTGGTACAGTAAGAAGACCAAAATCAAGACTTGAACACGACTTGTTCTAAAAGGGCGCAATATGTATCTATAAGATTCAGAATTGTTGCAAATTTAATAGTTATTTATTATACAAATAAAAATAACCGCGTTACCGCAAGGTCATCACATCCTAAATATTAGTTTGAATTAGGTGAAATATTGCTCATTTTCAGATTGAGTTGTTTCTTGATACTTAAGTAAATAAGTAAAACATTCGCTAAAGCATCGATTCGACGAAAGATGGATTTTCTGTGTTTGAGATAAATTAGTGCGAAATTCCGTCGGATTTCTTGGCAGAGAATCGCGTATTCTTAGAACCTCTTTATTGCGTCCTCTATCTGCGAGCCTCGCCTTGACATTTCGCCCCGTGAATGCTTTGTATTTTCACGTTCACGTGGTGCAATTAATCTCTTCATTCATGCCTCGGGCTTTCGACACTCGTTCATTACATTTTTATTAGCATTCGCGAGATGTCTTTTTATACGCTATTCTGGGTGCACTTGCCAAGAGCATTTTTAGAACATATTTGAGTTTCTCTGTATTTTCGGAAAGTATTTTTATGAAGTTGAAAGTTGAAAACATATTAATGGGATCAATCTAATTTTTGTTATGCTTCGTTGTAATAAGATTGTTGGGTTCATTTTCCTTTGAACAAGTGACTCACTGTTTTCTCAGAGTGAATCATGCACTTGGGTTATTTTTAAAGATGATCTAAAAAATGTGCGGTCCGAGAATTGGGTTCGAGACAAGTAGCGCTTATCGTTTTTATGATATATTTCATTTGCCAATCGTTTTGGTATATATGTACATAAATATAAATGTAAATTTATTGCATCATAAATCGTTTACGGAGTATTATGTTGAGAAATCGTTTTTGAATCATTACTAATGTGCATGTAAGTTTATATATATTCCTTAAACTTTGGAAGTACAAAGACATGTATCCCATACCCAAAATGGATTTACCATTACAGTCCAAAGGCATCTATGTCATTACCAATATATTTTCTATTGTTTGAAGCCATTTTAAATGACTTGATAATACAACTTCCAGTATTTTATTTCATTAGTTACTCAGAAATACATTACGGTAAAAGATTTTGTAATTCCTAACCATTTTACCTGGAATTGCTAAATTGCTAAAGCATCCATCGATGGACGCATTTGTTTTGTGTCGATCTTTAATGTATTTCACGATGCAACAGTACCTTATTGTATCAAGAGTATCAAGATAACATTATCGATTCATCGCATCGTTCATGAGTGTCATAGAGAGTCGCGATCGCGTCCCTTATTCTTGCGACAATTGCGGCCAGTATGCCAGCACTCCTATTGCACGAGCCATCCAGCTTCTCAACGAGCTTTCCAAACATACGGATGTTTTCGGCTATGGCTATGAGGAATCAGAAATAAATATATGGGGTATTGCTAATCTATTTTAGGTGTGCACCATACCAGCTTTTTTAAAATGTTAAATTGTTTAATGACCATCATGACACATTGGAGAAATATGTCAAGTAATGATAATAAGATATGTAATAAAAAAATGTTTTTTGCCCGATGTTTTTTGATAAATGTCCGATATCTATATATGTATAATATAGGCTAATTTAAATAAATTAGTCATTATTAGTAGGTTATTTCATATACGCCCACTGCCTCTTATAGTTACTCTCGGCTATTTTATTATTAAAATACTTCTTTCAAATACACGCCAAATGCTAATTAATTAAAACTTTCTTTTAATGTAATTCAAACAGTAAAATTTGCTTATTTTTCGCGCACTGTTCGTTTTAAAACTTATCTCACTGTCAAATTGTCCAAGTTTGTCAAAGTAAAAATTTCGCTCCCACGTTCATTATTACTTTTTCTACTGTATTACTCACTCTCACGGTTGTTTTTGTCCGTTTCGCAATTTTAATCGAAACGCGAACTGTACAAAATCGTGTAAAAAACTTAAATATTTACTATGCATAATTGCCGTTAACATTCTTTGTTTATGCCCTTTATTTATTTTCTAAATATATATATGCAGGACTAAATTAATTATAAATAAATTAACCGCGATCGAATTATTGTATATATAAATAACTTGTAACTTCATAAAAATTTGCGAATTGTACCTATTTTTGAGATAAGCCCTAAACAATAATAAATAACATTTTGTTTCGTTTTGAATTTTGCGAATTTCGGTCTTAGTAGATACCACCGATAAACATTCTATTCACAAATGATTTTCAAAAGCATTTTTTTGTTGAGAAGAAGCGTCTTTTTGTCTCGCATTTCAAAACAAAATAAAAGCGCATAAAGAACCATGAATTTTGAAGCGGCACTAATCACTCGCGTATATTTAGAAAAAACAACTACAAATTGATTCATTCTGAAATTTTTTCAAATTTCATTGAAGATAGTATAAACGAATATTTTACAAATATTCGATCAATTATTCAAATATTCATATAGTTGAAAATCGGGCGAATAATTCGAATATGTAGATTTATATAAACAAGGGTTTATATGGCAATAAACCATCTTTGTAAATTAAACATATTTTTGTTATAGCCTTAGTGTCAGGGGTGCTTAAACTTTGTTGTTATTTATTTTTTATAAAACTATTAAGATCGTATATTAGTTATAGTGCGTCCGTGGGCTCCATGCGTTTCCAAAGCGGAAGAACTCTTCTGATGCATTGGATTCCAAAGTGTAAATGTCAGTAAAAGTGTTTGAGAATGTGATCGTTGGTTGCCTGCGTTTTCGTATTTATACCTACATAGGAGATTTTGTTTTCAGCCCCTTTCGGTGGAACGGCCAAATACAAAAATGCGGTCAGTGCGTGAATCATACACAATTGAAAATTCTTGCATTAATTACTACACAGATTATGATTTATAATCAATGTTCGTCCTTTCACGGTCGATTCGGTCAATTTGCGCCCTTTCGAGTGCGATGAACCCGTCTCGTGCGGAAAAGTTGAAAATTGACAATTTCCGCGTGACGAACGGAAGCGAAAGGGATTCGTACCGGCGAGTTTGTCCCGGTGCGAAGCCATATATATGTACATATATGTGGGTATAATATACATAGTATACATATGTCCCGTACGTGGGTTTTTCAATCCCGTCAGATTATGCGCGATCTTGCGGCTAGGCACGTGACCGGTCGCTTCTAATTTCGGATCCGTTCCGGAGATAATTCCGGGTCGAAATGTTTACTTTTCGACTCGACGGTCCATGGGTATGGATTAATTATTTAAATTGGGAATCGTCGATGTCGGAATTCGCGTCAGATTTGGTGCGGGAAGGTCTCTCCGGTGTCAGATTTGCGTTGAATGGAACGCAGTCGAGATTAGCGATTCTAATCGACAACATTATGGCCGTGCACTTTTGAGGACGCATTAAAAATTAATGTAAACTTTTAAACAAAGCAATTTGATACATATGTATATGTATGTCTAGAGCAGCGTGAACCAAGTATGGTCCCTTGGAACCTTGAGGTTTTGCAATATAAAATTAAACGTTCCAAAAAAAATGCATATTTATAAAAATATATATTCAGCACGATGTCGATAATACGTGTCAAATAGTAGTGGACCACGCATCAACCGAAATATTTCGTTACTCAATTTGCTATCTGAATGCAGCATCATTAGAAATTTAGCAGTATAAAAATTGGTCGATAATATTGGCGACTTTGTAAGAGATTGTGGATTGGTGCCAAAATACGATTTTTTTTATGTGTTTTGTATCCACTGTTCCGGAAAATAGCACATCCTTGGCGAAATGTGATGTTATAACGGCAGTGCATTGTATAGAAGCTTAGAAAACATGTTTCACTGTTGCTAATTAGTTTATTTATTGAAATTAAGTGGGTCATCTATTTTTGCGCTTTCGAGAAAATGCGTGGAAAACAGCAGTGTTTCTTACTTCGCAATGTTTTATTTTGCAAAAATATATAAAATATATTCATAGTGTGCTATTTATTAACAGGGAATAATTTTGAGAGATATGTACATTAAAATAAATACTTCGTTCCATAAAACGAATTATTTGTGCATTTATTTAAGGATCTACGGATTTTTTCTCTCACTGTTCTATTCAACTAATGCACAGACAATTCGTTTTATGGAACAATTATGTTATATATTGCTCATTTAAATAGTCATTATATTTATATTATTATGCTTGCACTACACTCTCTGGAAGTTGTCCGAACCAAAGTTCAAATGAAGTCGGCCGAGGTTGCCGACTTCCGTCCGGACGACGGCCGTGAATGAAGTCCGCACGGCGGCTGCTGTCACGTACAGTTGGCATATTTGCGCGCGATCGAAAAATGTGCCAAATAATCGCAATTTTTAAATTGTCATATTATTAAAATTACGTTACTGATAATTATAAAAGTTTGTGTGGACACTCATCATTACAATATCAGTGAAAACTTTTCGGTCGTAAATATTCAATTTACGCAAAATCTTTGTCGGCTTTTGCAAAATGGCATAAGGCATAAAAATGATACTTCAGAATACGAACACCACTTCTGTGACTATCCTAGAATTTGTCGCCATCGATTTTAAATAAGAATTCGTTATGGTGTGACATTTATATTAACCGATTTAGGAAAATACATAAGGATATTGAAACGATTTTTTTTAACAAAAGTACCACTAATTATTTTTTAATTATTTAATTTTATATGAAAAAAAAATATAATAACGATGTCTGTTAGAAGAATATACTATCAAAAATATAATTAATCCCTTTTGGTGCCCTAAAATATTCAAATATGTCAGTAAGAGTCTGTAAGTCCCCGAAAAGCAGGTGGTATTATAACTTGACCACGATGCAGCGCTCTTCATGCGTGTTGACCATAGGACGCCTACGCGCATAATGAAATTGAATCGAGTTACTCGTTCTATCTCAGTTTTCGAAAAACCATATCATTATCACTTTTATTCTCGTCACTTTACACGCAAGAGAGCGGAAGGGGAAGTATCTCACCGCTCGCGCTCGAAAGAGCAGCTCCGATTTTGGTTCCTTTGACTTCGGTCCGTTTGCCGACTGAATTACCCCCATTTTACCTCCCGTTCTCGGTAACCTCGGACAAGCAAAACCAAACTCGACCGAAGTAACTCACTATATTCTCCGTCCTTGGCCAACCTTGGCCAACTTCCAGAGAGTGTAGTGCAGGCATTACAGTATATATTTTTGTAAAGTCGTACCTCGACTTACGCACCGCTCTACATATGAACTTTTCGGGATACGAACATTTTTCATATCTCATTTTGCCCTCTACTTACAAACCTATATTCGAGATATGAACCGCGATTCACTGCGCGTGCTGAAACATTTGTTGTTACTACGTCATATTTATCTGAAATATGACAGAGTGTGCGATGCACGCTCCATGTATGTAAATTTGCTTTTTTGCAATTTCGGTATTTATGTGATCAATAAGATGTAATTTGTAAATTGGGTTTCGAGAGACGAACCACAGTCGGAAATGGATTAAGTTCGTAAGTAGAGGTACTACTGTATATGTAAAATAATTTTACTAGTTTTATTTACGACAATTTACAATTATGTTATAGTTTACAATTAAAACAGTACCTAATTATTATATTACTAATTTATTTCAAATACTTATAAATTCGATTCAAATGTTTAATTAACGGTCACTTTCCATCACATGATATTTTCCCTCGTATTTTACAAAAAATGCTCTTATCATAAGATTTATATAGCATTTACACGAACTGCGAATAAATCTTCGTCAAAGACTTATATATAATATTATCAATCTTAAGTCACTGATCCTTTCGTTCAAAATTTTATCTGGACCGGAAAATGTTTTGAGGAAGTTTAATCGTAGTAAAACTTCCTCACTTTCGCTAGTAGAAATATATATCTACTGGTGAAAATGTATTAAAATATGATTTTATTTAAACGCCAATTTATTATAACTTGACTGGTAATATTCAATTAAATGCAGTGCACCCAGTTAGCACGATAGATAGGGAGCGTGTACTCGGGGAATAAAAAATAGAAAATGAGATGTATGTGTTTTCTTCGCATATGTACAAAAGCAACATAAATATGGTTTAAAATTTTTTTGCGGAAAATAATAATTTAGATCACTAACTCATACATTTTCTTGTCCGTGCACTCGGGGAGTGGGGGGCGTGTTGTCGGGGATAGTGCTCACAGGGAGCATATTTTCTTGATACTAAATTTACAATGTCAATATAATTTTATTGTTAATACACTGTTGTTAATCATCAAGTGTATAGATAATTAAAATTATATCTATTATGTCACTTGCACTAACTCGTTCGCAAGATCTGTGTTATATTATACATTTTACGAGTCATATAGTCACGCGTGATAACGCGTTCACAGCACGCTACTTGTTTTAAGGTCACTAGAACAATTTTGAGTGAGTTGCTTTTTGCATTGTACGAATATTTCAAAGTAAAACGTTATCATCGATTTCTCATTTTGGAACCTCTATAACCCTTTCATCCCCTCAGAGTCAAACTGAGTCATATATTACTACGGATCTACACAGCTCGGCCGTGAGCCAACCGAGATCAAATTTACAATATCCATTCGTTAGAGAACGGCTCGTTTAGCACCTTAAGCGTTGGCCTACTTCATTAATTACACGATAATAATTGGACCGGCGTGATGCTGCTTCAAAATCATACGATCGTGTTTTGTCGCATGAAGAGAAAAGACGCGTCTGAAAAACCTAAAAAAAAAACCGAAAACTCTTGGCACTTTCTACGCGTGAGTGACGCGTTCTCGTGAAAAATCGATGATGGTGATAACCGATATTATAATAATAGCACGTGCGCTTATTTATTTATACACGTTGCGTACCGGATTTCTCTTCAAAGCCATAATAATGATAAAAAAGTGGACAACTTATATGGACATGTGGCGATATGGAACGTTACGGTGGAGAGTGTAACGCTGACCTCACCGACGTTATGTTATGTGAAACTACTTATTATGTGTAATAAGAGAATCAACCGAGTCTTTAAAATATATGTATGTGCTAAAACAAATCAAGAATCGGGGAATTGACCTAATGAACTAATTTTAGTTTTAGAATTTTCATTAGGTCTAGTCCAAAATATAAACTAATCCAACTCATTTCACAGAGAAATATAAATGAAAGAAAAAATACAGTCAGACACGCATCTCGCATATTGCTCTATAGTTAGTCTGCACTTCGATATTACACAGGGCTGATCAAAGCATATTCATACTAAATTTTGGCTTTTGGGCTCGGCAATGACCTTTCCCACTGCGACGGCGCCTACAATATTTTATTGTTCTTGACGTAGATTTTTGATTTCTGAGAAGAGATAATTGTTTTTTGCGCTCTCTTATTGGTCAAAATTTGGTTTAGTGTGCCTCATTCGATTACTCCTGTAGCAATTTCGCCTCTTCAAATTATACCCGCTGGTGAACCGGTGTACAATCAAGAAGCTTTGAGTATCTTGCATTTTCACAAACCTTATGATTTTTTTTATAATCCTTAACCCGCTCAGCATCTATTTTTACCACCATCAGATGTAACACATTTTAATTGATGTCACTTCAGATTGTACTATGTCACCGCTTTTTCAATTTAATTCAACATATTTTCACCTGTAGTTATTCAATGCAGACTATTCTTGAAAGCAAATTATTCAGTCACTTCAAACATAACATTGACATTGACGAATATACAGCAGCAACTTAGCAGTATTGGTCTCAACGCCCTGTGGTTTCGCGGCTTCCTCAAAGAGGCGCCGCTACTGCAAAATTTAAATTAGTTTATTATATCCATTTTCAACTAAATGTAGTGGAAACAAACGTAACTCGCTTAGTAAATATCTGTTTGCAGATGCCTCTAAACATCGTTACTTACTGTTACTATTTTTACCTAACCCTTTAATTATACAAAATATTTTCTATTTCGCATAGTGCATTATATACATAGAGTCGAAAAAATTTAAAAACACCCGAAATCATTTGATTCGCTATTCAATTGCTTTTTGATGTTACTCACAATGTGCCCAATCCTCGCTGAAATGCTCTTATATTTGGTGTTCTATTTTTTCTCATTTTTAATCGATAATTACCTTTCTTAAGAAATTCACAGATAAAGAATTAAAGTAAAATTTTGCAGAGACATTAATGATGGTTTACAGTACTAAAAATAATGCGCGTCAAGTGTTCAATTTTCTTTCTGTCAGGCCGCTAAGTTTTCAATCTTCCATCGATATAATTATTGGGACAATTGAGAGAAAAAAAACTGTTTCGAACAAATATGTAATTATATTATTTTTTATGTATAAAATCAAATAAATGCATTCATACATTATTATTTTAATCTAACTACTAGAAAAAAATGTGATCATAGTTAAACATTCATTATAATGTCAAATAGTGATGTTAAAAAGACACTTTCCTTGTGGTATTACTGTATCTTAGTAAATACGATTCTTAGCTTAGGTTTCCTCTCGATTACAATCTGTGTTTGATGAGCTTTTCGTGTTTCACACAACTTGAGTTTGTTTTAACCTTTGCTGGAAGCTTTCGTCGAACGTGTCTTTTGTGGCGTGTCACGCCCGTGGTAAGCGCACCAATATTTACACACACAATATTTATCAACGTCGTGCGACGCCACTGGATTTTCAGCGCGATTACGTCACCATCGCTGGGCACGTATTTCTATTATCATTGTTGTCTGCTGAAGGAAAAATCTTAATAATCGAATTTCGATTGACTGTAGCCCTAAGGCTTGCGGTCTACGCGTGATTTTTTATTATCTGATAACTCGCTTATTCGTAATCAAGTGGAAACATCCATGTACGCATCATCCTACGATCCTCCGGCGTATATTTCGACCTCATTATGCCGAGTTCAAACGATACAGGATGATTCAAATTCGTTGAAGAGACGAGCTTCTGTAAATCGTTTACCGTTCAACGTTGATATATGTAAGTCATATTGTAACGAGATTTTCTAGAAAGCTAGACCTCTGTGATTTCCCTGCGATATTGGAAGATTGTACAAAAGATATTGACATTTTGTTATGAGAATTTGAATTTTAAATTTGACACCATTTTGAAGTTTGTAATAAAGATTGTAAAATTATTCATGATAATAATACAGAGGTGCGATTTAACAGGGAATTAATTTTAGAGATATGTGCATTTAAATATAAAAATTGTTCCATAAAACGAATTGTTTGTGCATTTATTTAAGGTAAAACTCGCTCGCATCTAATCTGCACATACAATTAATTTTTTGGAACAATTATTTTATATATTGCTCATTTAATAAACTTATTCCTAATTCCAAATTCTTACTTTTCGCTGATGACCTTAAAGTATTCATTAAAATAGATTCCATTGAGCATTGTAAAAAAATTCAATTTTTAGTGCGTGGTCATCCGTTAATAGATTACCATTTAGCATAAAAAAATGTCATTCCATGACCTTTTTTAAAGCAAGAACACCACTTAAATTAGTGCGTAGTACCTTCGCGCATGCTTCTCTGGTCTGGTTACCAAATAATAATACCGACACTTTTTTAACATAAAAAGTCAAAAAATGTTTCTTAGATACTTGTACATAAAGAAATATAAATATTATTCATTTTTATATTTTACAAAATTCTTACGTGTGCTGGAATATGATTTCCTCGAGTCGCGTCGACGCGTGTACTTGGAAATATTACAATCAAAACTGATGAACGCTAAACTATGTTTTTGTGTCCCATCTAATTACCAACTCATTGTATTGTTTGAATTACCGTACGCAAAAACAGGACTATTACATTTATCCGACTTTTAACCTATATGTCAGATAGTATATGTTCTCTTCCATTAACTTGCATTATTATTATTTTATATGTATTTTTCTATGCAGGGTGCATTGGCATATTTAAAAAACACATATGACATACTGGTGCTTGACATATTAGAATATGGATCGATAATTTGGTATCCCAGTACAATAAAATACCCTTTGTGTATATATTTCAAATAATATACGAACAAGTTCATCTTATGTATAGAATCACTTGCATATGCTTTGCTAAATGCTTATATTAAAGTTTATGTAATCAAATATATCGAAAAAGAACACGCTCTTGCGTTACGATTTATTTTATTTTTTATTACGATTTCGAGTTTTGAGGCCGTATGGATGTCACTTCGCCAAAATAGAGGCCGGAAAGCTAGTAAAAATTTATTAAAATTATGTGCAATTTACCACAGAAATAGTGTCAAGTTGTATTTCGTAGACAGAGTGAGTGATGTCCTCTGGATGATCCGCTGTGTCTCTCACTATGACTGATGTCGTCTCGAATCGTGTGATCGTCTTCTATGTGACAGTGTCTTTTATACTCTTAATTTGAGACAGTTTTGGCAGATCACAGATTGGATGTTGGTGTGCCAATTGCATCTCTTGATTATTCAAGGTAGAACTTTCATTAATATCGGTTTTTACGCAGATAGACGCATTGTCAATAAAAAAGTATTTTGCAATTATGGTATTGTTAGTCAAAAAAGTTGCTTATTTTATATTTATAATACTTTAAATAGTCGTGCGAATTACCTCTGAGTTAACGGTTCAGCTAGTTGTACCTCCCATAATGACTTGCCGGATTTCCCCAATGCGTCATGATGAGCATTATATAAACAATAATAATACCATAACATATTAAAAAAACTAAATTATGAGGCAGACCTAAAATACATAAGCACCATCTCACATATATTGTTTCAGCTCCTCATAGCTATCGCCAAAAACATCATTATGCTTGACTAGCTTAACCGCTTAAGGGCGGAATTTTCAATTTTCAAATATGGAAATTTGTATTATGAATCATAACGTTCAAATTGTTTTTATTATATCATATAAAAGCGTGTTGTTTTAAGTAAATGTTCTTAAAAATATATTTAATTTTTTTATTAAATATTTATTATTTACATAAAAAAAAATAATAATATCGCCATGAAATGTTTAAGCTCGTCAAAAAGTTTGATGATTCGTACAAGAGATGCGTTCTTGAGCGCTAACGTTTTGCCCGCGACGGTCAAGAATAAAGGACGCGATCGCGACTCGATTGTCAATACCGCCCTTTATCAATTTCAAAAACGGCTTTATATTGTAAACGCTACGTCGGAATTGTAATGAATTGTTTCAATATTTTTTTGCTTTAAATTTAAAATCGTTTAAAGAGATATCTTAGCATTTTGCTTTAAATTATTTTTAACAAATAGAGTTCTTCACTTCTCTTGGATTCCAGACAATGACACATTTTCAACAGTCTGTCCTTAATTTGGAGCTCTTTAATGATTGCCAGATTCTATAATTCCTCTGTAACATTTCAATGATAGTTTTATATACAATATTTATATCTTGTGCTAGATTATTTTATTTTTAATATAAAAATATAACATTAAATATAAATTGACGTTTAAAACTTATACAAACCAATTGAATTGCATTTCAGTTTTAGAGCTTACAGCTCCTTTCATCCTTCTTTACGACACCGCAGTCGAACTTTAGGAATATGCCATATTTCGCAAGCGTTCAGTTTTATACGTTGCATTAGCGAAGTTTAACGTTTCTCGGATCGCGTTTCCATCGCTATTACCGAAAGGGCCTTCTTCTTCTTCTCAGTCTCGTTTCAAGCAGACACCGGATACTTTCCACTAATGATATCGAGCACCCTTGCGAGACGCCCGTCCATAAATCAATTGCTTTGCATTCGAACTTAGTTTTATTGTATGTGTCAGTAGCAAAGAAGCGTTACAACGTTGCATTCATCTTATAATATGATCTTAAAATTATTTATACGCAGAAAACATGCGTGTGCTTCAATTAGATATCGACTAAGCATTCGATGCGGTTTGATTTACATATTTTTTAAATTTTCAATTAGTTGATTCCTTTCAATCTACGTTATCAATTAATCACGTTTGGCATTCGGTCGATAGCCGCAATCGCCGATTGCATTGTTTCGGTCGAATTCACATTATGTGGCGATTAATTTATTCGCCTTTGTCCGTTCGCAGTGGGCGAGATGTTTCTGTCGTTGGCGACGATGACTCAAAAAAGGTTAAACAGTGGGTCGTCACCTCAATTAAATTCACACAACCATGAGAGTCGTGGCGCAATTTTTCTCCTTGCTATCTATTTTAATTGTCTTTAAAATTTTCTTCACTACCGCTGCCACTACGGCATCTCTGACTTTGACTGTAATGAATGAACCTCCGACGTTAATTTATCTCATTGATTTAATCGCCTCCAAGGTTAATTGTCCGAGGCGTAATTGCACCTCTTTTTGTTCTATAATTTATACGTGTATGAGTTATTTTTATAATTATTTTAATGCATTACCAATGAGAATGAACGTAAACACAACTTGCATGACCGTAATTTACAGGGCGAATCAAAAATCGAACGGATTTTAAAATCATCTCAAGAGCTATTAACGCTATATAAAGTCTAGTCAAGTCGTTAAATATTATAAAAGCTTTGATTAACTCACATTAACCTTTAGAAGTCCAAAGGCATGTATGTCATACCCAAAATATATATGTCATGCCCAATATATTTTCTCTTTTTTGTAGCCATTTAAAATTTCCGGTATTTTATTTCATTAGTTACTCAAATATACTTCTATCGATATATAACAGTGCTTACTGTTAAAAATATGTTGAGAACTATTGGTCTTGTGTGAATTACAATAATGAACAATTAACTAATACATACTATTTACAAGGATAGAGCGATTTTTATTTTATTTTATCGTTGCATTTTTTTCCCAGGTAGTTACAGGTTATAGCATAAATAAATTATATATAAATAATAGGTAAGAAGCTTAATTTTTATGATTAAATAAATTGGACCGCAGTGGATTCAATAAAAAAAATGTTTTTGTCCGGTTAAGGTTAATAACGGTAATGACTATTGCAATAAATATCATGTTCAAGTCGGTCGATTAAAGATCGAGGAAATCAATTAATCAACGAGCTCCACGTTGTTCAAAGAGTTCCAATCCTGTACCATAACTTTTTATTATCTGCTAATGCAGTTAGTTGAGAGGACAAGAAGCGTGAAGAATGTCGGTCTCATTGCTGACTATTACTTTATATATGATTATTAGTTAATTATTAATTTATATCCTACAAATTTATATTGTTTAATTTTTCAAGTAGTGGATTATTAGATTATTTGATTACGGATCGGATTTATTGTTTTTGTTGTGAAGTTTTCATAAATATATACAAAAAAACACAAATTTGATAACGCACCTGTCTTAGAAAATCTATACCGTTTTTGGGCTATTATTATATAATATAATTTCGTACATAGTGTATAACAATGATAATAAATTTATATTTGGGTTTATTAAACATAATGGTTAGACTTTAGATTAACCGCAAAGATCCATATTAAGTGAAAACTTCATAAATCACTTTCAAAACGTAGTGTGAACGCCCAGTTATTGTGACAAAATCACACCATTTTGTAACTGATGCATATATAATGGAATCTTGACTTACGAGTGACTTGACTTACATGTTTTTCGAAATACAAGTATTTTTTTAAATTGACTCGAAATACGAGCAAAAATCGTTTTCCGTTACTTAAACAAACTTTATAATTAATTTGGGTAGTATGTATTTCAATTGCCATTAACCAATTTTCATTTTCCTCATTAAAATGGAGTTATAGCAATTTAATTAAACTTCCATGGGGAAAATTTATTTGATATACGAGTAATTTGAGTTAAGAGCTCCGTCATTATGAGTTTAATTCATTAGTCAATTTGATTCGCTAACTTGTTTAAAAATGGCAGGGATTCAAAAATTTAAAAATTTGTAACTCCGTTGAAAAATATAGGGCTTAAAAACGTTATAAAATAAAAATGAATATTTAATTTTTTTTTAAATTTTTTGTCTTGTGGGACTAGCGGTTTTTAAGGACGCAATAACTGTACTAGTTTAAATATCATATCGACACGAAACACTATCTGAAAATAGATCTTATGAAAATCTCGTATAGTCTGATCCGCTATCTTGTTTAAAAATTGCTATTAATTAAAATAAGAAAAAATTGTGCTCCATTAAAAATTCTAAAATAAATAATGTCAAAAATTTCAATTAACTAATGTCAAAAAAAAAAAAATTTCATATGCCGTCCGGACGGCGGCCGTGAATAACGTCCGCACGGCGGCTGCTGTTACGTACAACTGACATATTTGCGCGCGATCGAAAAATGTGCCAAATAATAGTAATTTTTAAATTGTCATATTATTAAAACTACGCTACTGATAATTATAAAAGTTTGTGAGGGCACTCACCAATACAATATCAGTGAAAACTTTTCGATCGTAAATATTCAATTTACGAAAAATCTTTGTCGGCTTTTGCAAAATGCCATAAGGCATAAAAATGATACTTCAGAATACGAACACCACATCTGTGACTATCCTAGAATTTGTCGCCATCGATTCTAAATAAGAATTCGTTATGGTGTGACATTTATATAAACCGATCTAGGAAAATACATAAGGATATTCGAAACGATTTTTTTTAACAAAATCAAGTACCACTAATTATTTTTTAATTATTTAATTCTATCTCAAAAAAATATAATAAGGATATCTGTTAGAAGAATATACGATCAAAATTATAATTAATCCCTTTTGGTGCCCTAAAATATTCAAAGATGTCAGTAAGAGTCTGTTGAAGTCTCTGATAAGCATGTGGTATTATAAATTGACCACGTGTTGACCATAGGACGCCTACGCGCATACTGAAAATGAACCGAGTTACTCGTTCTATCTCGGTTTGCGAAACACTATATCATTATCTCTCTCACTCTCGTCACTCGAGATAGCGAAAGGGGAAGTATCTCACCGCTCGCGCTCTAAAGAGCAGCTCCGACTTCGGTCCCTTTGACTCGGGTCCTTTTGCCGACAATGTTCGGAAGCGCTCATTATAAATTACACCCACTTAACCTCCCGTTCTCGCAGGCATTAGAATAAAAAATGTTGTCAAATATGTTTATAAATAGAATATAAAAAATAACACAGATATATACCTAATTCTTGCGGCCTTTGCCGGATTTTATTTATGTAGACTATACATTTCAGGTTGATTTAAAACATAAAAGTCACAAAAAGAACGGTCAATTATTGACAGTCGAATTACTGAAAAAAATCAGATTTTTCTACATTTTGATGTTATGTATTTGAATATCAATGAGTATTGTTTAAAGGCGACTAATGAAAGTAATAATATTTAAATTAAACATATATGTAAAATTAAATTTTAATCAACGTTTGTGGTAGCTATAGCTGCTATTTTTAATACGAGCATAAATAAGACAAGAGCTGATATGTCTTATTGAGATAAATATAATTAAATAAGACTACAAACTGATGTGATTACTGCCGCGATACACGCTCCCGATCTCTGAACATGATCGCTTACTCGCGCTATCGTTTGGTATAAAAGCGAACCGGTGTTCGTGTACGGATTAAATCGTCTTTATAGACGTATCTTTACTTGTCGCTAAATATTTTTTTTTGAAATACATACATATATTCTATTACGTTATGGTAACTCGGTCTTTATATTATTATGGCTTTCCATTTGTAGCGTGTTATCTGATTGAATTCAAAAGGTTAACAATGTGCTCGTTCCTCAGTCTATTAATAACACTCGGGCGAAAGCTTAAACGCTTTTCTTTACATTTTCGTTCCACCACCGCCGAATCGAGTGTTTCATGAATAAAAATCGTTTTCTTCTCACCGCCGACGTTCTTCCTTTTTGCGCCAAGAATCAATATTGTCGATTGCTCTCCAAGTTAGCGAGTGTCTCTCGGTCGTTACGGTGAAAGTTCTTATCACGAGAACACTCATTGTCTTCGACCGATGATGGCTAGCAAAAAATATAGTAACACTTCCCACGTAGTTTTTTTAGATTTTAATTAAAATTCTGTCTTTTTACGTGTGCATTTTTTACTATAACTATTGTAAATCCATATCGTTACAGCATTTCGTACAAATTGTTTTTTTTTGTGTGTTAAGGCACTCGACGATTTTTGAGGCTGAATTGTCACAAATCAGTACAGAGATCGAGTGGTCATCTAGCGAATTATTTGTAATTATGTTTTAATTTTCATTTATGTATATAAATACTAAATTTTTGTATACATATTTTTCAATACCCACGTGTGTCGCATCAAAACGTATGTACACATGTGAATTGCTGTGTTCATTTCCGTGCACCGGAAGGAAGTGATGTGAAATGGTTCCGTTATGTTTGTGTTTTTTTTGTGATGCATCGTGTGTACCTCCGAAAGGTTGCGGACCAATGAGCGGAGGTGAGATAACGGAATCAATTACGCGGTGGGTCTATATGCAAGCAAAGGGTTAAAGTTTAATCGCGTGTGACTCGTCATAGTTTTTTTGGCGGTTCTCAAACTTTGGGAAGATCGCGTGACAGAAGCTCGCGTGATGGTTTCTTTTAGGGCCTTTTTAACGCGTGTTTACCGATCCGATTATGGGACGATGTTGTGTGTTGTTGCGTGCGATAAAACGCGATTTCAACACTTTGCGCTCGGACGCTAATTGAAGACGTATTGATAGTTGGATTTGATAATTGTTTATCTATAACAGGTGGATTTGAGGACGAAGTCAACATATTTTTTTTACTTTTTTTTAGTTACATTGAATAAAAAATCGTTTGTCGTTGAATCCACTGTCCCTTCGATGAAGTGGATACCTTCCATTCAGGAATATAAGAAGCGCCCCCAGAGACATTTAAAACTGTATATTTTATTTTCTTATTGAATCCAATTTATTTAATCACAAAAATTAAGCTTCTTACATTTAATTTATATATCAAACCCTGTAACCGTTCCAAATGTTGGGACCACTACCAGGAAAAAAACAAAATGCAATGACAAATTAAAAATGTTTCGCTCTGTTCTTGTAAATATTATAGTATTTAGTTAATTGCTCACTATTGTAATTCACACAAAACCAATGGTTCTCAACATATTTTTAATCGCACGGAATTTATTGTTATTTATTTATTACTTTGATATATGAAATATTAAATATTATACATGCACATTATTACTTACATATTTATATACTTGATTTCTGGTTATATTTGTCTATCGTATCACATTTTTCAAAGCAATCTTTCATGTGAAGATATGATTATAATTACGTTTTTAAACATCCCCTTTGTTTTCCTTTACCAGTTTTTTTTACATTATATAGGAATAGTACCTATTTGATAAACCACGCCTAGCCACACAGTGACGATTTTTTTTTTGATGCAAATACTATAATATTATTGTTTGTTCATTTATATGTTACACTTACTCCCTTGAATATTTTTTTTTTATTGCTTGTGTTATACTTATTTGTAGTAGTTAAATATATTTTTTGCAAAAGTAAATTGACTATTATACAGAATAATCAATTTAGGTTTCGTATGTTAGCAGCACTGTAAATCAGACTACTGTCAATAATCACGCATGCTCAAAATATTATATGCAGGGACGTCGTTTTAACTGTCAGGGAGCAAAGGTTGGCAAGTCAATGATAGTTTTTTTAAAATTTCGGTTTTATGAAGATTCTACGTTAAAAGCAATACAATCGTGCCGTCGCAAGGGAAACGCTCGGTTATCTAGCGTTCATATTAATATTTTTTATAATCTTATTTCGACATAAGTGAGAATTGAATGAAGCATATATAAATCAAATTTTGACCAATAGGAGAGCGCTAAAACAATTATCCCTTTTCAGAAGTCAAAAATCCACGTCAAAAGCAATAAAATCGTGCCGTCGCCGATTTTATTGCTTTTGACGTGATAATTGTTAGAAGTGATAATTGTTTTTGCGCCCTCCTATTGACCAAACTTCGATTTGAATATACTTTGATCATCACTCTTATATTATTTAGAAATATCTAGTAATATCGGTAATAATACATATTTTTAACACATAGTGTAATATCGAAGTACAGACTAACTATGGAGCAATATGCGAGATGCGACGTATGTTTGTACTTTCGCTTAGCTTAGTTTTTATTTTGTACTAGACCTTATGAAAGTTCTAAAACTTTAATTAATTTTCGAACTTTCATTGATCAAGTTAGATTAGTTAATCCGTGTAATTAGGTTTTGGTTTGAACAGCAAATAGACGTTTCACAACTGTTAAATTGAGTTTCATTGTTATTTTAGAGCAGCACATAATCAATAAAAATAAATACATGACAATTGATTCGTCAATATCTACTTCACGATTCGGATATTATATAAATATTGAGTTTAATTAAAAATTAAACAGTAATTTAATTTATTTAAAGAAAATTTCTACGTAAATAAATGCCTTTTGACTGCAACGATAAACCATTTTGGACATGACATACATGTCTTTGGACTTCTAAAGGTTAACACGTGCGAAAGTTGACGCAATGTGGACACTGCGCCAACTTTGCTGTTAATTTTTTTTTGCAATACGAGTTCAAGTTCAAGTGCGATCAAACGCATCGTAAAGCGAACACGTAAATTATGCATCACTTTACGACAGGCGTCCTTCTAAAACTGGTAATTATTTTTATTGCATCTGTGGAAAACGACTAGCTGCCATATATGTATTATACATATGTACAAGTACGTACTCAACTGGCGCCAACCACTTCATCCATAAAATAGTTCAACATCTCATTCATGGCATGCATGTACATTTTTTTGCGTCCGCAAGAACGCCAAATTACGCTAATGGTTTCCATCCGGGATCTTAGTGATTTTTCTGTAAAATAGTCGTCGCTTGTCGCAATCATGGTAGGTCACGGATTCATCATGTTTCACGTAAGTGAACAATATGCGTGGACGTGAATGAATAGAATAAATTGGCAAGTGTATCAATCACTGTAAAGAACTGCTCTTGTTGACACTTTGATAGAGCGCGTGACTCAGTAGTAATTTCAATGTGATACAGTAGCGTCTCTGTGGGGAAAACTCGAGCTAAAATGTAAAACATCTTAAGAAATTACGAGCATAAAGTAAATAATATAAAACTGCAACGTGAGCGCAATACATACAATTTTCTTGTGAATTTTTGTAATCCATCTCTTTAACCCATACAATAAAATCCATTAAAATTTATTGATGCATATTGTGACGGCAAAAACTTTTTAATTTGCCAAAAATAACAATCTATCTCTTGCTAAAACGTGATTCTACTAGTAAGGTCTACATAAATAGCATTAACATATTTGTAATTAATTCTAAGTGATGGTGCCAATGCAATAGTGTTAATATAATTATTGTTCAAGGTAATTTTGATAGAGATAAGCCGTAAATTAAATTGTAAATATCAATATAGTATGTTAGATGTTTCAGGTGAATAAATAAATAATAAAATATAAATTTTATTATTTATTTATTTACCCTGCACATTTTTTTTTTACATATATACATTATAATATTAATGACTAGATCACTGTGCGTCCACCAACTGTGAGTACATGGATGAGAACAAATCAATACTAGTTTTTTATTAGTGGCTAGTTAGTTTTTGCATGTGATACTTCGAACAATACTCGGGAACTAGTGATTCTGAAATCTTTGGAAAAGTCCGGGAATCTTTAATAAATATTTGTATGCACATATTTGTGTAAATATTGAAAAAATTGATAAAAATACATATTTTTTGTTATATTATATATGCAAAATTATTATTATTAAATAAATGAGAAATAGATAAATTTTGAGTCCGTTCTTCGTTTGTATAGTGAATAAATTGCCCTCCCCCCCCACGGTACTCCACCCCTAGCAATTTATATTTGTGAAATATAACTAGGAAGTGAAGAGAGGCATTAGCGTTGTTGCGAATGTTGCTCTACATATGGTGAGATCGGTAGAGCTGATTTTTTGAGCCGTTCAGTAGTATTTTATTGAATAAGTTACATGTTTTTAATAATTCTGATGCGAATGATCGGCGGACGAGGCGCAAACGGTCATAGTCTTCTCGTCAAGGTCCATGTGTTGCCTTCGCTGGCATCAGTTTTGGCCAAAGTGAATAAATAGGTCTTTACAGTACTCCACCCCTAGCAATTTTTAATTGCGAAATTAAATAAAATTGAGATAAAAAAAATAATATAAGTCAATTGTGCTTGTATTTTTTTTATGAAATTGTGAACAAATTATTTTCAACGCAAACTTAAACTATGCTCAAATGTTAACAGTTCAGATTAAAAAAGCTATTGAATTTATTTTTCTGTTGCGAAGTTGATTTTCATTTTAAATTTTTTTTGTATTGGTTTCTTAGTCATCAACATGATCAATTCTCAAATACACGTAAGCGTTATTTTTAATTTTAACCAAAATATTTTTTTTCATCAAATCCTTGCATTTGAGCTTTTAGTTTTGTTTATTTACATAATATATTCGCCTCGAATGTTATGTACAGTAGTTGGCGTGTAACAGACGCAATAAAATTCGTAGCTAAAACGGTTAATTCGACAATAAAAACTTTTGTGTTTGTGCGTAATTTTACGTCTCAGTACACAATCGCGTTTCACAAAGACCGTTGACATTGCTCATAGTATGCGTGACTGCTTCTCTGTGTTGTGGTTTTGTTTTGTACCATTATTGCTAATTAGCAATGTGTGCGCGCCTTTAAAAGACTTTTCTCTTTTTGTTGCCCTTCTGTCGATTCGCAATTCCCCAAACGTTTTGATTAGTTGTATAAATGTTTGTGTTTTATTTAGTCTTCGGGTTGACCCTCTCTGATAAGCTTCGTTGTTTCACCGTAATCCACTTAGGTGAGCAGACGTCTCGTCGTTTCATTAAAGAGATAAATCTAGCCGATTAGCGAATGAAAAAGGATCTGTTCGTCCCGGCGGCTGCTTCGCCATAAATCAAAGTCTAAGAGATATATAATATATTGAGCGTGACATATCCTCGTTTGAATATGACTCGGGAAAATGCAACGGAATAGTTGACACTTTATAGTCGTAAATCTGGTGTGACTCGTAAGGTTTCATTTTAATATTAACGACTTGGTGGCAGCCAATGCACTGCGCTGCATAATAAAATCGATTGTTATATTTAACGATGGCCTTAATGGTGACATAAAATGCACTATACAAATACATTTGTTACTTTGTTTATTATACATTAATTTGTATAGATATTACATGAACAGACTACGATAATATATATATAGTATATCGAAATCTAATATTGTGCAAGAATATATGATTAGTAGACTTTATTTCAATATTATAATACCGTATTGTAGCAATTCAAGTAATCTATACAATAACTTGGATTTTACTTACATTTTGCACCTCTAGTCGGTCAACGAAAGATTAATTTTCTCATCGACCGACTTCAATCAGCTGTTCCGGTCTCTACGAAATGTTCATTTGAACAGCTTATATACGCAGCTTACCAAACTTAGAGCTAAAATCGTGTTGGTGCGTCAACGCCAACATGGCTTTGGGGTTGATGCCATTTCTAAGCCGGCCATCTAAGGACACCGTCACTCCCTGATGTCGATACAGACAAGACGTAACGAAACCGTAGATTAGCAACTGATTTCCATGAATGGCCATTAATTCGTATGGTTCATTATAATAATTTGTGGAAATAAATATTACATAAATTCCAATCACAATTTTTTTCCTTACCATTTTAAACTTTAAAATCGGTGTAGTCTTCTTTAGGTAGGTCAAATTTGATTAATTTAACTGTGTGGTATAAACTGATAAAACTTATCTAAACTAATTTCAAATTTTGCTCATATTTTTTATCATATGAGAGAATATAGCTTCAAATATAATACACAACATTACCGCAAATCATTAATTTACATTACTCTTGAAACAAGTCATTTGTTCCACACTTAGGATTATACACTTAATCGTATTATTATCATTTCAAATAAAATTTAACTATTCTATATAAAAACTGTATTGCCGAGTCTCAGATGAACGAATGTTATGGAACAGCGAAGGGATTAGGGATGCTCCGTGAATAGTACGACTGTATGATCCTGTAGTTTTAGCAACTGATTGCTTTATGTATTTATAGTTTAATTTAATGACACGATTAATGCGTAACACGTGTATATAATTTTTACAATGCGAAAGCATGAGATACTACATATTAATATGTAATAATAGCATTTACACATCAACCTTATAACGACGTAGTTTCCTATTTGCTCTGTACTGGTATTGGTTATGTGTGATAACAAGTCAATACAGTTTGATTGTTATGATAGTTCTAAAAGTGCGTGTTTCGACATTCAATAGACATTTAAAATGTTTACAGCTTGGCTCGCCTCTAGGATACATTGCATCGATAAAATAAGATGGCACACTATAAACAGTTTAACCACCTTTTACCTACGAGGAAATCCCAGTTAAGCATCACAGCTTAAGAATACGAACCTCGACGAAATTTATTCAGTCCATCCGCTCCATATACTTCGATTAAATTTATCCACATGGACCTATTGAATCCTCACCAATCTACATCGAAGTTTCTTTTTAGTTCTTGAAGCTCGGTTTTGTTACATATTTTGCGAAAAATAATCAGTCTTATTTACCGGCGCCACGACCTATTGTTATCGCACTCGGTTGGCTTCCGCGATGTGATATATAATACAAATTTACTACGGTTAGGGTCGTAAGTACCGCGCTCGGTAATCGCTGTATTTACTCTCATATTTATGCGAAAGATCCCGGCGGAGATTTCTTATTAATTACCAACTCCCTTTCACGCTTTTGTGTGTATTAGATTACGGTAAATGTAAATTGCCGCGTTTATGCGTACACTTTATCGCTCTAAATGTGGATGAAGCACAGGCTAAATTGGCAAATGTTAATACAACAATCTGCGGAAGTGTTCGATGCCATGAAAACTGTGTTAGTGTGTTCGAATCCGTCGGAATTACCTAAATACAGTTTGTACTTGCTCTTCGGTTGTTATATGAAGCGGCAACCACTAGGAATAATCACGTATAACGTATTTAAAAATCATAAAAGGGGGTGTGACAAAATAATTGGACCACTACATTTCATATTTTGATATTTTGCGAGAAACTAATGTAGGAAATAAATGTACAAGGAAGAATGTATAAAAAAATCATAAAATATCCATGGGTGCTGTTCCCCTTAATTTTATTTGAGGAACAATGAATCAAGATCAATGTAAAAAAATTTTGGCTAGATATTTTTTACTTAAATTTTATTGATAAAAACATGAAAAACAATAACTATATTTATACAAGATGCAGTCCCTGCTACAAGTCAAAATCAATAAAGAATTACTTGACAAGCAAAAATATAATTTTTTTACCTTGGCCGGGTAATTCATCTGATATATATTAAACCCAATAGAAAATTGTTAAGCCGTTCTTAAATCCATAGTATACAAGTGCTCAAATACTAATTTTGATATTTTAAAAAATATTAAAAACGTGTGACTAAACTACTCAAAAACAAAAAATATAGTAGAGAGTATGCTTAGAAGGGTACTCGGTAGTAATAAAAGAAAAAAGTGGTGTTACTCGATACGCATACGTAAAATAATTTGTTTGTTTGTATAAAAATATTGTTTTTACATTTTTAAATTATATAAAAGTGTGTAGGAACCACAAAAATATAAAAAATAATGTCTGGTCCAATTATTTTGTCACGCCCACTACTGTATAATACACAAAAATATAGATAAAATAATAAATAACCATTAGTTTATTAAATCCAAACAGATTTTGTATGCACATTGCCAAAATTTACGTATGCTAGGCTTCGTTATGCGGAGCGCGTGTCACTTTTTTGCGTTCTGTACGATACGCTAGTTCATAAAATTCTCGAATGTGGCTCCATTGTCTGGAGTCTTAGCGATGCGACGTACGTATTGTAGGAGAGGATTCAAAGATTTTTTTAAGATAGTTCTAAAAAGGGGAGTACAGGTCGAATCCGTATTTGTATTCTGGTGTTTTTTTTCTAGGAGCGCTAGAGTAGAATTTATTGTTTTTTCAAAGTAGCGTCTACTCAATGAAGCACTTTTTAAATTGCTAAGGTGCAGCGTCGACAATCTGTCAATGATTAGCGTCTTTCAGCTGCAAGCTATAGAGTCGCGATCTCGTCCTTTATTCTTGACGGCGCGACCAAGACGTCAGCGTGTCACGAGTCATCCATTTTTGGCAATAACTGAAAAGCTGGATAAAAATATATGGGAGTGTGCTTATATATTTCAAGCGTGCATAGCAATTGTTTTTTTTTATATTTTTTAACTCAAAATTTTTTATTTGTTGAGTTAAAAAGTATGTTTATTATCATTCGGGCAACTTTATGTAAGCTTGGCGTGGTGGCAAACAACAAATATACACTGTGTTAATAATTTATGTCATAATGCATTTATTGTAATGTTTGTAACATTTAACTCTACACAAAAATTTTAAATATAAATATTGATTTGTATAGTTTTATCAGGTGCTGATTACTATAAAAATTTCTTCACAAATCATACTTGAAACGGTTTTTATGTACAATACACACACATTTATGGTATATTAAATAATTATTTTAGTTCTGTTAATACTTAAAAATATAATACAAATCAGAATCAAAAGGACTTGCCTTCAAATTAGTTGAAACTAACATAATTACAACAATAAAACTAGTTTACAACAGTTTAAACCAATTCACTGGCCTGTTAGCGCTTTTCTGTTTCCCCATCTCCCATATATTTTCCCATCCACATCGGTATCTCTCCGATCCCTTTGTCCACCTACAGTGTGTATCTAGACTATTAGTTAGACTAAGCTAGTATTTTAATTTATTTAATGAAAATTTGCACGTAAAAGTAAAAACAAAACTTTTTAGATTGAAAACAATGGATAACAATTTACACGTCTAGGTTTTGAGCGCTGGTACAGACTGGTCAAAAAATTATTTTCAAAATCCATCGATGGATTAACAGATTTTGCGACGAGTTTTAGTAATTTGACAATTCCATATTTTTACTGTAATATATTGATAGAAGTATCTGTGAGTAATAAATGAAATAAAATACTGGAAATTTTATCATAAAATCGTTTAAAATGGCTTCAGAAAATAGAAAATATATCGTGCATGACATACATGCATTTGGACTTCTAATGGTTAAACTTGCTGTAACCAGCTTTCTTGTACATTTCCTCCATTTACATTTGGACTATTTTCTGAAAATTTGGGTGCAGTATGCAAGGAACAGTGAGAGATTTCATCAGGATATAAAAATAATGGAAATGCGAAACTAAGGTCTTCCTAAGGTTGAATGATCGCGCACTATTGCTGGATGCTTACAAAATGGAAAGCGGAAAAATAAATTTTGACGGAAAAAAGAAAACGTTGCTTTTTTTTGTATATATTAAAAACTTTCTTAATGATTCTAATGTTAATATTTGTGTATTTCTGGTATATATTTAGTGTCAACATATATTTAAAAATTGCATTTTGTGTCATCTTTTTATGATATACCCTTACATGATTCAGAATAAAAACTAAAAATTGCATGAAAATCAGATTACAAAACTAAAATAGTTTTTAAAAAGTAGTTTTTTGCAGGCCTGTGTTATCAATAACAAAATATCAATATTAATACAATTTAGTCAACATGTTTTGGTATTGAAAAATAACCGTAATACCGTGAAACCGATATTAAAAGCTTTGTCTACAACCACCTGTGGGAATTATCGTGCTTCACCATATGAAAAACAAATATGGGGAAAAAATATACCATAGTATTTTATATTAAATGAAAACGTAAACGTAGAGATATCTATATAACGCATATTATTGCATAATAGGATTTTAATTGTGTTTGCTTATCTTACATATGTATATAAAAGTTAAGATCTTAATTCTATCGTATCGCGATTTTTACTGTTTTCACTATGGTTATGTATATAATTTATTCAGAAATGTTGAATGTATATAATTTTAAGATTTTAATTATCCAGGCAGTTCAGAAAGTCAAGTTTTGCTCGAAACTCTCTGTAGCTGATGAATTGACAACTCTTGACCGCTTTTCAATCAAAACCTGATTTATTAAACAGCACTTCAACGTTGTACAATTATTTAATTGAGTTTAATGATAATTATTTCGTTAGTTTGTTCCTTTACTATAATATATAAATACATAAAACTTTTCAAGGGTATGTTAGAAACAGAAGTTGCTCTTCTGGATCATACTTGTTTCGGACACGCTCCGTAGACGACTTTATGTGAAACATCACCAGTTTGCGTATTTGATAAACTAATTAAACAAAGCCGACCGATTGCAATGGAATGGGAGTTTTAACTGTATTGTATATTGTATATATATACATACGTTTCAAAATCGCCAATATTGAATCGTTTGATCTCAAAGGCGCCCATCCGTTTGTGCTTGAATTAAGTCCGCTATTAACGAGTATTATTAATAAGTTGTACAATTCGGGTTAAAGGGATCATCCATCCGCATTTGGCTCGGTATTGCGAATTGTAATATAAATAAACTGGAGAGTAGAAATTCATCAAACTCGACAGACTGAACGATGAAATTTGTTGTTGATTTATATTTGCGCGTGCTATAAGGATATGTATGTGTGTATTTCAACCGCTTGATTAGTCAACTGTGGGTTAGGTTAATATTTAGTTTATTACATCGGGAAACATATAAGATTTAATGGTTTATGTACTAGAATAGCTTTCTACAAGTATTGTTGCTTGGATTAGATTTATTTCAATCTAGCTTTCATGATTTGATAGAATATTAGTAAATAGCATACACATTAATGTGAACTACGAATAAAATTATTCACAGATATATCTACAATTAATCTCGGCAAACGTTAGTAGATCAAAAACACGGGTTTCGTCCGCGTCGTTCCACTGCCACTTACCTCTTGAAGGCGGTGACGAAAAAATATTCGGAAATATTTTCACAAGATGGAGAATGGGTCGTATCCGTATTTATATCCTAATGCCTTTTTGCTAAGAGCGTTGGAATACAATTTATTGCACTCTTATGCCTGCACTACACTCTCTGGAATTAGTCGAGGTCGGAGAATATAGTGGGTTACTTCGGTAGAGTTCAGTTCTGCCGCTCTAAAATCTCTCGGAAGTTGCTAGAGGTTATCGAGAACGGGAGGTAAAGTGGGGGTAATTCAGTCGACTTGGCTAGCTTCGAGCGCTTCCGAACATTGTCGGCTTTTTCCGAGTCAAAGGTACCGAAATCGGAGCTGCTCTTTCGAGCGCGAGCGGTGAGATACTTCCCCTTTCGTTCTCCCGCGTGAGAGAGATAATGATATAGTGTTTCGCAAACTGAGATAGAACGAGTAACTCGGTTCAATATCAGTATGCGCGTAGGCCTCCTATGGTTAACACGCATGTCGAGCGCTGCATCGTGGTCACGTGGTCAAGTAATAATACCACATGCTTATCGGGAACTTCAACAGACTCTTACTGACATCTTTGAATATTTTAGGGCACCAAAAGGGATTAATTATATTTTTGATAATATATTCTTCTAACAGATATCGTTATTATGTTTTTTTCCATATAAAATTAAATAATTAAAAGATAATTAGTGGTACTTGATTTTGTTAAAAAAAATCGTTTCGAATATCCTTATGTATTTTCCTAGATCGATTTAAATAAATGTCATACCATAACGAATTCTTATTTAGAATCGATGGCGACAAATTTTAGGATAGTCACAGATGTGGTGTTCGTATTCTGAAGTATCATTTTTATGCCTTATGGCATTTTGCAAAAGCCGACAAAGATTTTGCGTAAATTGAATATTTACGACCGAAAAGTTTTCACTGATATTGTGTTGGTGAGTGCCCACACAAACTTTTATAATTATCAGTAGCGTAATTTTAATAATATGACAATTTAAAAATTGCGATTATTTGGCACATTTTTCGATCGCGCGCAAATATGCGCAGCCGCCGTGCGGACTTCATTCACGGCCGCCGTCCGGACGGAAGTCGGCAACCTCGGCCGACTTCAGTTGAACTTCGGTTCGGACAACTTCCAGAGACTGTAGTGCAGGCATTAGCGTAGAGTCCATTCAATGAAGCAATTTTTAAAGTTATTAAGGGGCGGTTTCGATAACCCGTTAATGCTCGGTGACTTTCGCCTGTGAGCTATATACTGCCCTAAGGAGTCTCGATCGCGCCCCTTATTCTTAACCGTTGCGACCAGGACGTCAGCGTTTAAAAAAGCTATTTTTGCACCAACTTCTTGCCAAACACAAGGATATTTTCGACGATTGCTATTAGTAGCTGGAAAAAATTATGAAACGTCAATTTGAACTGTGCTTTTTTAGTCCTTATCCTTTAAAAATCCAATAAAATTGACTACATTATTTTTTTAAATTATTTCAAAGTTTATGTTTAACATATTGTATACGTACGTAAATTTACAACATTTTTAAAATTCATTGAGTTGTTTCCATTAGCTTAAGCGATTTAAATTGTTTTTGTCACGAAATGTGCGGCGCGTGGGATAGTCCCGTCTAGACACTATTTTTAAAATTATGGCATGGTCGAGTCGAGTACAATGTATTATAATAATAAAAAAAACATGCTTGCGATTAGTATCATGCAAAGACGAGATCTGTAGACAATGGACTGTCGGGCTATTTTAAGGACGAGTGCGCTCTAATTGCAATTGAGCGAATCAACACCAGAGATCTCTTAGCTAAAATTTGTTTATAATGAAAAAAATAGTAAAAGGTTAAGTGTGTGCAGGATTAAATTATTGTTGTATTTCGACAGTTTTTAACACATTTACAGCGTTTGTTTTAAAAATTAATTTAATGCAAAAGATTAACTTGCTCACGAAATAGACAATAAATTTGCTCTCATATAATTTGGGTGAGAACGGAGGCGGAATTAATTTGTATATTTAATTATTCTTTGTATCATAAATAACGCTTGATGATCTTGTACATTTTTCAAATTGAGTGTATTGTATTGTATGGACGATACGTCCAATGTTTCCAATGTGTATTGTGTATTAATAAAATAAGACAATCATTGAGAATTTATTATCAAATAATACAATTTTTGTTACTTTAACATATTTCTTCTGTAGTACGAAAAAGTCATTCATTGCCCATTACAAATTTCGTGCAATTGATGATAATGTTTTCGACTTTTTGCCTACTTAGAATTCCTATTTATAATATTCTAAGAACGGAGG